>NW_020884873.1:7818225-8039590 GCF_003945725.1 Corapipo altera | reverse complement strand
ACACAGTGAAAAAATGTCAAGACAGCAAGCAGCACTGTTTGCAGCATTGCATTGTTAAATGCTTTTCACTTCTAGTTGCCAAAATTGTTTAAAAAAGGTTTAAATAGAAGTTTAAACAGCAAGAGAATTTATGGAAAGACAAAGATGGACAGTACATTTACCTTATTATTTCCTGAAATCCTCTCAGTTTCATTTTCTATTTCCTGACGAATTTCATCAAAATCTGTATAGATCTGAAGTAAGGAAGAAACAAAATGTTTAAAAATCAAAGATAGCATCCAGTTACCTAATGGCAAAACAATGCTCTCTTCTCCAAGAGACAGTGAAAAACTCTTAAGTATACAGAATATGAGAAAAAATAAGAATTACTATTAGCCCTTAAGCTGATGTTAACAGGAATCATCAGAGCTAAAAATTACAGAACTTGGAATCTGTTAAACAGTATTTACTCTGTTGACTAAAACTGTGAGATGGCAGTTGTTAGCACTTATGCATCAATGTCAGACACATTATTAACTAGTGTTCACCTAAAGAGAATGCAAACACTTAATTCCACTTAGAACCTAATTGCAATCCTTTTAAGTTCAAAAAACATGTAGCCTGAACCCCTTCTCATCTTGAAGAGAATAAGGGCAGAGTTTCATTTTCACATTTTTCTGCTCTTGTCAGAACTGTTCTCCTTCTACCAATCCAAAATAAGTTAGCACTGAGCTACCCTTGTACAGGTTCCCTCTGCAATCCTCTCTAGCTTTCCTTCCATTTAAAGTAATAAACACTTCTGTAATTCATCTGCCAACAAGAATATGACTTTCTTCAAGCAAAGAATTAAGCTTTGACTCTCTTATTTAAGTCCTTGGTCATCTCAGCTTCTGCTCCTCGACCCTGATGCACATTCCTTCTTTTTCATAGCTTTCTAATAAATCTCTGAAGTTGCCAATTCTTCAGTGGACTGAAATGACTTGTGTTATACATATCCTTGTCTCTGCCATGTCCGTTCTAATTTTGCCAGTGCACAACACAGAATAATCAACAAAATAACACATAAGGTAAATAACTCAGCAGAATCAATGACCTACACAACAGGTATTTTGTGTTTCCAAAAATTTTCTACTCATAAAAAGCAAAACACAAAATCCTCAATACTCTGCCATATAGTATAACAGGCAGAATAATCTCCTTTTTGGGAAAGTCAAGGAAAGAGATAATAGAATTACATATATATATATGTTAACATATTTATGACAGTGCTACTCCATCATCAGAGTAAACATACCTTATTTTTGGTATGAAGAAATTTACCCCATTCTGCAGCATCTACCTCTGAAAACAAAGAATTGATACATGAGGAAGAGGAAGTAGATGTTTCAATAACATTTTTCCAAGAGCCTGACTGTTGAAAGCTACAATGTGATTTTATTTTTTTAAAGCAGTAAAAGAAAACTTAGTTAGCTTTCTACAGTTAGATGTTAAATAGCTCAGTATAAATACATTAATGATTCTGCCTATTGAAATCTCATTACTACGTTTAATTTGTCTCTCTTACATAAGGTCCACCTTCCTAATTGTGACTGAGCCAATCAGCTGTCCTACAGTCTTTCAGAAATGGTCTAGTTCAGCAATTATCAGTTTGTAACAGAAAACAAAAGAATTATTAGCAATAGCTTAAAAAACCTGGAAAAAAAAAAATGATGGCTTGTAGCTTCTTTTCTTTTACCATGCAAGCGAGATCAAATTTCAGCTGAAAGAAAAAGTTAGAAAAACCTGTGGGACCAAAACCAAGCAAACAGAAAATACATAAGAATTCTGCATAACAAAGAAGCCTTAGGAGAACATGTCTCTTCCCAAATCTGTCAAGGACCAAACATCTTCACTCTTGTCAGTCGCCACATTAAATCCAGAATTACTTGGGGGCTGTGCAAGAGCAGTCCCAGAAACAGCAAAGGAGGTTTTGTCAATTCTTGCTTCATAGCACAGGCAGCAGTTTGAGTCACTGTGAGATATTCACACTTTCACAATTAGGTTTCCAAGTACTAGTGGTAAGTTCCAATTTTTAGTTTGTGGTCGTTTCCTCTCTGCTCCCTGACACAGCAATCTGCTCTAGAAGAGTAGTCTACTAGAAATCTGGCCATTTGGCAAACACACAGTTTAACTACAATCAAGTCATCCTTTGAAACATTCTTTTCACTTAAGTTGAAATTCAAGATACTGATCAACAAAGATTTTTTTTAAGGATTTGGGAATTCAAAGTGCAGGAAGCTCTATGAAGCAGCAACGGCACAGAAGAGAAGCAAAAATCATCTCATTCTAATGCAACAAGGTCAGAAAACTAAAAATCAATCAGATCACAAGACTCAGCAAAATAATCAATCAACACAGGAGCTGAAGTGTAAAAGGAAAAGTGTAATCAACAATAAGGTGGCATGAAATGTATGTGGTTAGTGTATATAAACATGCATTTTATGTGTAGGGAGAAAAAGCAAGTGGATAAAGGCAACCTTTAGAAAGGTGTCTTGGATTTTTCCATGTAGCAGGGTCTGCAGTTAAAAAGAAACAGCATTGAATGGTATTTAACAGTTTTTATGTCATATTTAATATAGCATTTTATTAACTTTCAGTACCAGATTCTATTAGCAAGATCACAAATGCATGCAGACAGATGTACATGCTGTTCTACTACTGATGAGAGCATGTAACATATTAACACTATGCACACAAATAAGATCTTAACTAAACACAGATCTCAACTAAACACAGATAAACAATGCATATCAGATACTCTATACAATGTTTACTTGATGATAACTATTATTGCCATTCCCCTAATTCCAACAGCTCACAACATATTTTATCTCAGCATGGAAAACAGCACCATTAGGGCTCCACAAAGCTGAACTTCTTTGGTGAAATGCTTCTTAACACTTACTCATGGCAAGAACCAGAAAGAGTAAGAAAATATTTGTAATGTCCTGGGAGTAAGATTACTGTATGGGAAAGAAATCTGAGGGTTTGCATCAATATTTCTAAGACTCCACTAAACAATTACATCAGTTCTGAGACAGATTTAAGAAGAGACAACATAGATATGACCCTTCTCAACCTTTAATTTTCTCAAACTATTTATGGAAATCTCATTACAAAAAAAAAAATTATTGAAGGATTGTTGATGAATTTACAACTCTATTTTTATGTCATGTCTGCACAACTGCATGAAAGTGCAAGAATCAAAAGAAACTGGTGAAGATATTTTTGGTTTGTGCCTGGTTGGTACAAAATACAAGCAGCACAGCAACAATCACCTCATCCATTTGGAAAGCTCAGAACATCTGGAGAGTTATTTTAATGTCTTGCTCAGATGAGTAAGTCAAAGGTATGTGTATCATCAATGGAAATATGCTGACTCTGATGGACTGCATCCATCAAGGAAAAACTTTTAAACCCCAAACTTTTATCCTCATGTTCCACAGGCACATGAGCTTAAGAAACCATCGTTAGGAGGAAGCTTTTGTTTATCTTGATTGATAAAGAGGCAAAATTACATCTCAGCCCCCAAAGTGAGTGCAAAATGAAAGGGTTCCTTTGTTACAGGTTATTGTACAGGTTTAGCTTATTTACCATTCAGAGGAAATAAAGCAAAATGCACGTATAGGAAGAAACTACAGTATCTTCAGGATTGTATTGCTCGTCTCCTCTTAAAAATTAAATCCAAGAGAGTAAAGAGAGGCACAAAGCCAGGAAGAAAAATATACAGCAATGTACTGCCACTGTTCCATTAGGAAGATATGGACCAAGCACTCTCCTGTTCTGTCCCTCCTCAGGAGATGATGTCCTTCTCAGACACACTGTTTTAGTCTTAAATTATTGGTTTTGTAGGAGTATAGGAATTTGCAGCAAGGTACTAGGCTTGGTTCTACGTATAAATAAATGAGTTTTTTTCAGTATAATCCATCAACTTCTTAAAATATCTTCAAAGGGACAGAACAGGAGAGTGTAGTATATTGAATATCTCTTTTGTACTTGGCTTTGCAGAAGCACAGGAGAAAAAGTTTGCAATCCAGCTGGCGTCAAGGATAGAAAAAAATGGTCCAAGATGCCTTCAAGTCAGAGACAGTGCATTTTATCTTGCTAACAACTACAGAAAAAATTCCCAATTGATCTAATTTAACATAAAGGATTTGCATTACTTTAAATTAAAGGATGCTCAAGGCAAGGAGAAAATATTTTAATTAGCCTACATTCGACAACTCAGTGTTCTGGTTTACATGCAGAACATTTTTTTTATCACTAGTTTAACTGGTAAATCAGTCTTCCCCCAGTTATGTTACTTTCTGGAAGCTTTTCAGGCAAAACCTTGAGGTGAATTAATCATCTGATTACATCTAAGATTCAATGCTAGATAAAAGTGTGACATTTTGGTCATTGTAAGAATCAGTAGTAGAGATTTTAAGAAATTAAGACAGCAGCTGTTATGAAGAAACAGATTCTGCCTTTCAAAAAACAAAAATAAAACAAACAAAACAAACAACATAAAAACAACAAAAAGAAAAAAAAACCAACAAAAGAACAAACAACAACAAAAAAACCCCCACCACATCTTCCAAATAAAGCAAGCATCTTTATTTTTCTGGCTTTTCATATCTTGGAGTAAGACCTGAAAACCTTAATTAACACACAGGGAAATTAGACATATTACAGTATTTTTCTCAGGACTGCCATCCACCAAATTGTACTTTTTATGTCCTACTATACAATACTCCTTTAAGAAGCTCAAATACAGTACAAAGCTTAGTAACTTTAATTATTCATTTATCTCTTCTCCCTTTCCAAAGGAGTAGAAATGTTATTCATACACAATGGGAACACAGAGAAACTGTTCAGGGTCATAAAAAAGCCACCACCACAGAAGATTTCTTGCAGCATGAGAACTTCCCAATTCCTAATTTCCTAGCTTTCTAGTTTCCATATCTTCACAGCTTCTGGATCCAGAAGGTGACCATCTGAACTGTCTTTTTCCCCTTACCCCATCACCTCATCCTTTCCTAGCTCTATTCCTCTAAATTAAAAAGCCAACTTGTGAAAAAAACATGCACATATCTTCCAATCCCTTCTGCATGTTGGACTATTTCTTCCATCCCTGACACCAAGTGGATTGCAAACTTTTTCTCCTGTGCTTCTGCAAAGCCAAGTACAACAAAGCAGGTCACACTGTTCTGCAGCTGGGGCTAAGAGATTCCTCTTTGATGTACAGAGCAAAAAAGCTGACAAAACAATGCTGATTTGTCAAGCAACAGATCTGTATTAATTATTCCTGTGTTCCACATCAACTCTATCTGTCCAGAATTTGAACAACGTTCAGTTTCCTATCTTAGGACCAAAAAAACTCCAAAACCTATAAACACTTAACTAATTTATCACTGATATGTTCCCTCTTTTTCTCTATTTCTGAACTAGTGGGTCAACTACCAGAACAGGTTTTGCTACAAGACCAATCTATTAATTCACAAGACCAGGCCCAGTTCTCTGATTAAGTCCTGTTTCTCTTGCAATTGGATCAGAGAACACCCCAGTGTGGTATCACCACATCAAAAACATCATTTGTGCTGAATCACTAGAGCCTAACAATAAACAGCAAAAGCACAGTGAGAACATTTCCTTCAGGCCAGATCACACACATCTCTGTAGAATATATGTATCAGTCTGAAATATCATGTTATGGAAATAGAGAACTTTGTATTTAATTGAAAAATTATCTCTGTTATTTTCTGACTGTCTTGATTTATTGCAGTGACCACAGTACAAAGGTCTCACATCGCTCACCACTGACTTGGAGGAAAAAGCAAGGACGACCTTTAGTGCTGCATATTAAAAAATTAAAGCTAGTCCAAATGTCTGGCTGCAATTTTTCTCAACAATCTTTCCAATGTGCTCCCAAGAATCAAAAAAATAAATTTTAAAAAAATCCAAAAGCAAAACCAAAAAACTTCCCAACCAACCCATCAAAAACCCTAAATTCATATGAACTGATAGTCTTTGACAGTTCACATGCATCAGATGTCCAAATTAAGCCATTGGAGAGACACATTTTTTTTCCTCATAGCCAAGGCAATTGTCCATGCTTAAGTGAATAGCACAGCAGTCAAAAGTGCTTTGTGTTAAAAACAGGGAAGATGCAACCACTCCAACAATGGTAAAATTTAAACTTGTAAAAATCACAGACTAGTACCTATTTCTAAATGGCTCTGCACTAGTAGATATGTAGAGCAAGCATTAGGATGGATAAAGGTGGCAACCACAAAGCAGAAGTCACAAAGACAGTTGTATAAAAGTATCTGTACATACAGAGAGTTCAACACCAGCAATCAGAAAGCAGCATGGCAAGACTGATAGTCTCTCGTCCAATATTCAATTTGTAAAGAAGAAACCCCTCATCTGGACAAAATCCTTCTCTGCAAGACTATTTCCCCCTGGGAAATCCCAAACACATATTCAACCCTATCTCAACATCCATCTCATACAAAGAAAATTATGACTTCTAATGGCATAGTGACTTATTAAAATGTCAGGCAGCACAGTCAGGATAAGAGGTTGTCATCTTTTTTCTTTCCAAGCTAATTGATCCCATCTTCTCAGAACTAACAGGCCAATCTGAACGTACAGATCAGTGAAAAACCATTTAGACCATGATTTGCCTGAGTTTTGGAGAGAAGAGGCATTTCAAATTCAATTGGTAAATCATAAAGGTTTCTCTATTCTTACTAAACAAGCCCACATCTCTCTCACAGGAACAACAAGATGAGATTATAACACGTACATCTTGCATATTGATTTTTTTTCCCAAAAAAAAAAAATCTAAATGGGCCTCTTAAATAATAATTTAGTCCAACATCCTTATGCAGTATCCTCAGATCAAATGCAACCTACAACAGAAAGGCTCTGCCTTGACTCAGAATACTTTAATTACAAAACCATCTTTTATACCTGTAATGTTGCAGAGCAGAACGAAGTAATAGTTCACCCTACAACTCAGAATGAAAGCATTATGAAAAGTACTAGAAACTATACACTGCACAACGCAAGCAATGTAAAACCACATTGAGAGAGAGCAAATCTGCCATTTCTAAAGGGTTGCCCTGAGATTCTGAATTCTCCACCCTTGGCAGTTTTCAATACCCAGCTGGATAAAGACCCAAGCAAACTGCTGTTGAGTTCAGAGCTGGCTCTTTTTTGTGGAACAGATTGGACTAGAGACCTTGTGAGATAACTTCCTACAATTGTCCTACAATCTCTCCCATGGATTGCACACTAAAAGTTCTTAATTATTATGAACCTTAATTGTCTTCTCTGCTTGTTTCAATAACAAGCAGAGCTAGAGCTTAAACCTTTAAAAGGGCACAGTGTTAGTAACTGTCCTTCAGAAATCACACGCTATAAATATTGCAGGCAAACAAATACTGTACAGAACTTCTGATACCTTGACTTATTGTCACTAGAAATAAATTCAGAAAAATTTGAACACAATGAGAATTAATAATTATAGCCCCAAGTTCATCACACCAACAAAACCTGTGCCCTTTTTACAGTCTACATCAAGGAGCTAAGATTTATCTTACAATCAGAAGGTCAATATGCCCCTGCTGTTCTTTCCTAAAATCAAGAGCACTAGTTGGTATAGAATGAGCACTGAAAGTCCCAAGGGATAACTGAGATCACTTTCTTGATCTGATGAAGGATAATATAGAAACACTACAGAAAACAAGGTTCAAACTGGACAGCCTCAGAACATTTAAAGTGCTGTTCTTGATGCCTTGGAATCCAGGTGTGGCCCAGTCAGGTGGCATCTGTAAGCTACAGAACATGCCTATTAAATCCTGTTTGCACCTACTACAAGTTTGTTTTCATTCCTCCTTCTTCTGCTCCATTCAGAAATTATATCATTCCTAACCTCCTTCTAAAAAGTCACTTACCCTCTGAATGAAACACCTCATTTATACAGAAAAAGAGGAAGGGAAGAAAAACACACACACACAAAAAATCATGTACTCTACACTCTACACAGTTAGCTTAACAACTGAAATGCTTTCTTTGGCCTATTTTTCTCAAAAGCATTTCCTTAGAACAGAAAAGCTTAAAACACTAAGGATACTCTGCATGTCCTGAAGATTTTGACTTCATGACATTTGCTAAATGGACAAAACAGATGTGACAACAGCCGTATTTTCTTCCAAGCAAATTTTAAAAAACACGCTTGAGTTTTAAGATCACAGTAACTGATTTTTCAGTTAAAGGAACAAGAAAGATTTTAAGTTTCTTTCCAACGTGGCAAAACAGGCTGTTGGATCACACTCACCATTTTCATCTCCAGCTCCTTTCCGACCATCCTCTGGGGAAACGTGCACCAGCTGCAGAATAAGGGGTCTCCGGGTGACAACTCCAGTACCTCGTGGGAGCAGATCCCTTCCCACAAGACTTTCCAACACAGAACTCTTTCCACTGCTCTGAAAATTGGAATACAGCTACATTACTCTCTTAAACATAAAAATGCTGTGATATTTTAGTTTTAGTTTGCTGTCATCTAACCTGCAAACAGGCACTGAAGGATACAGGTCTGCTACAAATCAGTAACTGTCTAAACCCACTCAGGATATTTAAAAACAATGGGACACCTAAAAAACATGTAGACAGATATATTTTCTATCTCTTAAGGCTAAACTACATATGTAACAGTTTTTTTCAGAAAAATCAATATCCTATTTAGCATTTTCTACCACAAATATTGAACTCTCCAGATACAAAACAGAATTTCCTTCCGACCATCATAAAGAAAGCAAAATACATTATGCAACTTTCTAATGTCTTGCAGTAAAACTTTATAAACCAAAGAATTTAACCCTCTGTTAGTATTTGTTAGAATTAACATGGGCTGACCCTGTTAATACCAAGAGTAGCTTTACACAAACAGATATTAACTATGTACACTTGAGTATATTAAGCTGTTAACAGTCTTATATCCCTTTCAGTTTGAGGTTTGATTTTGTGGTTTTGTTTTTGTTTGGGGTTTTTTTGTATAACATATTGTATGAGTTTCATAAGTGTAGACATTGTTTTATACTCTAAACACAGAAACAAACATTGTTTTGTGCCCTCCTACACTCTCTGCGTACTTAAAGTATTTATAACTTAATTGACTGCAAATATCTGTCTATATAACAACAAAATGTAAGAAGTTGTGAAATATTTAAAGGCTGTGAAATTACAAATAGGCTTTAACTATCTGCATTTAAAATGTGCTCCTTTAGCACTGTTGTATAAAAGGCAGAATTGGTCCAACAAGCAGCTGTGAATACACGGGTTTTAAAAGTGATTCAAGCCCAGTACCATATTAAAACTAACAATAAACTACAGACCCAGCAATGTCAACATAATACTTTGAAAATCTGATTGAGAAGATTTTGTCTTTTTAATAGAACTGTATTAAAACTCTTCCAGTTTTCTGAAGGAGGAAAGTCAAAACCTGCTCTGACAGTCACTGCCACCAGCTACGAAATGTTTCTATATTAATGCTACCACCAAGCAATTCTCTTGATAAAAAAAAAAACAACAAACAACAACCAAACAAAACAAAACAACTGGAAAAAACCCACCCCACAAACCAACAGGTGCTTCTGACAGCTGGAATGTGCATTACTGCTATACAACCTTCACTTGGCCTGCCTGTTCTGAAATAACAGACTTGAGATTTCGAGTGCTGAGTATACAACCTCACATACGATCATAGAAAAGCAGGGGTGAATATCTTTAAATCTCACACACTCAGTGACGTTTTCTAAAAATTAAAAATAAAACAGAGTTCAAGCAACACATCACTATCAGATAGGACGTTTCTACTAGTGCAGGAAGATATATATGAGAGCCTTATAACCTATTGAAATAGGACCTGCATGCAGAAATATGAAATACATACTAAAATACAAGGCCAAATCTGTAGAAAATTTGAACAACAAATTAAAGCCTTCTTTCATTCTATCACCTTATTGTATACGCTTTATGGAACAGGAAAAAAAAGCTATTTTATCAAAAATATCATTTGTCTTAACAGGTGAACAACAAACCAATGTGGATTATGTATATTTTTCAGTTTTCCAAATTTGAGTGCAGTGAGGTCACTGGTCTAGGAGGACCAGGGAGAAGGGCAGGGTCAGATGAAAGAGAAATATAGCCTTGTAGGATTTTTTTTCCTTTTAAAAGTCTCTCCTAGAAAGTAATTAATCATTTTCTTCTTCAACTGACCTTCTCCAAATCAGCTTTAGATACCTTCTCTGCAAGGAGCTTTTAACAGACCATTGGGCACTGAAGTCTTACCAAAAAGTAACTTAAGAACAACCTGACTAAAGCATGAATTAGCTCTGGAAACCTCCATGAGAGAGCTCCTGTCTGGCACACTTTTGAAGAATTACAGGTATTACAGACTGTGAAAAAACAAACTTCACAGTGACAAATAACAAACCACTTCTTAACTTCCTTAAAACAAGTGCAATGCCTGCTCAAAAAGATGAGAGATTATAAAGGTTCATCAGCTGCATTGAAAAAACCCACCATAGTTGTATTTATTAAAAACATTTTGAACATCAAGATCATGTGGCACTTGGGGATATAGTTTAGGGGTGATTACAGTGGTGCTGCATTGATGCTTGGACTAGAGGATCTTGAAGGTCTCCCAACCTCAATGATTCTGTGATCTCTTCAGCAAGATTTCTTACACATGGGTAAAATGATCACTCAGTCTCAAAGGGCTGGAGGTGAGATTTAGAGGAAGTGGCTTCTCCTGAACATATAATCCAAGCACATAATGGATAGTAATAAATAGCCTGAGTCCTTATCAAGAACCTCATCAAGACAGGAAACCAAAATCCACGGGAGAAGCTGCTGCACTGCTCATTGGTCTTTCCAAAGAGCAGGAATGCAGGAAGCTAAAAGCGGCACACACCAAACCATGTATAGAACTAACATATCGTGTCTTACACCACTCCCACAGTTATCTCTGGACAGAGAAGGAACGATCTGGATCCTTTGCAAATGTGAAGTCATACACTAAACACAACATTACAGTTCTCCACACACCAGGAAATTTACTTCAAATTGCATTACATTCCCAACTAAAGCAATTTGTTGCTGGAACATGATACACTATCTGATGACGCACTCCTTCATCTGGGTTCCATCGACATCCGTTACCAAGAATTGTCTGGGAACACAATTAGGAAAGCAGCAAACATGAAGCTCATCTTTTCTGCCAGCAGGAGGAAGTGAGGGATGTTAACAATACAAACTCAGTTCAGCCAGCCCCTCATACAACAGGTGAAGACAGAGACTAATACTGACGACCAAGGGTACCACAGAATTTTTGGGGATGAGTCTGCAGAAGCATCACGCTTGTTTTGGCATCTCATTGCAATGCTCAGAAATCCATAAATTCATTTCATGATGGGTCCAGAAAAGCATTAACAAACTCTAACCTTTCACAGCAGATCAGTCAGATTTTTCCTTAATATCTGATCTTAATTTGAAATATCTATCAGCTGTGATATCTAGAGAAACTTTATACAGACTGCTCAGAAAACAAATGGGCAAATACAAGAACATCTTGTGTCACTTTTTTAATCCCTGGGTCAAACCTGCACTGCTGAGTGTTTAACACTCTGCTGTGTTAACCAGCACCAGTCTCACAGATAAGCACCTGAGTTTGATGGACGGTAAAACCATTTCCCCCAGAAATACTAAGATAAGATGAGATGATGCACACAGAACTTAAGTACTTTATTTACCTCATATATACTGTCAGAGTGTGTTGAAATCTTATCAGCTTTCTCACTGCCTCCTTAACACCTGTATGTTCATTTTTGTCAACATCATCTTCAGGTTAATCTAAAGCAATTAAAGATGAAGGGTAGAATCACTGGGACACAACTGTGCACTTACCCTCACAAATTATGAAGCTGCAAACTGTAAGAACTGTGATCCACTCCAAAAAACCAGCATCTCTACTTTTAACAGTTCTCATGAGCTTGCTTTTGCCTCCCCATCCTTCTTTTCTTCTTTACTTGTCCCTGTATATTTCAATTCTGTGCACTTCAGTATCAAAAGGCATTTGCTCCCATCCATTACACGAATTCTTATGAGAAAATGTGGGTTGCAATCTGCTGTATTACTGACCACATTTTTCAGGAATTCAGAAGCAGCAGACAGCAGTAGATGACTTCATAATTGCCCAGCTTCATTAATAGCAAGAGATCACTTTCAGAAACACTTTAGAGTTGTTGATAAGCCAAATGGAAGAGACTACTGAAAATTTTCAAGTAACACTATCAGCAGCCATTCACATTCATCTCAAACATTTACTTCACTGGTTTTCTTACTCTATTTCCATGTCCTCATTAACATTCCTATTTTAGGAGACTTGTACCCTATACCCCACAGTATGCAAAGATGTTTTCTCCATATCAAGAAGAGAACCCTGGCCCAATCCTCTCACACCATTGATGGTTACCCTCCACTTTGAAGCCCATCTATAGGTAAAAAGGCCTAGAAGACCCTGATGGTGAAGACCAGGGCAAAGAAAGGATCGAATACCTCAGCCTCACCCATATTTGCTGTCGCTAAATCTCCTGGCACAGTCAGCAGCAAGTCTGTATTTCCCTCATTTCTTTTTTTTCTTTTTTAACTGATACAGTTAAAAGATTCAGCTGATAAAGCTGGAAGTTCCTGTTGCCTTTGATGTCCCTTTCCAGTCACGTTGGCTTTCCTACCACATCTCCACATATGCTGGCAGTATTTTTATACCCTTGAGAGAGTTTGTCCTCACTTCTACCTCCTGCACGAGCCTTCTGTGTTGAAGCTCAGTCAAGAGTTCCTCTCACACTGCTCTCCTTACACCTCTGCTCATTTTCCCAAGTAAGTTTATGGACTACTGTTTCGTGCTCCAGTGAGGTTGTCCTTAGAGGTATGCCAGGTCTCTTGAGCTTGGCTGTCCTGGGTCCCACCAATTTGCTCAGTAAATAAGCCAACTCTACTCCTATTCTTACAAAGTCCATACAGCAAGAAGGCAATAAACACAAGACTCACCTGGAGTCTCACTCATGCACAAGAACCATGAGCTGACAGAGTGAAGAGTTGAATGTTGGATATTTCAAATATTATTAAATATTATTAAAATCATAATGGACTTGTATCAGCTACAACAAATTTTTAAGCCATCTCCTATCTCCAAGGATCTCCTATCTTCCTTTGTCTACCTTTAGACTTCATAATCTCTTTGTGAAGCCAATGCACAACATGTAACCTGTGGAAAAAAACCTTTGTAAGGAAACACGTCCAATAAAGTACTGGGAAACTTCCAGCTGAAAGGGATCTAAAAATTTGCTCATTACTTTTGCTAGGATAAACTGATAACTTTTGTATTATCTCATCAAATAGGAAACAAAGGCAAAGAACTCCTACAACACAACAGAGATTTACTGCAGGACAGCACAAGAAAATAAAGGGGCAGTGATATCAGTATTCTCTATGACTTTTCAGTGGCACTGTGATGACAAACATTTGAGAATGACAGTAAGGAACTGTGAAGTAGATTTCTCAGTGAGACCTAATAATTCCTGAAGAATTCTATTAAGAAAAGCAATGCATCTGCTTTGACACCCAAGGCAGAATGGTGGCAATTTTGCAGTTTCTATCATACAAGAACTATAAAAGTTCTCCTGGCTACATCACGTTCTTAGCAATATATATGTAAACAATTTACTAAATTTTCATTCTATTTTGAGGAAATATAAGCTAATGCATTCTTGCTGGGATCTCATTCACCCAGATAGGTGCTTTGAAAAGAAGTTACTTGCAGTAGCTACCCTGGAAGAGGTCAGCATACTATAACTAAAGAGCAGCAATATTTTTGTTTCTTTTCTTATTTGCAAACATGAATTACTCTGAAATAAAAAGAAATGCATGCATTTCCAGAGTAGTTCCACAAGGGAACTGCTCTGCCTGGAACAGCTATTATGACAAAATTTTCCTATTCAAACTAGGAACACCCCAAGCTAGGCTGGTTCAAAACAGCTAACAAATTTAAAAGTTTATTTACTTATCAGAAGAGAACGTTAAAGCTGCAAGCAGGGTACCATGAATTATTTCATAAGACATTGTCTGAAACAAAATTACACTTCTAAAAGATGCAGAAGAATTAACAGGGTAATCTCAACTTGAGAAAGCAGTAAAACCAGCACAATGCACTGCTCATTGTTGCAAAATACATTTCAGTTTGAAAGACCTTGTGTGAATGACGAGACTGTTGTTCCTTCAGGCCATTCCCCATTTACTTGAACAGAGAGCCTTGAACAGAGAGCCTTCCTGAATCACTCAGGAAGAAACTGAAGTCACAGGAACTACCTCCACATAAAACAGCTCATGTACTAGCAAGTAAGGAATGCCAGAATTGGCACAGTTCAGCCAAAACTCTTCAGAAATTCTGTATTTACACCACATCTACCTATAGACACGTGCCAAATAAGAGCAAATAGAGAAATGATTAGCAGATGTATTCTTTCTCCATATATCAATTCCCAAAGGCTCCCCAGTAATTCATTTAAGAAAAAAAATACCTCACCTACTCAGAAACAAGTAGAGGCTCCAAGTTAGATCATGGAACTGTAGTATTTGAAGATTCACATTTCAAAGCCAGATAAACTGACTTTATTCTACTAAATTCATGACTTGCAGTAAAATGAACTAAAATAAAGTCAATTTGCATCTTCCAATTAAAAAGTTCTAAACAACAAGAGATCTGGGGATTTTTCAAGAACTCCACAGCCATTTTCTCCCCAGATTCTGAAAAACATTTTCCTGGGCTGTCTGCTTTAATATTCTTGCCCTTTGTTTTCCTGAAAACATTGTTTCTTTTGCACTGTCCCTGCTGGACAACATACAGGATCCATCTGGTTTAATTAAATACTGGTTTTCTAAGAAAGATAATTGCCAATCAAAAGATGAACTTGACCCTGGTAGTAAGCATCAAAACTAGTGGGGAAAAAGAAACTAAAAAAAGCAAACAAACTGGGGAGAGGGAGAAATGAACAATAATGAAAAAAAAAAAAAAATAGAATCACAAACAACTTCATTTACATCCTTCTACAACTGTGTATTCTGTGCACTCTTCCTACTCTTCCAAAATAACTGTGCATTTGCAAACAATAAAATTAATATCTTCATTTAAATTACGTTTATTATGGCTTTCATATTAAAAATCTGTAGAGCTAAAATGCAGGATCAGAGTTATTAGACCTGTCATTTTATTTTAATTCATATGAAGTCTGCACACAGACCCAGTGAAAATGCACTTCCAAACATAGAAACCTTCAGGATCTGAAAGGTACAGCTGTTCAGAACCACAAGGAGCCCATCACAGAAAAGGATCAGCACAACACTAAATGTTGTTTGTACTGTATAATATTACCAGCAAAACTTATATTATGTCTGGTAAATGTAAACAGCTAATTAATGTCAGCCTCACTTTGCTGCTTGCCTGAAACACACACCAGAACAGTCAGGGCATGATTTGACAC
Organism: Corapipo altera; assembly: GCF_003945725.1. NCBI lineage: Eukaryota > Metazoa > Chordata > Aves > Passeriformes > Pipridae > Corapipo > Corapipo altera. The sequence continues at coordinate 8,023,985 of NW_020884873.1, read as the reverse complement.
GAGCAAAGGATGGCAAAAAGGCAAACAGTTACGCCCAAAACCAGATTCAGCAAATGTCAGATATCAAAGCAAACAGAAGAAAAACCCAAACCAAACCCAGAAGTTTGCAAAACATTTGGGAGAAAAACAAGCTCTCCCCAGCCAGTGCTGATGTTATGCTCTAGTTACATCCCCTTTTACAAATGTAGGTAAAAATGTCTTTTCGCATCTGCTTGAAATCTCAGGGGAAAAAAAAAAAAAGAGAAAGAATTTCCCAAGTTGAACTTAGCCTGGGGTTTTCCTGATTGCTTGGTACAAGCCTGAGTCTCCACCTAAAACTGGTTTTTTTGACAACATAGTGTAGGCTACATCGAATGAGCTGAAGTAGCTTAAATTTCTGGTCCCCTGACAGGGAAAGGTCAGGGAAGCTCTGTACAGTGCCTGACATTGAAGACCAAGAGGCCAGTCTCAAATTGGATGCTTTGCATCCACTGGATTCTTCTCCCTATCCCAGGACTGTTACAGTAGCTTCTCATTGCTGTGAACTTCTTAACAGATAAGTTATCATCCTCACTGTTTGGCTTAACAGAATATACACTTATACATATTCAAGTGTACCTGCTATCTCAGATGGAGAAACCTCCCTCCTTGGCAACAAAAAGAGGTTTAGTCTTGAAACATCGAACATGATACTTATTCCAAACGGGAAAAAAAGAAATAAATGTCACGTTCATCTGTGAGCCAATCCCAGGGAATCATCCAACAGAACAGCCTAGGTTAAATATTGTAAACTACCCCTCCCCATTTCAAGTCCCAAAACTGTATTAACTGAAGACTGAGCAAAAGTACTCCATAAATGAACACCCAAAGGTTCATTTAAAAATCTCACTGTGAATTTCATTAGTTGGTAGATCCATTTCCCCACAATGTCTCAACTTCAATTAACACTACCAGATACAAATAAAGCCCAGAGAGTGTTTTTATAATGTCAGTACTGGAAGAATTTTGCTACAGATCTGACACTAAAGTTTGGATGTAACTAGGTTGATGACTCCTAAAACCCCAAAAGATATTCCAAGAATTAATGACCTCCCCTGAAAAAAAGTAGACAATTCATTTTTATATACCTCTAGGCAGATATTTTGTTGTCTGGTTGTTTTTTTGAAAATTATTCTAAATCTCATGGCCATTTTTGTAGTGTAGACATTTAATTTTTGTGATATGTACCCTTAAAATACAAAAGGTGATAACTAACCAAACTGCTTTTCTTCCTTTTGCTTCCTTTTACTATAGTTTTAATGTGTTTGGTTGAGGCACTTCAATACCCCCTTGTTGTCCCTTACAAATGCAGACCACAAACTAATTGTATAAAACACGTCAGAACACTGAGTATTACAGCATTATTGAGCAAATACTGTTTATATAATATTCCCAGAATGGAGAGGGGTTTTTTGCACTTTAGTAACACAGCTCTAAAAATAGAACCAAAATACTGAATTGGGGAAAAAATAGAACACCTCTCTTGGAATGGCAGAACAACCCTGCAACAGTGAAGAAAAATTGGCAGCCTGAAGGTGTCCTCTGAGCTCTATCACCAGCAGAGTCCTGAATTTTCTTAACAGATCCTGCATTAGGATACAGAAATAACTTACACAATATTTATGGGGAGAATGAGAAGGAATTCTTATATGGCCAAGTCCTGGGAAAACAACTAGAAGTGCAAGAGGTCATTCGAATGTGTAAAATTTACTGAGAAATATTTTGTAATTAGTACCAAAAAGTATCTGGAAAGAGGAAACATTAAAACATTGCAATTGCTCAGAACACAAGAGCAGTAGGAAATCAATCCCAAAAGAGAGGAGGGGCAAAGGAAACATGGGAAACGGGAAAACATTCAAAGCTAAATTAAGGCTTATAAGCAGTTTCTAGTTGTACACATTCTAGAAAAGAAAGAATTAACTTAATGTACAGAAGTAAAAATAAATGAGAACCAGAGAAAGACACAAGCACAAAATAATACAGGAGTAAAGAAGAAAGAGAGAAGACAGGTGAGAAAAATAAACAGCAAACACTACTCAAAAAACCATTTTTCTTCTCCTTGCTGAATATATAAAAAGGTCATTTAAGAAAAGCAACTGGCAAATTGGAAGGAAAAAAGCAGAGCTCAATTAACAGAGTTACAAAAATCCTAACTGGCAGCATTTCTTTCCCACAAAGAAAAATGGAGGTGCAAAATTTAGAGCTGCTTATTGTGATTATTATTCAAAGAAGAAAAAGTAAGGATAGCATATGCCAGTAGGCTACAAACAAATCGTGTGAACAAACTTAAAGGCCGAGGCCATGTAGCATTTAACCAAAAATATCTCAAGAAACAAGATTGTCTCAAGGCACATTTTAAAAAACCAAGGCAGCAAGCTTCCAGCAGCAAAACTATCAGCTCTAGGGCCACATTTGAGACATCTCCAGAAGTCTGGTCTACAATAAACTAGCTTCAAATGAATAAATGAATAAAACTTTATTTAAATTAAAACTAATTGCATAAAATAACCATCTGTGGAATTACCATGTGAGCAAAGACTTATTTGTCCCAACAACCCTGACTAAACACAAAAAAACTCCAAGATACAGCCTGTTAGAGATTTTTGTATAAATTTTTCTGGAGTCTGTAAAGGGTTTGGTTTTGGCATGATAAGAAATTTTATATTAATTCAAGGGGGGTTAGGAATATACTGAATACAGCACTAAACAGACATTGATACTGACAGGTAGACTACTTAAGTCAAACACATGTCAGTACCATCCTAGCTCTCAGTATTTACTTATAAATGTATTTACACTTAGGAAAAGGTGCCTAGGAACAAGTTGTTTAAAAGTACTCTTCAAAAATGCCATTTCAATGCATTTCATAAAAGTGAAACTACAAAAAATACTTTCTTAATCTTACAGAGAAAACGCCACACCCTTGCACTGCACTTTCTGTTGCAGATCTAAACTGAAACACAGAAACAAATTAAAAAAAAAAAAACACACAAAAAACACAGCTTGATTGTATAATTTTTAATGTAATGAAGATTAAATGTCTTCATAAAGCGACTGACTCAAATCGGCCACAACACCAGCCAGTATCTAACACAGCTTACCAATGCAGAGTGCCTCCCACCCAATCCAAGTATTTTAGATCTACTCTTTTAAGTGGCTGACATAAAGTCAGTGAACCTACCTGATGGATACTGGGAAAAGAGAATGACAGCTGGCTGCCTCACAACCAGTTCGACACTGTAACTGGCTTTGAGCGAAGCTATTCCACGCTTCAGCAACGTGCAAGCTTTAAAGCATAAAACTCATGTTTTAGGCCATATAATGAAATCCCTGACTGCAGAGTAGTTGGTATTAATGTCTTTGGTAGGCAAGCCATTGTTTAGCAGCGCAGCACACTCAATAGATGCTGTTAATGTCACAGGAACCAGAGATCCATTAGCTTCAAGTTTTAGCTCTGTTTAACGTTTCATTTCCTATTCCCTTGTGCCTGCTGCAGTTCTGGTCAGGCAGATTCAGCTGCCAAAAGTTCTGCTGGAGAACAGCAGGCCATTTGAACAGATACGAAAGGGTCTGAGCTATCTCCGAGCCCAGCAGCAGCACCACAGGGCTGAGACACGCACGTTGCAACTGTTGCAGCCGACAGCAACCGGCCTCGCCTCTCAACTTCACTCCCCATCGCCGGCTAAGACAAAGAGGTCCCAACGGCAGGAGAACTCGGAGCAAAGGGAAACGATCCACGCCTGCAAGATGCCGTTCCGCTACCACATCCCTTTTATTCAGCCCTGGCTTCCCGGCGGCTGTCGGCGAAGGGAAGCCCCGGCCCGAGCGGCGGTGGCGGTCCCGCTGACGGACCGGGGCGGCCGCCGCTCCCCGGGTGCCCCAGCGCCACCCACAGCCCCGGTGCGGGGAGCCGGAGCCACGGGAGAAGGGGGCCCAGCCCTCTCCGGAGCTCCTCGGCCGAGAAGCGCCCAGGGGCGGGCGGGCGGTGGAAGAGGCGCTGCTTCACCACACTGTGCGACCGGTGGGGAGGCAGCGGAGCCCGGGGAGGGAGCGCGGGGGGGACGCGGCCACCGAGGGCGTCCCGCCCGCCCTCTCCTGCCGCGTCCCCCCGTGCCCTTGGCAGGGGCAGCCGCGGGGCTGCAGCGGCGGGGGCGCGATGGACGCCCCGACTTTGCCCTCGGGGCGGTGAACGCGCCCGCCCCGGCCCGGCCCGGCCCGGCCCGCCTCACCTGCGTGCCCACCACCACGATCTGCGGCAGCTGGATGATGTCGGCTCCCACCGTGTTGAACACGTCCTGCAGCTTGTTAATGACGGGGATCAGCGCCTCCATGGCGGCGCGGGGGGAGACGGGCCCGGCAGAGGCGGCGGCGGACGGACACGACGGGCCCCGGCGGCTCCCTCAGCCGCCCCCTGCGCCTGCCGCCATCGGCGCCGGCCCCCGCGCACGGCACGGCCCCCGGCAGCCCCCGCGCGCCCGCCGCCCGGCATCATGGGAGGTGTAGTCCGGAACGGAGGGCGGGGGCCTCTCCCCGCCCTGCCGGGACACACAGCAGGGTGGCCGTGGGCGCGTATCACGAGCCGGTCCCAGGTTTGGGTGTGTTTTTTTAATACACAAAGCTGATCCTCTACAGGGATCACTAGTAGCAGAGCAACTCACAAGTTCACAGACTCACAGAATCAACCGGGTTGGAAAAGACCTCTGAGATCATCGAGTCCAATTTATGACCCAACACTACCCTGTCAATTAGACCACGGCACTCAGTGCCACGTTCAGTCTTTCCTCAAACACCTCCAGGGACGGTGACTCCACCACCTCCCTGGGCAGCCCATTCCAACGTCAAATGACCCTTTCACCTTTTTCAATTTCTACCCTTGCACAGAAATTCTTCCTGATACCCACCCTAAATCTCCCCTGGCGCAGCTTGAGATTATGTCCTCTTTTCCTGTCGCTGGTTACCCGGAAGAAGAGACCTACCCCCAGCTGGCTACAACCTCCTCTCAGGGAGGTGTAGAGAGTGATAAGGTCACCCCTGAGCCTCCTCCAGGTTAAACACCCTCAGCTCCCTCAGCCACTCCTCACAGGACACGCGCTCCAGACCCTTCACCAGCTCCATTGCCCTTCTCTTGACCCGCTCCAGTGGGCGGCACAGGCGCCCATGTCGGTCAGGCTGGCCTCATCACCACACGGAGTTTTCAGCAAACAGCAGGGAGCAGCCACATTTATTTGAGGCACTACTTTTTGTAAATCCCTCGAAAAGCAGAAAGGAGCCAAAGGTGTGCCCCCGCTGCCCTCCTCACTGCTTCACCGGGTGTGGCAGTGCTGCTGCCTGAATGCAGCAAGGACAGGTGCTGCATGGCAAACTGCCAGAGCTCAGCAGCATCTGGTGTCACAAAGCCAACAGAGCACAAAAATGAAGCCGCTGGGGGTGGGGAAGAAGCATTATGGAGGTTTCGTAGAAGGGACAACAGCACTGGAGAAGACCTGCTCTTACAAACTGTGCAGTGAAAAAAATGTTCTTCCATTTCTGTTCACATATTGAAAATTACAATGGACATATTTAAAACAGCTAAATTTATTTTGTTCACTTTTTCGTGGATATTTTTGGTTTTGCAAGACTCCCAGATAATCATCTGAAATTTTGTAACTAAGACGTATAATAGTAGGCTTCGTTGAGATGTCTGGCACATATTGGGAAGTGGGAAACTGTGTGAGATCTAATACTCTGCTGCCTTATAAAAACGATAGAATGAAACCAGAGGGTGACTTGTGATGCGAGATCACAACAAATAAGCTGTCACATCTTTAAATGTCTTTCCCTTGAGTGCACTTTGTCAAAGATAAATTATGAATACACTAGCACTGAGTTTAATTCTGACTTTGTCCTTTCTTGTAAGCCAGCAGAGTAAAAGTGCTTCTAAAAGTTTGGAGTTTTGGATGGCAATAGAATTTGTGTTCTTAGTCTATACAAATTAATCTTTTCCAGTCTTCGTGTCTTGTAACACTCAAATGTCAAAGAACAAAGGAAATATATTTTTATCTGTACATCTTTACAACAAAGTTTCTCATTCTTACATAAGCAATTTCACGCTGCTTGTCAGAGGGCTAATATTTTGGAATAAAAGCATAAACATGGCTGAGCAAATTGAAACTCTCAAAAATTAGTGTATTCAACACAGAGAAAAACAGTTAATGTGTGTAAAATTTGTGAAGAAGGTCCTGAATGCCCTGTTGGTGAGGGGTTCTTGTCATAGCCATACAAACATGATTATCCAGTGGTTTTGCCCATTAGCTTTCAGCGTGTCACGGCCGGTTGCTCTCAGAGATCATTAACACCAGAAGGCCATTTGGCATCTCCCTCTTCAGCTTCCAGGAAAGTAGCAAATATTTCCTGCATTGTACATCTGACACAGCAAATAATCTTTCTAAGGGATTTGCTGTTTCCTGTCTAACTTCATTTCCTCTCTCTCCTTGAGTCCCTGGAAGGAAAAGAAAAGGAGACAGGAAGAAAAGAAAAGCACCCCAGTTGCACAGGACCAGAAGCCTCTGGCACCCAAAGCAGATAGATAACAACCAGCTTATTTCTCTGTGCGAATCTCTCTTCTCTTGCTGCTTTTATTTTGACATATGATCTCATGGACACCACTGTGAAATGGAGCAAGTGCATCCTGGTTTATATTTTAATTAAGGCCAGAAGTGGGACACCTCAGAAAGAATGTAGAACTGGAAAAGGGTCAGAGAGGGACAACAAGGATGATGAAAGGTGCAGAACAGCTTCTATATCAAGACCAACTAAGTAAACTTCACACTACAGAAGAAATGGAACGAGGTAGCGAGGATCAGAGGTCTGTGTAATCATTAGCAACCTGGAGTGGGTGGAAAAGCATCAGATTTCTTTACTCTCCCTTCCAATACAGGCATCTTGGGAACATCTAATGAAAAGAGGAGCCAGCTCAGAACAAAACAAAGACAGCCCCTCACGGGTGGGTTGGTGACCTCTTGAGCTCCTTGCCAAAGGATGTTGTAGACAGTAAAAGTTTAAATTGGTTCAGATGGTGTATGGACAAGTTTAAGAAAGAGAAATGTAGTGCATGCATATAAATAGCTATGCAGGAATCAAATGTAGCTCTGGATGTTTCTGAGCTGACAATGGTTGGAAGCTGGGACAGTAGCCTTCAGAACCACTGTCTGTGCTCACCCTTTAGTCTGTCCCAGTATGGCTATTCTTAGAATTTTATCGGTGTAATACTTCAAGAAGCATACAGAGGAAATATCACTTGCAGAACCAAGTTGAGATAACCCAGCCTGCCCAGCAGAGATGTCAAAAGGCCTTCCAGGGGCTGGACACACTAATGGACAAGTACAAAGCAGATGAAGGAAGTGAATTAATGAAGAAATGCAAGAAGAAAGTACTAAAGAAGATATAAAGCTAAGAAACATCAGAATGCAAAGTTTAACACATTTTACATTTCTGGCTAAAAAGTGAGAGCTGGAAATACCTCTGATATGAAGTGTCATGTCCTACACCAACTTACAAAATCCAACAGTTACCTCAGCCCAGTTGAGGACTCTGCCAAAGCAATAAATATTTTACATGCAGTGGTTAGCTGTAGCTTTAACTCTAACTTTCCATGGCTGACTTACATTGTACAGACTAAGAAACTCAAAGTTCTGATAAAAGGCAGTAGTAGTCAGACAGGTTATTTACTAAAAGTTAATTGATACGAGGACACAGGAACAGCCACACTGAATCTAACCTCAGGACATCCTCTCTAAAACCATCCAGCATCACCCATCTGGGGAAAACATAAAAATGCAGTAATAAGATCTTCTGATTCCAAAACTCTATATTAGATAAATTTGATATTACTGTAAGATCTGAAATAGACAGTTCAATATTTCTTCTGGTTTTTGTTTCTGGAAGCTAGATTTCTTTATTTACCATATAATAGGGTTTTTGCCCTATCATGCTAAATTCTTGGCTCTAATGACAACCTCTGACAGTAAATTTCATTATTTAATTATACATCATGTAAAAAAATCAATTTGGTGTGACTTTTATATTTGTCATCTTCTAATTTCATTATAAGCCTCCTTGGTTTTATGTTTGAAATCAGGAGAACAACATTTCCAGTCTTATTTCTCCATGGTATGAATTTCTTTTTAGTTTTGCATCATTATCTGCTTCCACTTTTGCTTAGACAGCTGAGTCTCTTTCTATGGGCATACTGACAGTAATGGACAAGTCATTTGCCATTTAATTCATTTATGCCAGACGAAGAAACCACAAACTAGCACCTCAGCAAAGCATATTTCCCTGCCATCCTATTTGTCTAGAGAATTATTACCATGCTGAAACATATCGAGTTTGTGCCACATATAGTCATACTGCTTCATAATGCACAAACACTATTAGCAAAATATTTCTGTAAATTATTCTTTAAGTATTGTCACCTTTTGGAATCGTGCAGTACAGCAATTATATGGGTCTGGCAGAGCCTGATTTTTATGTGAAGACAAATTGCATGGTGTTTCTATATTCTCCAGAGCAACCTCATCACAGAAGTAACTGTAACAGTTTCTTATACAAGACATCTGCACAGTGAACACCATTAGCAGCTGACATAAATAAATTCCTGAAATACCTTGACAGAACGACTCTCCGTTTGGATGTTCTGCACAGATTTCCCAAGCTGACGGATTCTAGACCTTGCTCTTTTTTTTTTTTTTTTTTTTTTTCAGAAGAAACAGAAATCAGAGGCTTGAAATCCATAGTCCAGGGATTCTGCTGAATTGGCAAAGCGTGCTCTCCTACGTGCTGCCTGTAAGAAGGTCATAGTGCTGAAAGGAATCCACAGGTACGAGGAACCTGTGCTGACACCCAATCTTTGACAAAACAAAATTATCCTGGGGCAGAGATGCAACTTTGCTGGACAATATGATGAACTAAACAACTGAGAGTTCCTTATATTCTCTTACTCTGTCCACTGGGAAGTTATTTATCTAAACTCATTGGATATTCGTGGTGTCACACAACTCCTGGTAAAACACGCTTGCGGAACAGAAAGCAGTTTCAAGTTAAGGAAGGGGAGGGCACAGAGTTTAAGAGGAAAAGGGCAAACGCAGCAGTCAAACCTCATAAATCAGTAACATAGCCCGAGCACTCTGGTGTTTGTAAGACATTAGGCCAACAGAGATAAAAACTTTGGTTGGAGATTAAAGTAATCTCTGTACCGTTCTTAACTGCTGCATAACAGTGCCCCCCTCCCCCCTGCAACGGGTGTGGTCAGACTTCTTGAAATAATAATAACAGTTGCTTCAGTAAATTATTCTTCCCACTCCAGTGGTTTGCTGTCCAATTTTCATATAAAGACTTTTTATATTACAGGACTAACATTTAGGGAATAAAAGCAATAGCCCTCTGTCTGCTATCAAGAAAGTAACCTTTACCACTGGACAAAATGCACACTTAGCATTCAGATAAGGCAATATAACTAGAAAAAAAAAAAACTTATCCCAACCAAACCTTACCTCAACCAAAACTTGCTGGTATTCATAAAGAAATTAGCTTGTATCTTCTACTTCTGGATCTAGTAGTTTAAATAAGGCTATCTCCTGTGGACTTTTTAACATAAAATAGTATGGCAAGATGACCATTTCTTAATTTTATAATACACATTTTCTTGGGCACCTGCTTGTGTTTGGCACAATTTTAAGTTTAAATTCTAAATGTAACAACTGAGCATATGTGATTTACATCATCACACCCTGCATATAAGACTAATGGATACTTCAAGTTTATCTGTCTAAAGCTTTTTAGTTCAGGTCAGTATTGCAGTTCTGGAATGGACACTTGATGTCTCACCTGCCATGCTTTGCTTTGCATCACAGAGTTGTCTTGGAGTATATGAATGTAAGTCTTTTCACGTTGAACAGAATTATAAGATGCACTTCAGCAACTAAAGGGCATTCAGTTAATAGGACCACCTTAGTGCTAGTCCAAAATTGAATTCCAAAATACTACATAGGTAATGTAGGTCTTTTGTAAATGCTATGTCCCTGAGCCTTGAGCTAAAAGATTTGGATTCCCTTTGCAAGTCAAGAAACATTCAAGTATGGTGGAACAGGCAAGGCAGGTAGTTCTACATACTAGGCAGTGCATCTAAACAGAACTACAGTTGAAATCTTATCTTCTTCTGTTAATTTAATTTCGCACGGTGAGAAGGCTCCCCTATTCAGCAGAGTCTAAACCCCATTTTCTGAAGGAGGGACCCTTACCTAGAGTTTCGAAAAGTGAGTTAGGTGTACAATGTCAAAACATGTTCCAAAGAGAGCACAAACATCCAGCCTTGCTTCAAAACACAAGCTCACAGAGATACAAGTTCAGTCTCCAGTGGACCCAAGAGAGAGTTCATTTCCACATGTTCTCCTCAGAAGAGTGCTGGGACTGCCTGGCTCTGAGGCAGCAGTAGGAAGGGACTGCAGAGAACATGAGGCCACTGAAGGCCAAAGAGAAGGTAATCTCAGATTCTGCTCCCAAATCAATCTCTGTTTCTTCAACCATGTGCTCTTTTAGTATTGCAAATGCATAAATCAAGTCCAGAAACCTCAGGAATCTTCAATTTAAATAGGGTGGATTCAGTAAAACTAATATGAAGAAATTTGGGGATCTAGAAACTCAACTGCAACCCACTAAGTCATACCCTAGATTCCTAGTTAAAGCTCTATTCCATAAGGAGATGCTTCTCACAGCAGAAATTTACATCACTTAGCAAACAAAAACATATTCAAGTTTGGAGTTGAAACTGTCAATGAATTTTCTTGATAAGATCCTGATGTTTGGAGGCTAGGTAAATTCTGACTGGGAATAACAGTCATTAAAAAAAAACACAAACAAACAAAAACAAAACCCCAAAAATACAAAAACACAACCAACCAACCAACCAAACAAACAAAAACCAATTGCAGAGGTTATAGCTAAGAACTGGAAAACTTACCTGGCCGTGTGATGAATTCTTTATAATTTAAGTCTTTAAATCAGGGAAAGTAAAGTGAAAGATATGCTGTAACAGAAAGAAATGTAACAGTCTGACATGACGGGCAGGCAGCACATCCTGCTCATGACACCAGTGTTATGCTTTTGAGACAGAAACAGCAACACAGACATGGTGTAGACCTCAAGCAACCAAACTTTACTGTGTGTATCCTGACTTATTACGTGAACTGGGTCTGGTAAGGTTAAATATTGTCATGGCTGCCTGGTGCACAGGGCCAAGAAGGCAGAGAGTAACCAGCTCCCAGACAAAAACCATCACCATCATAAAGATCCCTCCACTTTTCTGTGAGAGACACCACAGAACCCTCCAGAGCGAAAAATTTCTTTAAAGCAAACGAGTTCCAAGTACTGTGTTTGCCAAGGGCTGGTATGCCATTTCTCTCGTGTCAGGAAGCTCATATAATGCCAAGAACAATTCTGTGGTAATGAGACAGTATTAGTCAAGCTCTTCGGGAGAGCCAGAGGAGACAACGCCTGTGCTTGATGGGCTCCTGGACAATTTGCTACCGCCTAGAAATATCAGTACTTATTAAACAGTACTTATTTAAAGGAATTAAGTAGGAGCTGTGATTGCGGATTTCCTGTAGCTTGAATTTTTTTTAATTGTGTTTTCTTGTTAAAGCACATTGTAGGGTAAACTCTGTTATTCTGTCTCCATGAAGAAGGTAGGGCATTGTGTTTAATAGGGAAAATAGTGGGTTTGGAACAGAGTTAATCACAGTGGGGAAAAAAAAAAACAACAGAAAAATTAGTAGGAAAAATTGCATAAATGGAGAGGGAAGCATTACTCTCCATGGTCTGTCAGTACTGATTTCAAATACTAATTTGTTTACTGTGTTTCCAAAGAGAAGAAGTAGAAACTAAACAAAATTCTTGTATGCAACTCCTTCCAGATAGGAACTAACAAGTCCTACAGTAACTTTTCCTCTCTCTGTTTTGAGAGAAGTCTTTTCTGCAACACAGTGCCCATCTGCAGAAGAATACCAAGAATAAATCAGATACAATCAAAACACATTTAATGTGTACAGACAATTGAAATTGGAAGCAGCTGTAAATGGTTCTGGTCTGTTAAACCACATTTGGAAGAGGAGTAGCTGCAGCTTAAGTGGCACTTCCTTAAACTGAATGTATGCTTAGCCAGTGAAGGAATTTAAAGAATCCAAGTTGTTTATGCTTAGGATGATCATCCAGCTAACTACCTGATCATTTTTTTGCTTTGAAGCACCACTTTAATTCAGTGCACAAGAGATCATGCCGAGCAGCTCACAAAATTTACTGGTCACATTCACACTAAAGAAATCTGGACCTAAACTCAGGATTGCAGGGACCACACCTTGTATCTTTCCTACCTAAGATGTCATAGCATTATATCCGCCCTTCATAAACTCAGAATATATCTTTCATCAACTTAGCAGTACTTGTGAGTAACCAGCACTTCAGCAAATTAGACAGAGTGTACCAAAACAGATAGGTCCTTACAAGCACACACACAACTGGAAATACGTTAAAGATTAAAGATTTGATCAGCAAAGAGAACAGTAGGTGGACAAAACAACCCAAAAAACCAAAACCAACCAAACAAAAAAAACCCCAAGAAAAAAAACCAACCGGCAATACTTATTTAATTATGCTTTTATTTTACAGGATACAAATTTCTTTTCTTTTTAGGTACTCAACATGAATTAAAGTGCTTAATTTTTACAATCTCCACCCCCCCCTTAGGACCAAATATACATATATTACATAAAATATGTACAATATCTTCATTTTTTTACATTCATATACTTATTGACCATAAAAATGACAAATTTGCACAACTTACAATGGCATTTAAATTTCACCTTTTTAATATTATTCACTGTCTGGCAAAACCAAAAGAAATTTACACCTCTTCTAAATATTAGTATTTTTTAAAAAAGGGGGCTTTTGCGATTAAAATCAGAAATGTTTCCAAAATGAAAGGAAATTAACATGTAGAGCCTGTAATTCTGATGTCAAACATTACAGCTGATCCAGCTCCTACTAAAATTAATATACTAATCTGCAGTGAGGGCTGAAGAATAGAAAATTTACGGATAGAAAAAACAATATTTCTGTTGCAAACTGTTCCCTATATGCAATAAAATTTGGCTTCTTAAACATACTAGGGCACATACATGCAAAAATGCTTTGATACAGTTCCCCCTTTTCTGAGTGTTTCCACCATAAATAGTTAATGAATCTACGAAGATGAACTATAAACAGAAATAGGCTGGTGTTATGCTGTGGTTGCAAACATGTTTTATTCAAAGAAATCTGCTCGGGGATTTTAATAGAGAAAAAAACATGTTTTACATTCATTTGTGCTAGAAAGAGGAAGGAGGGAAACAAAATGCCATAGTTAAGACTGGGAAGAAATTTAATTGTGAGGTTTCAAAGGAAGCTGATTGAATGCCTTACCGGAATTTGCATGTTTGTGGGGGTTTTTTTGTTTGCTTATTTTAGGCTGAAATAGTAAACATGCCACAACAGCAGATCTACTTCTGTTGATTTTTTTCTTCTGAAAAGAACACTCAACACAGTCAATACACATTCTCTTTTGAATGCAGCACAGTGTATTTTTTGATTGTAAAATACTGCTTGAAAACAAGTCATCTGAATAATAGTCTCAAATATATAAATACACATATATACATATACACACATACATACACATATGTGTATATACACACACATGTAACCATTAAGTTAATGTTATGTTCTGTTAAAGGAAAAGGATTTAGGAAACAATCTGACTAGCAGATTAAAACTTCTATCCAAGGAACATACTTCACTACAGTCCCACGGGTCAGAACCAGCTAGGTAAATTCCTCACACCAATAGGGCCACAAACTAGAGAAAAAAAAACTTTAACTCCATTTCATTTCATATTTCAAATAACAGCACACCACAGACTAAGAATGAGGCCCATTTCACCAATGGATTTATCTCAGGGATAGTCAATTCTGCCACAAAATTATTTTTCTCCAATCATTTACTTTGGATATAGATTTCCAGCTGTTTACATACAGCTTTACATCAATTACCTCTAACTGAAACTCGTCTGAAGTCCACCTTACCACTGTGACTTCAGATGAGACATAGTAGGTCAACAGCTACCAGTGAAAGTTTGATCTTCCACAAGTGTCTTTATATATGTAAGGCAGATTCTAAGTGAATTTAAATCTCTGAAGGTAGAACAGCTCCAGCAGGTCTATGCTGGTTTACACCAGCAAAAGATCTCTAAACAGATTTATGGAGAAAGCCCCTTTGTTATTGCTTAGAATTATTTCTACGTGGAACGTTTATTTTTTTCCTGAAAGCCTTTCCTTCAGTATAAGGAACCACTACCCCCTGTTAATTTTTATTTAATTTTGTCTTGAAATGAAAAGCTGACCATTTTTTATACTAGCTATGTGGTGATGAACCAAAACAACCTGTCAAATGGTTCCACATCTTTCACACTTGATTATTTTTTTTTATATATGTATATATATTTTTTTCCTTCTGACTCCACTTGGAAATCTTTAGAGCATACTTCTATAATCTCACCTAAATTTTACTTAGGTGGTAGTGTATTTATTCTACATTTAATCAGTGCCTTGTCTTCATCTGTAATTTGAAAACACAAAGAATAAAACCCTTCTTTTCTAGGATAGGGACTTAGAATCTTTGAGGAGATTTATAAAGCACTTTGAGATAGTTTTGCATAAAAAGGTGCCACTATATATTTACATGCAATTAAAGTGGTTTAATATTCTACTCCAAATAGAAGAGGATGTTTTGTATTCTCAATATCTATTTTGCACATATAAGTTAAATATGTTCTGAAATAAACAAAACTACTCAGAGTAAAGGGATTTGAAGGTACTAGATGATCTAGGTTTTATAGCAGCTCTTCAACCAAGCAGGAGTACCTGATACCCAAAAAGAATTTTTAGAGGGTTTTGACAAATGGCACAGACGTGCAGATGTCGTGACACACTATTTTCCCATGATGGGGTGATGGGGGGGGGGAATAAGTAATTTCAAAAAATATATTACTATGCTCCAAAAAATACTAATGATAAAATTAAGCCACTGTTCTGGTTGAACACAGACAAAATCACACAAAATAACTTTTGATCTGCTTTAAATTGCACAGAAGACTGATCACTTTTAAAGTGAGAAACAAGCATTTCTTGAACACAAGAATTGCAAAGCTTAAATAATTCAGCAGAGCCATTCACATTCATTCATGTATTATGAATGAATGCTCAGTTACAGTTTATTCCTTACACACACAGCTTTATGCTAATAAATTTAATGCCTTTTTTCTTTTCCTTTAAGAGTTTAACAGTAGAAGTGGGAACAGTTTCTACCTTGTTAGAATGATGGCTTTAATTTCACTGCTTTGGCCATAACACTTAAGCCACAGCAGTTACGACCTTGAATTTGTTCCTCTGCAGTCATAATTTACAATTTAAAGTTTTGGATGCTGTAGGAGGGCTTGTCTGGGGAGAATGAAGAAAACAGGGTGGTTAAATTTAAACCAATTTCTCCATCTTCTGATGCCCTTTAATATTGGTAGTACATACTTTTCCTACAAAATGCACACAGAACTGTATATTTGAGTGCCAAAGCATTCTGACTCAGAAGAGAACAATTCTGACCAAGCAACTGATTATGAGAACATGAAATAGGTCTCACTAGGGTAAATAAAATACCCTGTGCTATATAAATTTTAATGGCTGAGAGCAAACATGAGGTTAACATCCAAATAAATAACTCCCAATAACTTAATTTCAAATTGTTTATGCCCAAATGCAGGGTTTCATCTGGGAGATGCTGCAACCATTCAAGCAGCTTCAGCTACTCAATACCACTATAACAATAAGGCAGCACAGAAACTGCTGCTTCCAATCGTTTTCCTTATAATTTAGCTGGAATAGGGCTTCCTACTTGACTTAGAATTCAGTTTGCAGGAGCTTAGAAAACAGAATATACTACACAGCACCAGTCTGTGCAGGATGTTGGTCTGCTGGAGGATAAGAAGGCTCTTCCAGGACCTGGAAAGGCTGGATCAATGGGTCAAGCCATCTGTATGAGATTCAACAAGGCAAAGTGCCAGGATCTGCATTTGGGTCACAACAACCCCAGGCAGCACTACAGGCTTGGGGAAGGGTGGCTGGAAAGCTGCCCAGTGGAAAAGGCCCTGAGATGCTGGTCAACAGCCTCTGAACATGAGCCAGCAGTGTGCCCACGTGGCCAAGAAGGCCAATGGCATCCTGGCCTCTATCAGCAATAATGTGTCCAGCAGGACCAGGGCAGTGACTGCCCCCCTGTACTTGGCACCTCGAATCCTGTGCTCAGTTTTGGGCCCCTCACAACAAGAAAGATATTGAGGTGCTGGAGTGTGTCCAGAGAAGGGCAACGGAGCTGGTGAAGGGTCTGGAGCACAAGTCTGATAAGGAGTGACTGAAGGAAGGGGGGTTGTTTAGTCTGGAGAAAAGGAGGTTCACAGGGGCCCTTATTGCTTTCTACAGCTACCTAAAAGGAGACTACAGTGCGGTGGGGGTTGGTCTCTTCTCCCACATAACAAGCAACAGGACAAGAGGAAATGGCAAGTTGCACCAGGGGAGGTTAAATTTGATATCAGGAAATATTTCTTCACCAAGAGGGTGGTCAAGCATTGGAACAGGCTGCCCAGTGAAGGAGTTAAGTCACCATCCCAGTAGGTATTTAAAAGACATGTGGCACTTAGGGACATGATTAGTGACGGACTTGGCAGTGCTGGGTAATTGCTGGATTCAATGATCTTAGAGGTCTTTTCCAACCAAATCGATTCTATGATTACAGTCATCCCATCATATTATTTTCAGTATAGCTCAGTCCATCTTATCTGGGAACTCTTCTAAGGCAACTTCTTCCCTTACAGTCTACAACCAGTTCCTTCCTGGTTTCAAGCTGGTCTCCAGGAAGACCTAAAGTGAAACCATCACACCATGGGAAACCGTTTTCTATAAATTGAAATATGGTAAGACAACTCTCCATATCCCACAATTGCATTGGTGGCTCTTGTAGAAAATATCCACTTTGGGGAGATGACCATGAAAGAAAGATAGCCACTGAGAGTTCTTCTTGCTTACCTGAATGTTCCCCCATCCCTCACCAAGGAACACACAAGGTGATATGTATTAGCTAGGGATACCTTGGCAAGGACCTGTTGGTACTCACCAACATGAATCAAAACAGGCTTGAGCTGCCTATTAATAAAGGTAAACACAGCCAACAGTAGAAGTAACTTAAAATTTCTTAGAGAATTACAGAAGAGCTTGCACATCAGATAAAAGTAATACTAGGGTATCATGCAGAATATTCTGGACACACGGAGCACCCAAGGAAGAATTCAGAAGTGACATGCACAAAAGTCAGCTGCAGAGTTAGTACTCTACAATACCACGTCCTGATCATTACTAACACTGGTGTAAAGCTTTGAAATTTAAAGGCTATGGTAGATTTTGGATTTGTGGAGGTGAGAGCAAAATCCATCCTACTAACATTAAGTTGCATGACATTCTTCTTGTGAAGGAACAATGGACACTGCATGCTCATGTACGCTTGACGCTAAAAATTTAACAATCCTTTGTTAAATGCAAAACAAGTTGGGATTTTTTTTTCCCTATAATGTTGTAGAAAGAGTAAAGTGGGAATGGGAGTTCGGTGAGTAATTCATTTGGCAAACTTGTTATAAAAAAGCAACAATTTAAATCTGCCCTCATGTTACTAAGAAAACTGGACTTGAACCTGAGCTCTGCAGCTTGGCAGAATTTAAAATACAGATTGCAGATATATTGAGAAGACTCCTGAATGGTCTTATGACGAGTTGATTGTAGAAGTTACATATTTCCTCTCCTTTAATGGTTCAGAAAAGGAAAGACAGCAATGATTTTAATTGTCTACTTGATAGTCAATCACTACTTCTGAGTTTTTCATATTTCATCCAAGGATAATTACAGCAAAAATTTTGGGGAGGTCATTTGCCTCTATGTATAAAAACTCTAATAGGAATGAAAGTTCAAAAGGAACTTAATATTGTAAAGCTAACAAGTCCTTATTCACAGACGAAGAAAACAAATAATGTTAGTTAACACAACTTGAGATTTGCAAGCTCAGACTTCATATTGAACTTTTATAAAGCAGGCTCCACCTTACAACAATAATCCTTGAAGACTGTTGTCATAAATAAGTATTAGAGGATCTAATCTTCTGCAAAAATTAAAAAACTTAAGTTCAAAATGTTCTTTTGTTTCGATAACCATAACAGCAAAAACACACGTTCCCAGCAGGTTATTAGAATCTGTTGCTTTTCTCAAACCACATATTGCATTTGAGTAACAAACTACTGCACTCTTAAAAGCTACCAGTGATAGGACACCGAAGAAAAGCGACTACTCGTTTAAAACACAACTGGAACTCATATGTCCATTGCATGCCACTTACATTACTGCTATTTTTTTATGCATAAAAATATCAAGATCATTAAGTGTCAGCTATTAAAACAAGTCACTGAACAGTATTTTTCAATTTAGGACTGTGTTTAATTTCAAATAGAAAACATGCTTTTTTAAAATAAATTATTCACTAATAGGAACCCAGAATCATGAAATCAAAGCACAAATCAAGTATTGTACGTTTTTAATACTGTACATATATTATATATAGTTTTCTCATATTTTATTTCTAGATTGAAAATCATTAGATTTTTTTTCCTTGATAAACTGAAACCTTAAAAGCCAATATACCAGTGAAAGCAATTTGCATTATTTTAAGTAAAAGAGACAAGTGAATACAACATATGTACAGATCTGTGGAAATCAATCTATAAACTACATACATTAAACCAAACTGTCCCTGCATGTTTAAGTACAGATCTATTTTGGCAATGTGGAGGTATATCTTTTATCCTGTTGCAAGTCCTAACATGTAAGTAGGAAGCTTAAAATATTTGCATTCTTAATGAAAGTAGCAAATGTTAACTGAAGAGCAACTGGATTCTCAAAAAAAAAAATTGCATTATGACAAACAAGCAGTACAGTAAAGTTAGTAAGTATTTTTAATAGCATTCACATTTTTTTAAAAAGTCTCTTAAATGAACCTGTACATCTCTTTTATTGACAGAACATAAATATAAGAAAAAGATCCCTAAAAAGACCAGAATTTTTCCCAAACATAAAGTGCCAAGATGTGTATGGTAGTAAGAAGTTTCTTTTTCTTTTTTTTTTTTCTTTTTTCTTGATTGAGCAAAGAAAGGTTAACACAAAGGTTAACCACAATTTCAACTGAAATCTTTTAAAAATGCCATGTGTTCTTGAGCTTCAGCATTCAGATCTTTTAGAAGATTCAGGCTGCTCTTCTAAATTCACTTGCAGTTCATTTTGACATTCTGGTGTCTCACCTTTGACAGCTAAATGGATAACTTTTAGCCATTTTTGTTTCAGTTCCTCATTGTCAGCAGCAAAGCTGTGCACAGATTTAGACTGGGTCAGTTTGAAGCTGTGTGGGAGGTCAGCACTTTTTGGAGTGTCATCCACTGTATAGCCCAGAAGGGGAATTGTAGCCAGAGCTTTAACGTCCTAAGAAAAAGAAGTTCTTGGTTAAGAATGGACAACTACTCTGCCCACTACCTCTCATTTACTATACAGGCTGGTGAAAACACTTGGATCTATCCTGCATTCCCAAGCTATTTGACTTCTCTTCCTCAGATGTCAGTGACAATAATTACTAAAACCTTTTCCATTTTCTCTGCACGTACCTGTGGAGCACCATACATGTAGAGCACAAGAGCTTCCTGTTTAGGTATAACACACCAAGCTTTCTGCCAGGGCTTCGACTTTTCCATGTACTGAAGAAAGCTACATATGACACTGTTTCCAGAAACTTCTGCAGATTCAATCTGGGAGATAGTACAAAGCATAAAAAGGAACAAAAACTTTTCTTAAATAAAGTCTAAAAATATACAGGCCAGAAAAGCAGAAATTTATCATCATTCATATAAAATCTTGGGTAGCATCTGCAAAAGAGCTTCAAGAAAGACCAAGAAGGACTGGATTTATGGAGAATATATATATTAAACATATACAGTCACAACATATATTCCCTTAACATGTGTAATCTATTCCTTTTTTCATCAGCAATTTTGGATTATAGACTTCTAGATCTCTCTAAAATTCATTTTGCCACCACAACTAGCCTTTCTTTGTATCTGAGTATCCACAACGTCCGATTTCCAAAATAACATCATGTTAGGCATTGAAGTGCCACTAATTATCCAACATGACAACCAATCTATTTTGACAGTCAAAATATTATGACAGGATCAGATCCAAACACTTTTCTAAGAATAACATAGGCATGCAAGCACTAATACTAGAGAAAAGAAGACACTCTGAAGACAGAGTGACATGCTACTCAGGTTAAATAGTGAACCTGAGACAATCAGAAAGAACACAGTGATTATGTGTTAAAATTTCCTTGCATTGACTTTTTTCCCCTTCCCAGCAGCAGTACTGTCTGAATGCTGCAACGTGGTACCAACCATTTTGTTGCCAAGAGATCCAGCTTGCAGACAAACATTTCTGAGATGCTCTATATCTCCTTCAACTACCTTAAAACAACCATCATGCCAAGAAACAGCAGTATCTCGACTCTAAGGGAAGCCAGTGGAGTTCTGCACTCCTTACTCTGTCTCACGGAAGGGAGTATAGTGAATCCATGTTGGCTTGACTACACTTAAGAACTGTATATGGAATTATAATCTGTATTTTAATTTTGCCTTCTTTTCTTATTGGCATTTAGCTCTAGGGTCAATTATTCTTTACTAATTCCCAAGATAAATATATGTCTTGACAAAGTTAGGATGCTCTTTCTCTAGTGTATGACAGGAATTTTAAAAGGGCCTATCAAGAGGCATTTAAGAAATGTGGAGGTTAATTACAATTCTAAAATGCCTTGTTCTCCCCCGATCATAAGAGAAACATGGTTCTTTATTGTCTGCTTGAGACCTTGAATTTTTAGATGTCAAAAGCTGAGAGCAGCTCGACAACTTAAAGGTACATTGTATATATTGATCAAAACTATCTTACTACTCAGACTCTGAAGAGCAAAATTCTCCCCCATTCTCCTCTTTTCCATCCCCAGTTCTTTCAGTCTGGGTATATGTTTTCAAGAATCACTGCAGTAGCTGTGGGGTTTGTTGCTGTGAAAGCTTAAACGCAGAAGAAGAAAACTGAAAATTTATAAGGAAAGGTAATGTCTTATCACAGGAGCTGATGTAACCAAAATAAGCAAACGACCTCTAGGGTCTGTAATTCCCCCTTAAAAAAAGTTGTAAGAAACAAAGCAGTATTGCAAAGGTGAATGCTGAAGGCCAAAATCTACTGGATAGGATGAGTTTGATCCGCATGATTTTTATTTCTCAAACAAAAAATAAGCCCTGCAAGAATGCTATCATTTTTCACCTTCTGATGAGCCAAAATCATAGCATTCATACATATACAGTATTTTTGAATGACATACCTCCAAGATGCCTTTCTTCTTCTTTTCTTCACTGTCTGTACAACCAATTATAACATGATAGCAGTCCTTACAGACTTTGTTCAATTTATTACCATCATATTCAAGATGTGCCTTGTAATCAGAACATTTCCAGCAAACCACCTTAGAAACAAAAAAGATAACATACATATAAAATTTAAGTATTTATGAAGCTTTATGAAAATATAATTTAACTAAAAATTAGTATTATTCTACTTTGTACATTTTTAATTATATTGAACAAGATAGATAATGCCTTTATAACATGACAAAAATAACTTAACTGAAAATAATGATTTTCCAAATTTTTGCCATTACTTCTTAACTAGAAGTGCTTTTTACTATTTACCTGGTACAAGTTTTGCACTTTGCATAAAATCACATTAGGCTTTCAATTACGTCTGTAGATTAAAATTGGATATAGAATCAGAATATAGCACAAGTCATGCTGCAGGAAGAAAATCCTACAGTTTCTTTAGATGCCAATGTGAAAAGGTAGATTTACTATATGGTCTTCTATCAGAAATGAGGTTCTGTGAATGAATGAAACCTACAACTGAGATGCCCTTTTAATGATTAAAAAAATATGATAAAATCAGAAATAATTTATACTTTTAGAATTGATAAGGCAATATCACACTGATTTTTCCCAATTTTTCTTTTCACTACAGATATAAAGGAAATGTGAGAGAGATTTGAGAGAAGTTCTTTCATGAGAAATACTTTTTCCACAGAATTCTTTTTTCAGGTGAAAGACGAAGCTCTGAATAAAAAATATGAGTGTGGTTATTTCAAGAAAGAAAGGTAGGCAAATGGACTTGAATCAGTCAGACACATGAAGAGAATTTTATTGTGGGCCAGGGCTTTGCAGTACTAATCTAGATCAGTACCTTCAGCTAGTGGCTCTAGAGAATACTAGTGAAGTATTCCCCATTAGTCACTGCTGGAAAGCCATTGCTGACCCACGAAAAAGTTTTAAAATTAAAGTGCAAGGAGATGTGATGGAGCAGCAATAGAGAGAAGTAGTTAAGAGTCTAAACAAAAGGGGAAATAAAAAGGAAGGGTGCAGTTTTAAGATTAATGGAGTTTTAAAACAGAATGACTGGGGGGAAAAAAAAAAACAGAATCAATAATTTGGAGCTTCTGTAAAAGTCTCAAGTGTCCTGCAAAGCATAAATGAATGCAGTAAGTCTTCATACCACATAAAAACATTAGAAAGAAATCACGCAAATATTAAACCTGGGCTTGTACCACCCTCTGGTGGAGAAAGGCATAGCTGCTGGATGCCAAGAGAAGGAAGTTTGTTTCCTCTTCTTTTGTTAACTTCTAAAAATTCTCAAGTCATACCACTATTTGGATATGTTACTGTAACATCCTACACGGAAAGCAGCAGCAATACTCTTTCCCCATCCTAACATTCTCGACTTCCCTGATGCACATGTTCACACAGTTACACAGTGAACCCAGGTGGGAACAGCTCCAAGTTAACCCAATGAATAACTGCAGGGTTTCATGGTCTCCTTGCTAAGAGGAGAGAGGATGTAGCAGAATGGAAAGAGGAGGCAGCCAGTGCTGCCAGAAATAATGCTGGATTATGCCAGCTTAATATGGTCTTGAAACTGTTCATATTAGTGGAAGCCACTCAAAATTAACAATACAGTATGTCCAGGGACTTGGGGTATTTTACACAAACATGCATCTTCCACCGCTCCAAATTACTTCCAAATTTACCATTCCAGCTAAAGTAGCCAGAGGGTCCTTTGTGCTAATGCAGAGCTGCTTCTTTCAGCTACAAGTGCAGCAACAAACTGCACAGCAATGGAACAGGCTGCCCAGAGAAGGTGTGGATGCCCCATCCCTGGAAGGTTGGATGAGGCTCTGAGCAACCTGGTCTAGTAGAAGGTGTCCCTGCCCATAGCAGGGAGGTTGGAACTAGATGATCTTTAAGGACCCTCCCAACCCAAGCTATTCTGTGATAACAAGGAGTCACGGGAAGTCAAGTAGATGCTTGGAGACATTCCCAAGCCTGCTGACGAGCTACAGGTACTAGGGCTTTGCACTCACATGTCCACATGCTCGGCAGTGGTGCCTTCTCCTTGTCAGGGCATTAAATGGCTCCTTGCACTTCATGCACATGGTCACTTCGTTGTCCCGTATCCACCTCGGCGCTCTCTTCCCAAGCTCGGCGTTCTGAAGCAGGGGCAGGAGGAGGATAATAGAATAAAAAAAAAAAAAAGCTAGTAAAAAGTTGCACAGTGCTTGAAATAGAGAAAATAATTATTCTCTTCCTCTGGAAAGGAAATGGCAAAACATAGCTCAAGATGCATTTTGAAATCTATAAAAGAAACAACAAAGGACCCAGTCAAAAATCACAAGGCATCATTGAAAGGGTGCTCTGTTATGAGTTTCAAGAGAGAAAGAGGCTTGTTTATAGGATTCAGCATTATGAAGAAAAACAATTACCAACAAGATGACTACTCTGTAATTACTCTGCTATAAGAACAATGAGCTTGAAAACAAAGTTTCTGCCAAACTTGTTCCACTTACTGAAGAACAAAATGGGTACTAAGAAGGTTACAAAGGAATAACAGCAACTTACAGAAACCTCGACAGGCATGTCTTCATATTCTTTAGCAATAGCGTTTCTGAAAGTTTCATTCCTCTGTTGAAAAACTTCAATAGTACTCTGAAGTGCCTAAGGAAACAGTGGAGAAATTCCTCAAACATGTTAAATTAAAAACAGACTCAGCATTCTGACCAGTTCTCGATCAGCAGAGGGAAGGTACAGACAGAAAATATGAATATTACTTTTTTGATTGCTTCAGTGAAAAAGTGATTAGAAAATAAAGAAGGTAGATGAATTTACCTTTATCCATTCTTCTTTATCTTGTTCAGAACTAAAAGAAATATTTTGACACATTAGTCCAAGACTGGTTCAGGAAACACTTCACTATCAATTACTTGCAAAAGCCAGCTAATTCTGAAGTAATTCTCAAGAATTTAAATTTAAACAATATTAATTTTTAACTGTCAAACTTTAAAAAAACAAACCAAACCAGAAGGCAAGACCATGACCTTAGGCTTCAAAAATTTGCAACCACTAAGAAGTGAATTCAAGTAATAAGTTAAATGTCAATGCATTTAAAAGTAGCAATAGTATTTTCATTGTTAGACTTTTTTTATGATTATTATTTTTTAAATCAGGATAGAGAGGAAAAGAGGACAATGCACAGCTTAGGTGTGTCTTTCTCCTCACATTTCATTACTTATAAGTTCACATACTAATACATGTTTCTCCCGTGTACCTCTTAAATCTCACTCCCTCCCCTAAGTGATTTCCTTAATGCTTTTTTGTTGTTGCTGTTCTCAACAGTGACAGGAATTGCATCCAATTAAACTAAAGGAAACACATGTTTTAATATTGTAAACCAAAGAGCAGAAATGTCCCTTTTATGCATCACAACAGATACAGATGACTTAACAGTAGTACAGATGAGATAAACAGACAAGTCAAAGATAAGAGAGGAAGCATATCCAACCCTAATCTTGTATGACAGCTTTGCCTTTAAATATATCAGCAGCACTTTGACACTCAAATCTTGGGAAAGGCATCTTATGTCACAAGTAATAATACTATTAGAAACTACTGGCTAGTGCTAGTAAGAAAAAGTTTATCTCCAAACTTTATGTTAGAAACATGAGAATTAACACTTCAGTGTATCTGGCTCTTCAAAAGTGGCCTCCTCCTTAGATACTGTTTGAAAAACAGTAATTTAAAATGTAATCCAATAGTAGTCTGAAAAGTAAATAGAAGGCTAGTAATAAAAAATACCCTGAGAGTAAACTAAACAAGCTCATGAATTAAGGACATTAAGATATAGCATACATACAATACTCATACATTAATAAAGATTATTCTAATATATATGAGTCAGACCTTGTTTGGTACTTATTCCTTCACAATTTTGTACAGAGTTAATGCCTTCCAATAATGATCATAAAGCAAAAGATTAAAATGTGGGCTTCTCACACCTAAAACAAACTAGTGCAATAAACTTTCAATTACTGGTAATAGAGGAAAGTTAACAAAATAAACTTCCTTCACTGTATAGTTTTTCTTCCGATTAAAACATGCTTTACAAACAGTGCAGCAAGATGCCATCTTTCACCACTGAAATGGGTATATGGCACAACAACTTGCAAAATACTTAGCAAGATATCATACAGCAATTTACAGTGGATGTGATTGATAGGCATAAACATGTCCCAGAAGTCTTATAGACCTTAGTGGAAAGTTTTTTTCCTGTCATTTTTCAAAGTTTCTATTTAATTTCAAATTCAGTGCTAGTGTAGGTAAATATCTACATTAACATGTATCTGTTATCTTCGCATATTCACTGCTGTAACTCTCATTAATTTTTAAAAGGGTTTTATTTCATAAAGGACAGTCACTTGTAAGCTCATTGGCTAGCAAGCCATGGTTTGTCCCCAAATCCATGGTGCCAACACAGAACTGTATCCACCATGGACATCTTCCTGCTTATTTAACCTTCACCTCTCTGCAACGAAATCCTGACTGCTAGGAATAGGATCTTGAAGCAGGTCCAAAAGGAGAGGTAGAGCACCCAACTTTATTTGAAGTGGGGCAGCCTAGACAGAAAAGATCTAGTCTAGGCAATGCAAAAAGTTAATGGGAAGGTAACTCAGCAAGAGCAGGATACAAGCATATCTTTGTCGATGCATCAGATCCTTGGACTGACAATTTATGATTTTTTGGCAGGCTATTTTCAAAACAGTGATATTTTAATGACATCTACTGCATCTTTCTCCAAATCTATTAGTCCACTCTTTTGTGTGTACATATTTAATCCTCAAAAAACTAGCTAAAACAACTGCTTACCTGGCCTGCAACTCCAGTGTTCGTTCCTTTCCAGACACTTGAAAAGTATGTGGATATTCTTCATTATGAGTTTCTATAATTTTCATACCATCTATGCCAACTCTGGTTCGAACTGAGAACTTTGATCCTACCAGGCTGAATTTGGGAACGCAGTAGAGTAACATATTGTTAAACTGGGGAAAAAAAAAAAACACACGGTTTTTCATTTAAAAAAACACAGATAAAGCCACAGTTTGGACACTGAGAGCTGGACAGTATTGCAAAGCTAGACTTGGTGGGTGAGGAAGCAGGCTCCTTCCTGATCAATCGATGCATTAGAGCTTTGGTCTTCTCATGTAAGACAACTGCTTTTTTCTTATTTGTTTAGAAGTAAGATTAAAGGACAGCTGCAGTGACTATAAGAATAATTGCTCTGTATATGCAGCAGTCTTCATAGCATTTATTATCAAACTATACTCAGACTAGATATTATATACCAATGTAAAGCTTTTCTAAACAAAAACCCCATTCTTATGCCCCAATGCTGCAAAACCTACTCTAAACTGCAGAATAAGAACTCTTTTCTTCAGTGTATACATTTATATTTATCCAGTTGGTTTTGTAGAAGTTGTAACTACTATTATTTGAGGACATTTTTTGTCTTTTATCCAAGACAGAAGAACATTTCTTAGAGGTTTTATTCCCTGAAAACCTCCATATCACGGGGGGAAAAAAAAAGTACATGAATAGGACAAAGATATATACCTTTATTAAAAACTAGAACTTTAAAATGTCTAAAGCCCCAGCCTGGAAGCACAGTTATTAAATCATATCTACAGTGTTTAATTTTCTCACATTTTTCCTCTCACATTTTTCTCAAAATTAATTATTAAGAAGAAAAACTCACTTCAGTTAAATCCTATGTCATAGAATTCCTGTCTAGCCTATTGCCTAGACTGTATCACAGACACAGCACATTTGAACTTGTCATCTCTCATATGAAGAGAACATTATTTTAATCAGCTGTCTAGCTCCATTTGAGGTCTTACTATTCAATGATTTCTCCTTTTGTTTGAAGCACAGTTAAGCAGGAGTTGTGCCTTGACGACTCATTACTAGGCTTTATTAAGCAGAAGACAGGCAATGCCAGAGGCCCGTAAGCAAAAATGCATCAGCAATTTTTAATGCATGGAAAGCAATTAACTACATCAAACCTTTTCCAAGGGAATTGTAAGGGAGCATGGCTGCAGCTTGTGAGTTCCAAGACAGGACACAGGCACCTGTCGAGAGGATGACCTGCCCATGCTAACAAGCTCCCAGAGGACCATGAGCATTACTGGAACCTCAACACACAATTCATCAGGACTAAAATCCTAAGCTTTTACACTTCAATTTAATGAGAAGGTCAAAGTTCTAATGCTCTAGGAGCCACATTTATAATCAACAGCCACTTAAATGTTTTTCTGGAGGGACTTGGGAGATACCAGGAGAACACCGTGGAGCTGCCAGGACAGCATGTGCCAAGAAGTCAGAAATAAATGAAGCCCACTGAGCATAAGCCTGTTCAGCATGGAGTCACCCTGAGATAACATTCTAAATCTGTCTATGAACTAGCAAATGAGAGCTCTGAAACTGCAGGGACTGCAGCGGGCACAGGAAAAGGAGTCTGGCAAGTGATTCATTTTACCCTCTGTGAACATTCATAGGCTGGATCCAGTGCAACACCAATCTCTCAGCACTGGAGCAAGGCAGGGTACCTCTGCAGCCAGAAGAGGTACCCAGAAGAGCTTGTGTGGTAGGTGGTCAGTGACAGTGACCACCATCAGCTGAGTCTGTCTCCCAGCTTGATGGGCACAGCCCAACAGTCACCCCACGACCCTGGGCACCACAGGCCACGTGCTCTGTAGAGCAGCACACCCACCCTAGACATCAACTAGAGAGGACTTCCCTTTCTCTTTAGTAGTTCTTTCAAGTCTAGAAAGGTATACAGCCACCCCTGCAAACACAGGCCACTGTACTTACTAGGAAAAGATACCGTTCTTGAGCAGACGTATTGCGAGCAGCGAGTTTAAGGATCTGGCCTTCTTTTATCAGTTCATTTGAAGGGTTCACAATGTCCTCCTCTTCTCCCAGCATCTCATATATCTCTAGCAACTTCTTTAGATTCTCCTATGTGGTGAAAATACAGTTATAAGACTTACTAATTGAAAGCACAGATCTTTAAGCATGTTTAAATTAAATGATGGGCGCTTGCACAAGTTTGGAGAACGTTACCTCTGAAAAACAAATATACCTGGCATGCATGGTCTGACTGATTAACCTAGTTGATAAAGTCAGACATACTTTTAGATGTTATATCCTTGGCAAGTTAAAAAATGCAGTTATACATACACTCTGCATTATTTCTTCCCAAAACTTCTCACATATTAATGAAGTACCTACTGTGCCCACCCAATAGGTCAGAGAAACAGTAGCTACTCTTCACAAACATTATCCTTGCACCGATAGAAACAGACAAAACAAGGTTAAGAGTTCAATGCAATATCAGTTATTTGAGCCAGGGGAGGAACTAAGTATCCCATTTTCCACTTGAGGGAATTAAGTGCAATGCCAGATTTTGCCTATCATTCCCAGGAGCTGTATAAATACATTACTTTGATCCAGGAAAACAATTTTTGCCATTTTAGAAAAGATTTGCAATTCACACCTCCTAGCTTCACCAAATACTCAAAATACAATATATTGAAAAGTGAACAGGAAAACAAGGATCATTTACCATCTTTCTAATTGCGCTATTCGAGTGACTTGCCGCAGTGGATATAATTTCCAGGGATTCTAGACAGAAGAAAAGGAAAGTATAACCAAAAAGCTGCATTTTTACATATTTATATACTACATGGGAAAAAAAAAAAAAAAGGAGTCATTCTACGAAAATGTTTGTCATTTTTATGTAAATTACATAAAGTACAATAAATTTCTTTAGTTTTCCATGAAAAGAAAACAAGGTAAAGTGGACAGCATAATAAAGTAAACTACCAAATAGATATTATAATCTGTAAAGACCAGAAGAGAAACTTTAGTGCTTCAGCACTTAGTCACATTTTTTGTGACAAGAACAGTCATGGTCTCTCCCTTCTTTTCTCAAAGCAGTTCAGAATGTCAAACTGTCTTTTTCATTGAAACAGCTCATTTTACAAGTGTTTACTGTAATGGTACTAACAATGAAATATAGCAAAACAATATCTGGCAAGTGATTTTGAACAACTCATGGAAATATCTTGAGCTGTTCTAGAAATTTAAAACTGGACTGTTCTTCTTCCCTGAAGAAGCTTAAAAATACAGTGAGGCTAACTTCACTTTTTTACAAATAACAGTTATACATTACAAATGTGCATAAAGCAGATCAAAATGCCAACAAAACAAAACAAAACAAACAAAAAAAACCAAACAAAAAAAAAGCCACCACAAGCCCTGATCATCTGCAAAGCAGACAAATCAAAACCTGTGTGTTATTCCAAAACTAAGGCAAAACTTCTGTGCTCCAGGAGAATACTAAAGGCCTTATGGTTTTTACAATTACTTCAGTTCAGACAGACTTTTTTCAAAGAATCCTATGAAGATTTTCAAAGAATCCCCTGAAGAAATTCTATTATTCTTTTCACAGTTACTTCTTCACTTTCCTGAAGGAAGACATCTTTAATTTACAGTATCCTCTTACTAATATCTTGTTACAGCTCTTTTAATGGCCTGAAGATATTTACTTTCAGCATCTTTCCAGTCTAGAGAATCCTGAGGCAATTTCCTTAGGTAGTCCTTTAGAAGCATCTCGTAGCGTGGAATGCGTTGTACTGGTTCTAGCATGTGATGTTGCAATGTCAAATTTCCACACACTTTTTCCTTCTAAAAAATTGTAAACATATTTCAATGTAGCAGGCAAAAAATGTTATTACGATATAGTAAAATAGAAGTTATGATTGATGAAACATAATGTATTTTGAAATATGCGTGACAGACCTACTGAAAGAAAATAGAACTACTTTATCAAACCAAATAATTAGAAAGTCTTTCCTAAAAATAAATTGCAAAACTTCTCTAAGTATCCAGCAGTAAGTATACAATCCATAAATAAAAGTCTTACTAAAAAAAAAATCTCCTAAACTCCAGTGTATTTTAAATGAGGTTTGTAATAACACAAACAAGAGAATTACTTCTGAATTAATAAGAAGAGTTCATGGCCAAATATTAGAAACAATCGCTTAAATGGGCTACAAAGTTATATTTTACCTGTCTGAGGAGGGAATGCTTTCTTTGAGTTTCATTTATAGTGCAAACTCCCTCAGCAGTGCTTTAAGATGTATATTCATTTCCATAATCTTAGATATAATTAGATTAGGGAAAAAAAGATCATATTAAAATACACATAGTTTTCTTCCCTGGCTTACAATCACAAGACCCCACAGAGCAGTAAAATTTAAGTAGGTATGCTTTATCCTATTTCTAACTGCTCAGTCTGCAGTAGAACACATACCTGCCAATTCACAGAGACACCCACAGGGAGCACTAGAGGGTATGAAACGAACCTCTGACAAGGTCGATGCATTGCTGGACTCTCAAGCTTTCTTAACCTTTTCTGGTTCAGCATTAGTGTGAGCCAACACAATATCATGGATTCAGAGCAAGGATCTACAGTTGCACTGATAGGTCACTTTATCCTGAAACATTATTTACTTTTGGTATCTACAACAAAATGCAGCATTTTTTAGTCTTCACACACTACAACCTTTATACTTTGCTCCTCTATTTTCCAGGAGAAAAGTCTGGATTTTTGTGGGTGGATTGTGCACACATGAAGGAAGAAGGAGAAGAAACAGAAGGCAGTGCGAAGTTGACAAAAACAACAACCCTTAATTCTAGGGGATTTGGTATTTAATTTTCCCTTTAATCCTTTTTACATCCACAAACCTATATATTTTTATAAATGCTTGTATCACTTGGAGATTTACATTATTCTTCCCATTACCTGAATGTCTTGAATAATGAATTTGAATTGAGGTGACCGTTCAGTCCACGTTTTCACCAATTCCATTGCATTATCAAAATTCTTCACATACTCTCCATACATCTTGAGGAAAGGAGCTAACTTTTGCAGAATATCTCCAATTCTAGGGGTGGTAGTCCTGCAAAGTAAGAGGGTGGAATCTCAGAGCAAACAGGAAAGAAAAAAAGTCACACGAGGTTATAAAAAGTT
The DNA here is from genome assembly GCF_003945725.1 of Corapipo altera. Classification (NCBI taxonomy): domain Eukaryota; kingdom Metazoa; phylum Chordata; class Aves; order Passeriformes; family Pipridae; genus Corapipo; species Corapipo altera. The sequence continues at coordinate 7,992,192 of NW_020884873.1, read as the reverse complement.
TCAAGCCTTTAATAGAGAATCCTTCTGTTTGGGATCACCTCACGTGGAGTTCCAAAGTAACCATTAAAACTGACCTGAATTAACATAGAAAGACTGTTTGTATCATCTTTGATGATGTATAAGCATTATAGGTCATGTAGAGCACTAAAGAAACAAAAGCTAGATATAATGAAAAACTTATGTTTATAAAACATAGCCTAATTTATTTTATTTGCCGTTTCTTAAAAGTACATTATCTTTTTTTGATTTTAAGCTCTAAAATATCTAGCCTGTGGTTTTGTTTGAGGACTAAATCCATGCTGTACAGCTTCCCTTCTGTGCCTTATATAAACATATATATTTACAATTTTAAAAAAGTATTATTTCTCTAAGATAACATATGAAGTAGAGAGAACCCCTTGGATTCCAGTCTTCTGTGAGAATTTTCCCACATTTTTCCCAATTCATGATGGCATCTGCAAATAAAACAGAATAGTAAAGCAACTGATGGAGAAGCTGAGAGAAGCTGCACTTTCAGTGCACACAAAGAATGTGGAGCAGCACACATGCATCTCCGAGGACTAAAATAGGAAGCACATTTCATGTCTCATTTTCAAGGACAGACTCAGAAACTCAGTATCTCTGGATTTCTGAACGTTGTTATTGTGGTCCAAAGTGAAACAATCTACATTATTTCTACAGTCTACTCCAACACACCACTTCTCCAAGAAAAAAAGTGTGCAGAAGAGAAAAGTTACTTGAATAGTGGATATTGCAGGACTGTCAAAAACTGGCCCAGCTCCAGCTGCCTCTGAGAGGGCAGAAAGTACCTATGCAACACCTGGCAGAGGTCTGTCCTTCTGCTGGGCCTGGCAATTAGGGGACAAGACAGGCTGGGAAGTTGGTCTCTGAAGTCACCAAGGCTCTCCACCCTCACTTAGCTTCACACATTTGTTCAACCACTCCACATGCAAGCACACAGATACACATTCAAAGGCAAGGTAGCAATTTAAAACAACCTTCCTTTGATATTCCTTTGATTCACTGAACCATTTCTCTGGGTTGTCCATTTATGGCAACGTAGCAACGTAACTTTTAACTGAAAATAAAATACAAATCATGCCAATTCCAACAGAACTGAAGGAAATGTGAATTTATTTCCAAAGGTCAAAAGAAAAAGAAAAACCACCAAAAAACACAGACCTTACTAATCAAGGTTTGTAGCATCTAATTTCAAACTGGCTGCAAGAAAACTAAGGAAAACTCTCTAAAATCACACCACAGCAAAGGTGCCTACAGAACAACTGCTTCATCTTCCAACACACAAATTAACAGACATCCAACAAAACTGCAAGTTGCAGTTTCAAAAGCAAAACAAATCATATGAGTAGGTGGTGTCTAATTGACACAGATTCCAAAACTTTGTGTTGAAAGAGTGAAATAATTTCTTCACCACCACCATTACCCCAAGAGGCTATTGTGCTGTGTCCTTATATTCTTCCCAAGTATCTGGTTTTGGTCATCCTTGGGTACAAAAGACACAAGGTATTTTATCCAGTTATTTTGTTTGATAGTCTAGTGAAAGGTACCTCTGCCCTCAGCAGTAGGGTTGGAAGTAGATGATGTTTAAGGTTGGTTCCAAACCAAACCATTCTATGATTCTATGATGTGGGATCACTGTTATGCTCTGTTATACTCTTTTCATGGATAATATATTGCTGTTTCCAGTGTTTTCAAGGCATATGTTGTAAAAGAGATTCAGCTCCAGCTGTTGCTCAACTAGTTCAAAATGCAACTACCAGAGAATTCCATTTTTACCCGATAAGCTTAGATTCACACTGCCTTTTCTTCCAAGGAAGAATCTGCTTCTGATCTGCTTTCCCAGTTGCAAACCTACATATTTTTACTGTAAGTTTTCAAAACAAACCACAACTCAAGGGAAGTGTCAGAAATTTTTATCCAGTTATTTTTGTCGGAAGCTAAAGAATAATAGAAGCGCATAAACCTACCCATAGAACTTACTTAATTTTCTCTGTCTAACGAGAGGAACTGCCAAGAAAAGACTCTGTATTTGGCAGAAGCTTTTGTGCCAGACAATTTCAGACCGGTGATGGGGAGAGAAAGTTATCCCAGATTTTTCTTTCAGCAATGATCAGAAAGAGTTCTCTTCAACTGCACCCTTTTTTCTAATGCCTCCCAAAAGCATGTTTCAAGGACATTTAAACAGGCATCTCAGGTACAGCACAGAGGTTGTTTTCAAGCAATGTGGAAAAGATAATATCCTTGTGATGAGATTTATTAGCTTTGCACCAATAGTCAAAGCTTATCTGCAAAAGCATTTTTCACCCTTTGAAGTGATATGATTATACACATAATATTAGTGACCAATGTCGCATTTTGCAAATATGTAAAGTAGTGTAACCCATCTTCTGTGCTCCATAAAGTGTCTACAGCAGAATTTGAAGACTGCATCATGAAATTAATTTTAAATATATACAGCACTGGCATAATGTAGTGTAAGCTGTTTTTCAAACAACTAAACTCCAGTGCTCATGAACATGCACTCTGTTAAAATCCAGGCATTTGTATTTCCTATCAGATTTTTTCAATTGATTAAAAGTAAAGGTTTGGCTTACCTCACATAGTCAATCTGCAACATAAGCTGTAAGCTTTCCTATATTTCACAATGACTGTATTTTAGTTACTTTCTTGCATTATAGACTATACAGAGCTACCATGTGTTTGTGCATGGTAACTATTCTATTTTAAAGAATCAACATTTTAAAGGAGGATCATCTTAGAGAGTCAGAACGCATACAGTTGCTGTCTAAAGCACCACTGTATGGTCTGAGATTTTCATATATGTGACAAAAACATTTTTAGTGTGAGTTTTTTGACAATAAAGAAGTTATATGAAAGTGTAACTAGAAATTATATATGGACAAACACTTGAATCCCTCATAATAAATTCTAAGTAAGATGGAAAAGGAGCCAAAGAGCTGCTAAGGCAAAACAACTGGATGAAACAATATTTGTAATTTCTTTTTAAATGTATCCCATCTTATCACAGAAAGCAGTAATGACAAAGGTTACTGTGCTTCAATGTTAGCAAAAACCACATGTGTTATTTATCTCAACTTTGTATTCTGTACAATGAATTCACCAGGTAGCAAACAATTTTAGTCTGAACCCCTAATTTAGCAAGGCATTTGATCATGAGTAATCTCACTGGCTTCAGTGAGATACATGTCCTTTATTTTGAGCAAATGATTCAAGTCCTCTGCTGAGTCAGATCCTGATGAAGAGTGGAAGAGCAGCTGTTCTCCTACCCACAGCACTTCCTGGGCCTGGAGCACTTAATTATGAAGGTACCTTCCCTACCTCAACCCTGCAATAGAGTTTCTACAGACACGGTTTTAGTTGCATATTTAACCAGTGAATTGCCTCTTACCATTCTTGCATTCTTTTTTCAAGTTCTGGAAGTAAGAATTTACTGTGGAAGGCATTTATTGATGAAATATTAGAAAATATTTTATTAATCACTTCAGGTGGAAACGAACCTCTGTTAGCTTCCTCAAGGAGTCTGGAATAGAATACCTGCAAAACAGAAAAAGAACCTATTATATTTAATCAATGGAAGACCACCTATCCACCCCTCCTGCTACAACTGAGGCAACATTAATATTTCAGTAATAGACAGGTAATGATGAACTCATTTATAGTCTTTCCTTCACCAGAAGGGAAAAGCTTCTCCTCCCCTTACACACCACTTTCTTTCTCCTAAGCCAGGAGAGCACTGCAGGCAGAGCAGACATAAGGGAAGCCAAACTGAAGTAGTACCATTTTGGATCAACTCCAGACATCCTGTCTGTTTTAACAGCTAGATCATCTCAGCTTTCCCAGTCTTCCAGTCAGATTTTCCACTCTTCCTTTCTTTTCAATCAGCATGCTGTCTGATCATGATGTTTGATCACTGTTGTTGTATGCTCTATCCCCTTATCCTTTTGAAATCAAAGTAGCTGGCTGACTATGAGTGGTACCCTCATACTATTTAGAGTATTATATTAGAAGGAGCCCAGTTCTATATAGTCTGCTATGTTTCTTTAAGAAAACCCATATATTCTTTCCCCATCAGTGAGCTCTGCCTGACTAGACAAAGCTACAAAATGGCTAGAGACTTGTACATCTGTTAATATACACATCAAAAAAAAATAGTTATGGGGAGTTTAATGTCCCTCTATCTCCTCCTCCCATGCTTGAACAGACTGCATCTCCCTAGAAAGGGCTTCAGAAGTTTGGGTAAGGACTTGCAAAAGACTCTGAAGACAGGAATTTTGATCACACAAACTGAGACAGCAGAAGTGTCTTAAAAGGAAAAAGCCATGTACTTCCACACATACTTTAAAATATTCTCAATTTGCTGCATCTCTGAGAGGACAGGTAGTTAAATTTTGACAAGCTACTTTGAAGACCATAAAGATTACACAACTTTCTAACCAAGTTTAGAAATTTAACAGTCCCTTCCCAGTCTTCTGCTTTCCTCTCATTAGCAACAGTTGAGCAGCTGTGTTTGAAACTCATTTTTCAGAACTCCATCCAGTTAATATTTGGAAAGCAGGCATAGGAGTAATGCACTTATGAAAGCATCAAGGGAAATAACTGTACATTACCCATCAGAAAAATCTGTGAACAAAGTAAACACTATTCTGTTTTATTTTTAGACTTCTCTAAATCAAAGATATTTTTTTTTTCTGCAATACTTTGGCTTTTAAAAGTCACCATATATCCATCACAATGTGGATCTGCTATGTAAATCCACTTTCATGGGGACAATTACTTAGATCCCTAAGCAGCCTGAACAATTATTGTACAAGTTGAGGCTTTTTGCTTTTCATCGACTGCTTGTACAAGGCTTATGCACTGGACTTGAAAAATTTAAGCAGTGGTTTCTATGAAAAATATCATGGAGTAAGACAGTGCAAAGCTAGAGGTATCCAGGTAAAATGCATATGTGTTTTGTTTACGCGAGCAAGTAAACAAGACTTAGAAAGAAAAATACTCAAGAACTACAGACTTTAGCATTTAAGAAAGATCAGTTAGACTCTACAAAGCATAAGAGTCCAACCCTTTCCTTGCAGGGGGAGGAATTTCTGTTCATTCAGTATGACTTACTCAAAACATATAGTAGAAAAAGAGAGCAAGTACCATTTGGAATGATTAACTTACGTTCTTTAGCACTAAAGAAAAATTCTGATAGGGTGGTTCAAATTAGAAGGATTTAGTAATTTTCCAGTGAGTGGGTGATTTCAGCATTATAAAATTATACTCCTCCAAATCATAATAAACCAAGACATGGTTATCCATCCTCTTTTTGGAAGGGCTATCAGCATGTAATACTATTGCTTACAGTGACATCTACACACAGAGAACATTTTGCATTAATATCCAGAAAATTTTAATACTTTTTAAAAATGTAGTGTTCTTAAAATAGAAGCACAGGCAAAGTCACATGGCAAGAGCAAATAACTGACTGGAAAATCAGCAAAATGTGAAAAACATACCACATCTTACGTAATTTATATCCACAGTTATGTATAGGCATTTGAGTGAATTCAAGGCAACACAATAAAAGCAAATTCAAGAAAAATGTACCCCATCTAGGAGGTCAAGTCGGCTAACGTAGGCTTTTTCTGTTTGCAGAAGTTCACTGGCAATTTTGTGGCGTTTCTGTTCATCTGTCTCCTGCAAGAAAATAAGAGCAGCTCTTAGGGACTTAAGGAAAACATAATTTAGTACTAAAAGAAAATTGAAAAGACTTATGATTACCTCACGGTTCAAAAAGCAACTGAAATACAAGTTTCACATTTAGTTTTGAAGAGGACACCAATTTTGAAAAACACAAACTTTCCAGCAGTTTAGTCAACCAATACAAACGTAAGAGAATGACAAAAATCATGGAGCAAAATTCAAAGCCTAAAAGATTTAGTATTTCCCAGTTTGTATAGGGATCTTTGCCAAAGCACCAACTCCCTACTTAACAGATCAGCTCATATCCTGGTAATCGAGTACCACTGACCTTTCAGAGCTGGAAGAACTGATTTGCAGAGTGAGAGGGAACAGATGGGAGTACTCAGTGTTCGCCCCCACCTCCATTTCAAAAGTTGTTTGAACTGTATGTTCTTTGCAGAGAATTATTGAAAAATACCATACAGAATGTTTTATGTTCATCAATACACTCATTGCTGAATAAGTGTTGACTGTAATTAGAGGGCTCCTTCATTAAGTCTTTACAGAAGCCATTTTAGCATCTTAAGGGAAGTCTTCATTTTAAAGCCTTTTATTCTATGATTCTATGGTTTTACAAAATATATTTCTGATTCTTTTGCTGAACAGAAACTTAAAACATTCATTCAAATTTCGATATTAAACTAAATATGTTAGAATGTATAATTATAAGTTGCTAGGCAAAATTACTTCAAAACAAACAGTGAAAGCACAGGCTTCTACAATATTAAAGCATTAGGGAAATGCCTCAAGCCTGCAAGTGTCAGATTCAACAAAATGACACTTCCACTACAATATTCTTTCTCCAGATCTCGTGCTAGTCTGTTCACATTTAATGATGCCCAAGTTTTTCCTAAGTAAATGGCAGACTTATCAAAGTGCTTTTGGGAAAGTGGTGATTTCTAGGCAAACCATAGAAAGTCTTCATAAGAAAATTAAAGAGGAGAGCTTGAAAGAGTGATTTCTGATTTCAAACTGCACACTGCTTTCCACAAGAGTGTGATAAACATTTGCAAGTACATTGATAAAGACAGTTTGTGGAATACTGAATAATAAGGTACAATCTTACATTTCAGGGACTCCAGTGGCTATTTTCCTCTTTTCAGTATTCTATAAATATTCCAAATTTCAACACAGTTCAGTTCTAATCTGTAGTGTTAATGGTCATGCTGCTGCATGGCAAACCTCCTTCCTAAATACAGGCTTTTGATAGTGACTTCAAAGCTGTTCATTAAATCTGTTTAAATCAGCATAGCAACCACAGTAACCTACAGAACAGCATTTTAAGTGCTGTCAAGAGACGTTGCAGGGAGCTGGAGGATTAGCTATTACAGCTGCAGCTTGCTGTTTAGTGCAGCCCTTTACTAAGGATTTCACATGCAGACTTGAGGCACAAAACCACGGAGGCTACTGGTTCCTCAGCAATTTAATTTCCTTTTTCTCACCCTAGAACCCCACTGTCTCCCTAAGCACTGCTACAGAACCAATCCAGAGTTTTCAGAAGAACTTGAGCTAACTAAAAGAGGGAAAATCATGCATAACAGACACAAAAATACCACATAAAATGAGCTGACCCCAGCTTTCCAATCCTCTCAGTATCAACCTTACACGTCTTTCTAACTCTTGAATCTCAGCCTCCTTTCTACAATTGCACTACCTGGTATAGGGATCTTCTGTGCGGAGAAAACTGCACGCCATGGATGAGTTATCTTTTAATCACAGTGGCATGTTCTTATTCCAGAACAAAAACACCCACCTACAGGGTTAGATCAGTGCAAAAATACCACAAAACCGTACTACTTTTCTTTTAAGAAGTTCTCAGGGTGGGGGGTGGGAAGGCAACTTCTCAATTATTTCAGGGAAGATTTCAAACTTTTGTGACAATCTGTAACACATGGCAACTCCACATATAAAACCAAGCAGAAATGGTTAGTGTGCTGTACAGAGGTACATGATTTCAACTGCTGATATGAGAAGCATAAAATAGCAACAGGTGCATGAGGAGGAACTGCAAACTTGCACCTCTATACAGACGCTTACAGTAAATATTTCAGCTGGGTCTAGTTAGATATTCTTTAGTGCAAAGCTGCACATCAGAATCACTACATTACTGTGGATGCTTCAGAAATTAAATCAAGTAATTTTTAACTCTGAAATAAAGAAGAGGTATGAAAAGTGCTGCTGAAAGTATGAACTTTTTGTTCTCATTTCCTAATATTGTTTTTCAATTGTCCTGAACTTGAAAAAAAATGTTGCTGATTTAAAGCAGCTTTTATGTAAGCCTAAATTCCAATACAGCCATAACTTAACATCCAAACCAAAGAGGAGCCATCTTCTGTCAAGAAAACTATACCTGCCAGCATGACAGTGATGCTGTATATGATTCACTCTTATTCAGGCACAGACCTTGCCCCAAGGGCTTTGATGGACTATATTAAGCAACACAGACAGGGTGAGAGATGTAAAGTATGAACAAATATAATTTAATTTACATTGTGCTTGTTTCTTGCTTGCTTCTCGCATAGCAACCAACAATGCAGTAAAGATCCTGATATCCCCAAAGAAGCATCTATTCACAAGATGATTTATGCATTTATATTGGGCATTGGAGCTAAGGAGCTTTGTCCAAATCACTGTTGCTAAAGACCAAAAAAATTGTAGAATCAAGAAGTTGGTAGAACCTCTCAGGTGTTTCAACAGTAAAACATTTCTTGGCAGAAAGTTAACTTTGCAAGAAAAATTTCACCCTATTTAAATCAAAACTTTGCCTTGCATTTAGAAATACAGGATCTCCACCAGGTTTTGCATCCGAAACATCAGAGCCCCCAGCACTGTCATTAAAAGAAGACATCATATGAGGACTTTGTTAAGGATGCACAGTGGATTCTTTTCCATCTGTGGCATGCAGGCAGTCTATATGCCTATTTCCTACCAGTCTCACAAGAAACACTGAAACATTTGTCCTCTTGTCTTCACTTAGCACTGGCAGCAGATTTCCCACATGTTGTTATTCAAGGAAGTTAATTGACTGGAATGTTCTTGTACTATTCAGCCTCTGCAGTTTAGACAAATCAAAGTTTATGACAGGAGGTGTTTCTGCTGCAAGGCAGGAAACTTTTCACTTTTAATTGTCTTTCTGCTTGTTATACTTCTGTTTCATTACTTTCAAGCTAATTCAGCAAATAAGAGAAATAAAGCATATTCTACTCTGGTCTTTTGGGGAAGACATTTCAGATCACTGTCAACTTTACTAAGTCTTGCTCAACTTTTCTAAAGATCTGTCTTCAGTCAGATCTACAGTGATAAGAGGGAGAAAAACAATTGTAAGAACAACACTATTTCAAAATAAGTCTTCTTTTCCAAGTCCAAAAAGTAATCTCTGCTCTGGTTTTGCACCATTTCCCGATTTGATTCACCCCTTCTAGCAGTGGACTTCAGATCACTTCTGCTGTACACATACATATTTACAAAGAGAGAGCACCACTCTCTTGTCTTCCCTGAATTAAGAAATATGGCATTCAAGAGACAAGATACTTTGCATCAGTACCAAAATACATATATCAGATGCATAATTTAAAGTTTGACTATGACTCACGTGCATCTGCTCCTTTTGCTTTTACTCAATTGGACCTACACTTTCTTAATTAAAAAAGGCAGAAGACTGCTGTTAGCCTGTGCAGTGCAACTTCAACTGGACTGCATCCCAGTTTTAATATTCTATAATGACTAAGTGGGCTCTTAGCAAAATCACAGGTTGTCTAATGCTCTTACTTCTTACCAATGCCTGTTTGGATGCAGAAATAGCTTAAAGCTCCACCAGAAGTCTGTTGCTCATCACCCTTTCCCTAGTCCAGACAGCATGGCAGCAGCTACTTAGACCACCACGGGGCTGATTTCCATCTATAGGCTGCATTAATCCAAACTAAATCAGTGTTTGATTCTGGAGAGGGTGGCCCTTAGATCATTCTGTGGCAGACAGGCTTCTTAACCTCACTAGACTAAAGGGGATGTCCTTGTTGCAGAAGTAAGCTGGCATTTCAGGAAGTGCTGTTGTGGCCCTGCTCAATTATATAGATTCAGTTCTACACCAACGCAGACTCAAAAGTCATCCTGCATGGGTTTGGCTTGTTCTGGTTTTTTATCCTTCAAGCACCAGTGAACAATACATCTAGTAGCAGTCACATTACACCTCACAAGTTGACTTTGTCAATATAAGACAGATCACGTGTTGGTTCCAGCAGCTCAAAGACAGATTTTAATGAGATTTCTGCCATTAGCATTTGCCCACTTCCTTCCTTAACTTTACAACAGAACTGCTTCTCATTTCAGCTTTTTCCTGAAAATGCTGCCAGCACCTCACCGCATGACTTGGATTCAAGCTTAACAGTGTTGCCCACTGAGAATTCAGCACTCCATGGGCACAGAGAGGGGAAACAGGCACTACTGAACAGGAGACAGAAACATAATAAGAGGTGTGGCAGGCTAAAGGTGCCTTGGACCGTGACCAGGCTTATGCTTAGATGGGAATCATAGCATTCATTCATTACAGGAAAAAACCAACCTCTAAAACAAACAAGAAAACCCACACAACCCAGCACCTTCTTGTCATTGCCAAGGATATTTCATCCTAAAATGCATGAGAATTCGAGACCCACCTTTCCCACTCGCAGAATTTGCCTTCAAGCATGTATGTATGTGACCCTTAGCTAACCAAACTCAAGGGCTTGGAGAGGTCTGTAGTTAACTGATGCAGGTGTACTCCTGACAGCAGTGAGGAGCTTTATCAGCACTCAGCTGTTTGGCTCTGTGATGAAGAGGAAGACCAGGAGGGTCTGCCAAGCTCCCCCTCCCATGAGTCACACAGGGCACAGCTGGACCAGAGCTGTTAATCACATTCACTGCTTCAGTACAAGAAGGAAAACTGCATAAGCAAACTTTTATAAGTGGAAATATGCACAGTTTTTCAGCAATTAATTTCCCAAGACAGGTTTTCTTCCACCCACTTACTGCTCTAAAGTATTTAAAACCTTCCTTACAAGGAAGTTCAAATTCATCAGATATAAGTTCTCCTTGCTATATATTTAGTATACTCTGAACATTGCATCTAGCTGATAGCTAGCAGACTGCCACTGCCTTTCAAGCTTTGATTTGTCAACTACATCCAAATCATGGATTCACACAACAGTCCTGCCTGAAGCTCTGTCATTGCAGTTTACTACATATGAAATTTTATTTTATATACACCGCTAACATGTGTCCCTCATAGTCTGGCACAGCTGAAGCATAGGGTCAAACATGTCCACATATTTCAGTTTCACTTGTTTTTTAAACTTTAGATAGCTAACAGGGAAAGAGCAAAGGAGGGCAGGAGGTGGGAAGAGGCCAGCAAAACTTTTTTTCCCATCTTTTTTTTCAGAGGAAAAATAAGCAAAAGAGTTTCAACTGTCTGACCTGCTCTTGAAAGCCTGGTTTTGTAAATAAAAACCAAGAGAAAATACACAAAGTAATGATATATTAGGAATGAAACAATTTCTCTTTTTACCTTTGTTTCTACAGGTTGATCTTGTTTACCGATTTCCTCAGTTGGTTCTTCCTTCACATTAGTATTAATTTCTGGAGTTTCATTTTCAGATGGGAGCAGTGTATCACTACTTGGAGTTCTGTAGCAGCTGTTAAGCATCTGTTCTTCACAGGTAGTCACACTTTGCAATGACTCCCTGCAAGTACTTTCTCCTTCCCCATTTATCAAGCTGCTGTCAATGACATCATCTGGAACTGGAGTGGACACAGCAGAGCCACGATCTGATAATCTCCTGTCCTCATCCTCCGGCTGGTCTTGTGCTACTACTCCGTTGGCTGTGTGTAGCTGTGCAACCTGAGTTTTGTCAGTATTATTGTTTCCCTGTTTTTGTAGTGAGTGCTGGGAGGGGAGTTTGGGCTGAGGTGATGGTGTTGACCCATATCTTCCTTGAGATTTAGTAAGGTGGAGAACAGAGGAATCTTTCTTCAAATCACTAGGATTCAACGAGCTGAAAACACCGAACAAAAAAAAGCTTCGATGAGAGAAGAGTTAAACGTGGACTTATAAAACATCCTGGTATGGTAAGTAGGAGAGTTGCACCATATAACCAATTCCTCCCAAACCTTTTTTTTTTTCCTGTGTTAATATTAGGAAGTTCAGGCCACTGAGACCTGGAATGCACTGAACAACACACAAACATGCATCTCTTACTAGAAACCCAGAGTGCCATTCATACCCATCCATTGCATCCTCATGTGTCTTGAATCTCATTTGTAGGGGAGATTTAGATTGGAAATTAGGAGAAATTTCTCCATTGAAAATGTTGTCAGGCATTGGAACAGGCTGCCCAGGGAAGACTTTGAGTCACCATCCCTGGAGGTATTTAAAAAACATGTAAATGTGGCACTCAAGGATGTGGTTTAGTGGTGGGCTTGGCAGTGCTGGGTTAACAGTTGGATTCTATGATCTTTTGCAACCTGATTCTATTATTAGCTCCACGTAACAGACAAGGTAATCAAGAAACCGATGGATGAAGCAACTGGTCCAAAGTGTTCCAGAAATTACTGGTGGAAATGGAGCAAGACCCGTGGTGTCCCAAGTCCCAGTCCACTGCTTAAAGTAACAAATAGCCTATTCCCTAATTGCTCTTTAATTATAAAAAATGAATTAAATGTGTCCAAGAACATTTAAGCATCCCTTTCCTTAGTTCAGCAGATTACAGGAGGAGCTTTAAATTTTTATTCCATTTCTTCCTCTGCTTCCTTATTTAGCAGTGTCCTTCCATCATGCTGCATCTTTTCCTAAAGTCTTTTTCCTCCATACTTTATCTCTGCTTTAAACACATTATCCTTTGTTCATACCTTTCACTCTCCCTTTGACTTTTAGGCCAATATAAATGATACTCTGCTCTGTAAAAGCATTTGGATTCATTATAATTCAGGGAAAAAAAGTCATTGGAACCTGAAGTACATTTAACAAGCCACATTCAACTTGCTATAAAGTATCATAACTGTCCTCTAACACATTGTTCCTAGTATGGATCTCCATCTTCTGGAGAGATGATAACTGCTTACAAACTGTATGTTTACTCCTTATTTTTAGCACAGTTTACACAAATATTGCAAACACATTCTGCATTTTGACATACAGAGCTCACAAAATAACTTACATTAGCTTTACCTTTTTCCATCATATAACAAAAAAATTAAATCAGTTTTTCTTTAGTTGTGTAAAGATTATGCTTTTTTTAATCCAATAAGCTTAATTGCAGGACAAAATTAATTCACATTTTTCCATTGTCTTCACAGAGCAAAAAGGTTTAATTAGCTTTCTGCCATGCCTACATGTTTGTGGTCTGTACAGACTAATGAAAATAAGTTATCATAACTGACAATCACAGTTTGTAGTTCATGAATATGCTACCTAGCCATTTCAAGACCACTAATTAAAACTGAAGTTCCAACTTCACAGAAGATACATTTTGTGAGTTGAGCTCATTCGAAAAACAGGGATTGCCTCCACTGTCAAAGCAGGATATTCCAGAACTCAGCATTCTAATTATGGAAGTTTCTCATAAGCAGAGATCATATTCTTGAGGAGAATTTAGTCATTAGACAGATATTACTGGGTGTGCCTAATGAACGATGTTGCCCAAAAGCAACTCAACTTCCCATAGTTCTCAAAATGTCCCTACTTTTAAAGGTCTATGGACAAGAAAGTTTTCCTTGCTTTCTTTATAGTTTCCTTTTATTGCATAATATTGAAAAAGTTGCTTTACAATACAGCAGGCATGTCTAGCAGGAAGGAATGTAGGGCTCAGTGGTGTAGGACACAATGTACCTGAGGAGTTTCCTTTCAGAAAGGATAAAATTGTTTTTCTAAGAATACTGCACTATTTAAAAAACTTAGGAGGAAGACTAGGAAACAAAGTGGTAACAGGACTGGAGACTTGTGCTGTAAGAATTCACAGGACTTCCAGTGCTATAGTAGTCTCTTTTTCCAATCTCTAAGCTCCTACCATGATCAAGTGCAATTAAGTCTTTGCCTAATGACAGAAGTTTCTTGCAGATGAAGCTCTGAAATGATTTCTATTCCAATGGACAAAGATACTTTTACAATGCTCAGCTGCTTCCATATAAAGGATTAAATTTCACCCATCTTGAGTGGAAATTCTTTCAGTGGAAGTCTTAATAGTCTGGCTCCTCAGAAGCTTATGTTCTATCATACATCATGCATTCATTCTCACAGGGGGCATTCCTTCAGAACACCAGTATCCCAAGGAAAAATGAGAAAACCACATCCAAAACTTGCAGTACTCAACTGGTACTGGACTGCTCCTTGAGCTGTTCCTCTGTCATGGGCTTTCTGGAAAGTCACTCTCTTTATACAGAGCAGATTCCTTTCAAACCTTCTGTTTTGGAGCTTATAATACATCTTACTAAAGATGCATCATGTACATCTAATTAAAGACACACAAGTAACACTATTTTGTGAAAGCATTATTCACTGTGGTTTATGTTTCCCACAGTTCCAAATGTTTTCTGTAAAATGCAGTATCAAAACTCCAGAACACTGAGCTATTCCAAAATCACCAAGTACTACAAAGGAAACCATTCAGAGAATGTATGTCATATCAATACAAATAACTCGTAGACATCACCCTCTTCACATGAATGATCTAAGAGGTTAAAACAGTGTAAAATGAAAATCAGGATTTCAGGTTTTTCTATTTGCTTATAAAAGATTTATTTTCTGCAAAACCAGAAGAATTTAATATTAGCTGCAATGTTTTATTCTAAACCTAGCACTTATTTCAAATCCCTACCATTTTTTGGGACACTTTAAAAATGCTAAAAGTTTGTTTGTTTCCCTTTTTTTTTTTTAAAGAAAAATTAAAGCTAGCACCTCATGAATGAGCACATCTTGTATAGGCCAAATACACAATTGGCTCTCACCATTTCAAAACGTGCAGTTTTGCCACCAAGTCCTTTGGCAGGGATGGGTGTGAGCACTACTGTGGTACCAGTGTTCTTCCTCACACATTCAAGTTCCAACAATCCACATACAACAAACAGAGTTACAAGCTAATTGAAATTCTCTTACATACCTGCCTCCCTCAAAACGATGGATGAGATCTGACACTTTACTGGACTTCTCCCTTGCAACACTGGAAACAGCAGTGGGCGCCTCTTCCTCCATCCTTGGTTTGTGATTTGCTAAAGCTTTATGCCTGGGGGTTTGGTACGTTGCCTTCTGCAGATGAATTGGCTTTGGAGGCACTGCAAACAACAATAACAACAATCAATCACTCATGTTTCTTTGAGCTGACAGAATACAGAATCACAGAATGGTTTGGGTTGGAAGGGACCTTAAAGATCATCTAGTTCCAAACCCCCTGTCATGGGCAGGGACACCTTCTACGAGACCAAGTTACTCTCACATATGAGACTTTTGTATAAGAACCTACTGCACTAATGAAAAAGAGATGCTCATGGCTTTAATTAACATTAAAGCTGCTTTATGAATACAGGGACTTCATATAGTCCTTTATACACTGTGTGATATTGGGGATATTATTACATTTCCTGACTAAAATGCGAACCATATGCTACTTTGACAAGTTAGAAAACTAGGAAGTTTTCTAGTTTGTTTGTTTTTATAGTGTATTGTAGTAAATACATAAGTGGCCTCCATAAATGCAGGTTTTATAATAAAAAAGAATTGAGCCCAAAGGACTCAGCTGTACTGTGAAGCTCAAGACAGAGATTTAAATTGTTGCCCCAAAATTCCAGTGCTCTCATTCTTTACCTTATCCCTTGTGACCTCAGTAATAATTGTCAATGGAAAAGGTATTTGCCTTCAGCTTTAAACTTCCTTTACTCACTGAACCTTTGTCTAATTATACTGCTGAAAACCTTCCCCCCTGAAAATACTTTTTATTTTTCTTGCTTTTTCCCCATCCTTTCCATAAGTCCTTCTAATTAGATTGTTAATGATCAGCCACTGTTTAATAAAGCAGTGACTAGAGCACAAAAGACAAGGTGACACATAAAGCAACTAAAGTCACACATATCGAAGATCTTTAAATTAACTTTTATCCCTTTAAGCAACTATGCAGCATTTGTGGGCAGCAAAAGCACATCACAAACTGGGCCCAAATGTGTTCCACTATTGGAGTAATGCACATCCAGCTCCATCAAGAAGAGAAACTTAATGGAAAGGTCCTTAATTCCCAAAACCACAACTCTGTTCAATCCCACACATATTCCCAAAACATACTGTGATGGAAGTGAAACCATTTGATATGAAATTGAAAAAAGATTTATTAAAAGGTAGGCATAAATTGGCAAGAGTAGGTAATGCCCTGCCATAGAGCCAGTGGCCCCGGGGGCTTGGTCACTGCTCCACAGACACCCCATTCCAGCATGCCACGGGCACTGGCCCTCCAGCAACTACAAAGACCTGCCAGGGAGCAACCATGAAGGGAAAGAGGACAGGAATTGGCATTAGGAATCATGTGCCATTCTCATGGTAGAAAAATAAAAGGCATCAGTACAGGGTACACAATAGATGGATGTGAAAAATCCATGTTCTTCGCATCGCTGGCTTTAGGATAGCTTACTAACTTACCCTGGAAAATCCATGCACCACAGGAATAAGCTTACCTCCCATCAACTGACAATTGAAAGGAGTGTTGAAAAAATTCTTGCAAATATGCTAATCATAGACTATGATAATCAAGTGTTTCTTGCAGTTTAAGGGCAATTTTCCATCTCTACCTTACGTTAAATTTATAGGAGGTAATATTTGTCTGTGTTTCCAAGAATCTAATTGCACTTAAGCGGGATTGTAGTGATTGCTGCAGTCTGAAAAGTACCATGAGAGACTCTATAAAGAAACGAATTTACCACAAAAAGCTTTAGACTTCAATCATATCAACTACAAATGCAGATAAATTAAATAATCAGAGGGAGAAGGAAGACGATTACTGTAGATCAGATGCTTTTGCTGTACATATGTGCATACTTGGTTCTTGGAAGCTTTATATTTATTACCACAAGCAAGAAAAGCAAGTTTGTAGGGAATGCAGTACAGAAACATGACTCAATCACTTTTGAAATAGTTACAATGCAACCCTGAAACAAGCAGACTATTAAATTGTGTAACTGCTTCAGTATCTGTAGTAACCGAAGTCCCTCCTGAGAAGCCGCATGCAATTGCTCAGCCGCAGCTGCAGTGCAGTGGAGTAGCTTTCCCTACATTCCCTCTTCTCAGGGAGTTCGGAGAAGGTCTGGCAGAATTAGGCCAATGAGCATCAGATAATTGTCCAAGCACTGAATAGCTTGCTGTGCTGACAAAGGCAAGGGGACAGCAGAAAAAGGTGACACGAGCAGGCTGGGAAAAAGCAGGACACATAATTGAGCGTAAGCGCTGCCATTCCCTCAGGGAGGAGATGGACAGGAAAGGGGTCACCGAGTGGATTTGCTGACCAGCACCACATGAGTTTGTAGGAACACTTCTTGCTCTTGCAGTGGACTTTGTACAACCCCCATTCCTGTGAAATCTCTTATGTAATGGACCCGTACATCTCTTCAATTCTTTTGTACATCTCATAAAATGTTAATATCCTCACAAGGATATATTAAAACTACTGAACCATAGGGAATTAATGTCTACTGATAAAGCAGAAGGAATTAGTTGGAAGTTATTTTTATACTGGGTCCACGGGGACAAAAATCAAATTCTAGGACGTTCTGTGGAAGTGTCACACACTTTTGCAGCTATTACTGAAAAACCACAGCTTAGCAGCATTTACGTAGGGCAAGCATGAGGAACCTCTGGGCAAACCCTGCATACTGAAAGTCCCTGTAATATCTTCAGAAGAGAACTACAAACCAAATGGTCATACCAGCTCATTTATGCAAGATATTTCATGCTTTACTTCCTACTAGCATCTAAGAGAGAGCATTTCCCCTAATCAGCTGCTGCTACAGCTACTGTATGGTTTAGAAATAGAGCAATGGAGAAAGAATAGTCACAAGATCAATGGAAAGAAAAGAATCAGTAGCGTGAAAAAACCCCAACCCTCAAACCTTCCTGTAAGGTCAGCCTTGTTAACAGGATTATGGAAAATAAATTCCATTAGCTCTCCCCTCAATGTACTTCTGCAGTGTTTTGTTTTAATCAGATTATTTTTCAATGTGCATACAGCAAGGATCTTAAGAGAAAGAAAAAAAAAAAAGAAAAGACTGGCCCATTGTAGTAACCTGCATAATACAGAGCACTGTTTGAGTCTATAAATACTCTTGTCTCCATACTGTAGAATTTTGAGCTCATTAGGAGACATGAACTGCCCATTCTGCTCAAAGAAAACCCCTCCATGTACTCAGGTAGCTGGCACTGTATGCCACTAGCCATAATCAACATTTATGCTGCAGTGCCTAGTTGTGCATTCAGCTTTGCACAAATGCATAAGGAAATGGGAGTTAATGCTACAAATGGCTCAAAAGGTGCAACCACCTTTGCAGACTCTGAAGCATATTAGAAAAGGTCATTTATCTCTTCCCTTGGAAAGCATCATGTGTTCAATCTCCATCCATGTGTTTAACTCATGATGGTTAAAAATGCTACTGTGCCTTGACTCCATGAAAATACACTTAAAAGTTCCTGGGGCAATCAACTATAGCTCTCCTGGCTGAGTCATCCATCATCACCTCCTTGCATGCTTCATCACCTTCAGGAAGATCAAACGAGCACAGCTGGATAGATGCCAAAGATTTATACTCTTAAGAACAGTATGAAATAACTAGTAACCTAGACTCAGTAGAAAGAGAGAAAAAGCCATCTTCTCTTTGAGGTACACATTTCTATGTTTTTAGATCACACCAGAAGAAATATCTTCCAATACTGTATTAAGAAAGATGACCAGTATTAATCAGATGTACTTTGTTCTCTCATTTGTCTTCTTCCCAGAGATAATATCTGGGATTTGGCAGTCTTGCTGATAAAAGAGACTTTTTAACAGGTTTCTTAAAGCACCATTGAACCTAGCAACAGCTCTCAGCTTTAGTTCAATTCACCGTTAACTGCACAAGTTTGCTACAGAAGCACAGTCTACCTTTCAGACTTTTGTTTTCTCAGCTTTTTTAGGCCCAAGCCACTGAACATTTTCAAAACCACAGAATATATTATAATTAACTGAGAAAGGAAGACAGGACTGATGCTACACAGCAGATAGTCAGCTAAAACTGACTGCTGAAGTCTATGTGCTGAATGTGTTGTGTCCTTATCATTTCACAGTAGCACAAACCAGGTTGTCTTTTGGAGTGGAAATTCATCTCCAACCCAAACAAAAATACCTCTTCAGCCACAGCAGGAGATTCATAAGAACTGCTAAGTTCTCATTAGAAAAATGTAAATGAGCAACTGATGCGCAGTCTTGAACTAAAAAAACAGTTCACTGCTTTGAAGAAGTGTTGACATTTCAATATATTTTGCATCCTACAATAAAGCTGCCTGGTACAGACAACAGCTTCGGTGCCCAGTATCTAGTAACTGGGCATCAAAACTCAAGCAAGAGGTTCAAAAAGCAAGGAATAGAAGAAACTTTTTTCTTTTTAAAAAAGAAAAAGGTCAATTTTTACATGTCATTCTACATGCATTCTGCTACTGCTAGCTTCAGATGACTGCCCAACTATTTGTAGGTACGGGCAAATTTCAAATTATTTAACAATTTGCTTCCTCTCTCATGCCTCATCTTAATCTTGGAACCTGGTAGCATATTTTGCTATTTCCTCTGACTATCTCCAGTCTGGATTAGTCTACTCTGTCAGAGAATGCACTGGTGCAAAGGCAAAGCATCAGGTTCCACAGCCAGTACAGACTGTGACTGCTTTGCTCCACAGTCCTGATTTCTTTGCTTAACTCCCTCATCGGCCTTCAGCCAGTTTCAGGTTTTGTTCCAAATTTGCAAGGATTTTCACTAACCAAACTGTACTCAGGACAGAAATCTGACATATGAATTGCTAAACTGTTGATGGAAGGAACAAAAATTGATGGAAGGAATTACTGGAGAACGAAATTGTTCTTTACTGCCAGTGTATCAGATGGATTTATTTTTTTTTTTCTCATTGAAGTGCCAGGGGAAAAAATGAAAATGAAAAGAAAGAATTTTATATTGGATTCTGTGCAGAAATTTATTCACTTGACCTAGCTACCCTAAGTGAACTGTTTCCAAATATTTAAACTACTTCTCAGAGACCAAGTACAGACAAAGCAGGGTTCACTTCAAGTGCAAGATTTTGGACCTTTTTCCTCTATATTAAAGCTCTATTTCCTCTAATACTAAGTTTACTGAAGATAGCTGTACCCTACTTGCAACAAAACCTCAAAGTAATTTTTTCTCTCTCTC
Organism: Corapipo altera; assembly: GCF_003945725.1. Classification (NCBI taxonomy): domain Eukaryota; kingdom Metazoa; phylum Chordata; class Aves; order Passeriformes; family Pipridae; genus Corapipo; species Corapipo altera. The sequence continues at coordinate 7,971,997 of NW_020884873.1, read as the reverse complement.
ATTTTAATTATATGCATTCCAGTAGGTTAAATGAAGGTCATTTTGCAGTTAGTTCATCCACAATCAAATATACTGGCATTACAATTCAGGTCTGTCATCTTGTTTCCTCTCACTATGAAAGGACATTTCATATTTGCATGACTAGAACAACAATTTGGAAGAACATTTCCTACTGCTATAAACCAAAAATATTTCTGTACCTGTGCATGAAAAGCTCTTTAAAAAAAATATAGTGACCACTTTTAAACCAATAAACTAGAGCAATCTAGTCTGCTTTCATCATTTGGACTCCCAAATACTTCTCTCATTAATTATATTCTGGTTTGCTTGAATTCAATTAAAAGCAAAAAAAAAGATATACTATAAAACTTCAATCTGATGCACATATTTAATAGGAATAAATGGAGCAAGACATAGGCCCATGAACAAAGTAGACACAAAATACTATTTAAAACAGTATTATTAAATATAATCTACACAGCTGCATTTCTTAGACTACAGCACTATTCCTGGCTGTGGTACAATTTGGAGCAAACAGTATTGACAAACACACAAGTCATGGCTATGGAAGAGCAACAACAGCTGCATAACTACTTGAATGAATGGGGTCCAATAATATACAACTCCTAATTTATCTAATGGCTAGAATTAATAATAAGTGTGCTGGTTTTGTTTTTGAAAGGCTTAAAATCTTTTTATTGATTGCCCATTTCTATTTATCCATTAGCAGATTTCTAAAATATTTTTCTTAGGAAGAACACGTGTTCTCTTGTGTAACTTTGCTGTGGAGAATTTGTTTCAGAGACATAGGAAATGGTGCAGAAAGGCTACTCAGATAAGTAATGTTTACATATAACTGACAAAAACATCTTAGTTTACTGAACAATACTGGCAAAAGTTCTATAAAAATGAACTATACCAAAAAATAACAGCTTTATTTTTCTCTCATTCTCCTGAAGCAAACAAAACTTTCTTGACACCCCAAAAAATTACTTCCCCCCTTAACTCTAAGATGAACTCAGGACTGATGCAAAATCCTTCAAGATGCATGTTCCCTTTAAGTGATACACAGATTGTTGTATCCACTACAAAATGACCCTGTGTGATTCTACTTTCTATATGTGATTTAGATGGGCTCCAGTGTATTTGGTTTGCATGGCCAGATTTTGGTAGCTGCAGGGGCCACAGAGGTGGCTTCTGTGAGAAGCTGTCAGAAGCTCCCCCCATGTCCAACAGAGCCAATACCAGCCAGCTCCAGGACGGACCCTCTGGCCAAGGCCAAGTCAATCTGAGAAGGTGGTGGCACGTCTGTGATAACATACTTAAGAAGGAAAGAAAAGTTATTGCACAGATGTAATTGCTCTCAGAGAAGAAAGGAGTGAGAATATGTGAGAGGAACAACCCTGTAGACACCAAGGCTAGTGAAGAAGGAGAGGGAGGAGGCGCTCCAGGCACTGGAACTGAGATTCCTGCTCAGCCCGTGGTGCAGACCATGGTGAAGCAGCCATCCCCCTGCAGCCCATGAGGCAGACCCACACTGGGGATGCCCAAAAGAAGGCTGTGACCCCATGGGAAGCCTGTGCTGGAGCAGGACCTGGGGCCCTGTGGGGAAAGAAGCCCTTGCTAGAACAGCTTTGCTGGCAGGACTTGTGGCCCTGTGGGGCACCCATGCTGGAGCAGCCTATTCTTGAAGGACTGCACCCCATGGAAAAGTGACCCACGTTGGAGCAGTTTGTGAAGAACTGTAGCCCATGGGAAGGACTCACAAGGGAGAAGTTCAAGGAGAACCGTCTCCTGGGGGAGGGACCCCCACACTGGAGCAGGGGAAGGACTCCTCTTCCTGAGTAGCAGCAGAAGCAACATGTGATGAACTGACCATAACCTCTATTCCTGTCTCCTTGCACTGCTGGGCGAAGGAGGCAGAGCCCGAGAATGAGGGAAGGGTGGGGGGGAAGGTGTTTTTAAGTCTTGGTTTACTTACTGTTATCCTGCTCTGATTTTGATTGGTAATAAATTCAATTAATATCCCCAAGTCAAGTCTGTTTTGCCCATTATGGTAATCAGATTGTGATCTCTCCCTGCCCTTATCTCAACTCATGAGTCTTTTGTTGTATTTTCTCTGCCCTGTCCAGGGGGACAGAGAAGAGTGTTACAGAGGAGAGTGATAGAGCGGTTTTGGTGGGTACCTGGCATCCAGCCAGGGTCAAACTACCATATCTAGTTTTCTGTAAGTAATTCTTGTTTCTGTTGTATCAGCACTGTGTCTCAGAATCCAATTCACTGAACAGCACCATGATATTAGTCTTCTAAACTCGCTCTTTTTCTTTTAACTTCTAGGATGAACAAAGTTCCTATTGCATGTCACTTCGAAAAGACATCAGTCCAGAGTTGCTTTGAATTCAAGATTTCTTGAATGCAGTGACTCCGTTACAATAAACTTCAGCAGAATCATCAATATTACCATGAAGACCACAAAAAAAGTTTGTGGTGGTTTGAGTCAATATATATATTATCTTTATATCTATATATACATGTATATATAAAATATGCACATATAAAGTATTTATATATACATAGGTTGACCTATGCAGCTTTTAAAAGATACATACTTATGGACAGAAACAGGTTAAGAAGGGACATTTACTTCTACTCTGCATACGTTATTGGTCAGAATTTACTGCACAAACATGGAGTTCCCATCTTTCCACAAACTCCTGTAGAGCTAGAACTCCAGAGGTCCTGAATATCCTCCCCACCACTCCTGCCTTGAAGCCAACCTGTCAAAAGCTCCAATTCAAAAATAGTGTCAAAACCTCCCACCTCAAATACAGCAATACTTTTGAAAAATAAGTCAGAAATTACAGAATCATAAGGCATTTACAGAACATTTGTATTTCAATAGCAAGCTTTTACCCTACGGTTTTCCTTCTGACAAACACAGTTCTTTCAAGGTGCTCTGTTTCTCTCAGAAGTCTGAGATGAAGAACAACTTTTGTAACAAAAATATTTGAGACTACTTACCTTGTGGCTTTGGATTTGAAGCTGAACGTGGGGATTGTTTGACTGGCACACTTCCATTTATTCCCTGAGCCGCTTCATTGCGTACATTCTGCTCAACTAGTCTGGTTGTGGCACTCGCTGTACAAGTTCTAGACAATATTAAGGACTTTGGACAGATGCTGCTGCCTGAAAAATACACACAAAAACCTGAGAGTAAGAAACAGGATTAAATATAGGATATAACGACTACTAACACATTTATTAGAGTGCTAACACTTCCCTACAGAGAAAATTAAAACATTCATCTTCCCCTTAAGCATGTCTCATCCTAAAAGCACATTTTACCTTTCACCGAAATTTATTATGTGGTTTAAACCTTGAAGAGCTGGATATTAAAAAATACTTCCACCACGACTAGCCTAAGATCTTCTATAGGAAGATTACAATCTCCAACAGAGATTTTTTCTTATCTGAATTGTCAATGTGCTTGTTCAACAGAACTGTAGAAAACCCAGAATCTTTGTTTGGCTATTGTACTTCTGCATTCCAAGTGTGCACAAAATGCTGTACATTCAAAAAGTTTATTTTATTAATGATGGTAGGATCCAAAATTATGCAATTTTTGTTGGTAGGAAAAGGCCCCTGTTTTAAGTATTACGGAAAAAAAATAGAGTAAAGTACAAATCCAGCCACTCTTTCCTAGCAGAATGGAATCTATTCCGATTAATAGGATCTGAAGAAATCTGCTATTGGTAAGAAATATGGAAGAAAACATAAAGGAAAGCAAATTCAAACAATAGAAACTGTAATAAAAGCGCTTATTAGAATGTGATTACTGAAGTCTGTTGCTTTGGAGTGTGAAAGCAATTGGTTCCCTAAACATAACCAAAAACTTCAAATGATAATATGAAGGACCTTGAGATGTCACTTAGGTCAATATTCATTCAACTCTGAATCAAAAAAAATCCACAACTTTTTTGTGGAAGGAACAAGGGAAAGGAAGAAAGCCCACTGTTGTCATAATTATTTTCATTTAAACACATTATTAGGGTAAACATTGGGCACCTCAATTTATTGCTATTATTTGCCACCATTTTACCTTTTCTTGCCTTTACTGGGGTTTTCTTTGCACATTTCTATAAAAAGCAAATCCGAATTTCATTTAACCGTTTCATAAGGTCGTCCTCTGATGCCTTCTGAACAACTGGTCTGCACAGTTTGGACACTCCGACCTAATCCAACTCCCATGGCAAAATCCACCATATCAAGCCATTCCTATCCAAGCCTGCTCTTTCTGTAGCAATGGAAAGAGACACCATAGCTATTGCTCTGTGCTGCTCAGTGATTCTTCAGCCTTCTGTGGATTCCAACAATATTTTCAAGTATTTATTCTTTACTTCTTAGAAGCTTATGTTTCCTATTAAACACTGAGGTACACCCAGAGGCTGCCTCTACAAACATGGAGGCTTGCAGAGGTCCACGGTGAGATCAACAATCTGCACTAAAAAGGCACCAGTACTTGGATGACAATGCCTGCACAACACCCACAGCTGCAACATGGCATTTTCCCCTCTTCCATTTCATTCAGTTAGCAAGGTATCTTCCAGGAACATAAGGGTGGCTACTTCCAGAATGATGAGGATAATCTAGCAAGGCCCACCACGTACAGAAACTTTTCAGACATCTGCAATCTGAGGCAGAAATTCCTCTTTCCTTGGGTATCGCCCCCATACACAAAAAGTTGTACTGTACTACAGCAGTGGGAGCTCTGTCCCACATCATTCCTCAATGTCTAAGAAGGTATTTTCAGTGCCATGTCTGTCTCCCCTATGGAGGCAGGAGCACTGGAAGCTCTGAGAAAGACCAAGGTGATGGTACAGAGAGTTGTACCAGCAAGTTTTCCTGGTCTCCATCAAAGAGCTGACAGGCTGAATTTCGCTGTCCTACAGAATCCCATACCATACTGTAGCAGTTTACACTCTAATTGAGGAATCTTAAATTCAGAAACTAATTTAAGAAGAGTAACTCCTGTAGGATCGGTATGATGCATAAATTGGGTAGGCAATTGCACATAATTTATAAATCTACATTCAGATCACACTTATAACTTTGCAATGAGGGTGAAAGTGTGAAGTCTTAGACCTTTCTGAAAACTAACTTGCATATTTGACAGCTAACGTGCTCTAAAATCTCCAGCTCCCAGAGTGCAGCTCAGTAAGGGGCACTGCTGCTGTCAGCTGCTCATGTCAAGGCTAAAAATGTCCATCCAAGTGGTACTTTCTTTGTTAAAAGCATTTCCTAACGAAACAAGAAACTTCTGGGGTCAGAATAGGAACTTATTTTACACACACAACTTTATCAAGGCACTTACTCCAATTTTAGGTTATCACTCACAATCACTTTAGGCTGAGGCTGCCACAGAGCTGCTGCTGAGAACAGGCCACTCTGTGGTCAGCCACTTGTCCTCCCCTCCTTGTCGCCTTCTGCTCCAGCTTCTGCTTCTGGCTACTCCTTCCCCTGTGCCAGCAGCAGCACTTCAGCCACACAGTGAGATGAAGAGCAGAAACAATGCAGTTGAAATCTGGAGTATATTTTGGGTCGGTTTGACCTCACGGCCACCCCAGCACTGCTGCTCACACACAGGAACAGCCAGGAATATGGCTGGGAAGGGACAGGAGAGCTCCTCTCAGCAGCAACCCTTACTTAGATCTACCTGATGAGATAATTTAAATGCAACTCCACTTCCTCAGGCAGATATTTGGACTTCAATTCCACTTGGTTTACAGGTGCACACACATAGCCTTAATACAAAGTCCAGCAAAACCAGAAAACAGCTGAAAACAACCTTTGATGCAAAAACATTAGATGGCCTTAAGAATCAGTTTTGTCAGCATCACATGCCCCCACTAGACTTGGTAATATTAGTTCCATTCAGTGGGCAAAAGCCATTTTGTAAAGCTTGTGCACTGTAATACAAATCTGTAACACAAGCAACAGAAAGAGTGCTTCTCTGTAAGGGGATCTTTTGCAACTGCTTACAGAAAACAAAAGCTTCAAGAGGTGTTATGACCCGAGACCTGCTCTGGCTTCACACCAACAACTCAGCACAAGGGGGTGTGGGGAAACAGGAAGTTTTCAAATTAATTATTGTTGTACAAGCCATTAAACATATTATCCATCCTCTCTAGAAGCCATATTTTCTGGAGATGGACACGCCGCAGACATTTAACCTATATTTCAAGCTAGTGATTCTGTTAATCGTGTCACATCCTCAAGCCATGTAAAGCTCAAATGGAAAAAGATAATGGCAATCTAGCCAGAGCATACTTCTATGCAAAACTGAGCAGTCAAATTCTCTGGACAAAAAGCATCATTTAACATCCGTGCAAGTCTGAGCCCTGGTTCCTTTACAGTGAACAATATCACCCTCCAGGTAACGTAGACAAGAAAACCGTGGCAGAAATACAAACTCCTGGTGCAAATTCCTGTATCTAGTGTATTGTATGCAAGTGTATTATAAGGCAATAATACATTTTGTTATAACAAAAGCTCAAACCATGTAAAATTCAGCCCATTACAAAATGCCAGATACTTGCTCCACAATCAGCAGCATACACTGCAGTAGGGCTTCTCAATTCTCTCCACTTAAGTAAGGAATAACACAGTCTACCTTTACAAATGCAGTTGTTGCCCTGTAAATAGAACATAAAATCCCATTTGACTTGCAAAAAGGCAGACATGCTGCAAAAACCTGTAGCTTTTACTGGGCTGAAGTAAATTCCCATTATGATTATTTCTGACCTGGTTAAAGAAACAGTTGCATGTTTCTTCTATTCCTATGCATTACAACAACTGAGAAATTTCACCTGAGGTCAGAAATGCAGTGCACAACAAAATACTATCAGCCATTTACTGTGTTGACTAGTACATGATTAATACCCCCATCTTTTAATCAAGAATGACTAAATACTCTGAAGAGGAAAGAAAGGGGGGAAAAAACTTAGGTAAATTTAAAATGGGGGCAGGCAAGAATGTAAGAGAGAGAGGTAATAAATAACTAACAGAAAAGAGAAATAAACACTGCAAACTTGATAAGCACTTAATTATTTTCCTTATCATTTGCGAGGAAATGAGAAGCTAGAATGCTTACAAACACGCTTGCATTTGCAAGAACATTTGAAGCTAGGTAATGCATTATCTATTTTTTCATAGCATTCCAATTAGAAATAACTTGTAGCCATGAACATTTAGACAAACACAATCAGCCAGCTTGAAATGCCAGTAAGTGAGAAAATGGCTTATTTATATTCACAAAGGTTACACTAATGTTTTAGTATTGGATAGATCCTTCATCAGCAGTTTCATAAACCAGTCTCAACACCATTAAGTCTTCTGTTATATTTATTTTTATTCCCACTCTTAAGCACACAGCACATCTATGCTGCTCCAGCACCGTCTAATTTTTACTGCCATCGTGATCCCTCTTCTGATCATACATTCTCAGTGAAAGAAATCCGGTATTTCTGGGTGTAAACAAAGTCTACAGGAAAAGGATTTGTCTCTTGCAACAAGAGAAAATTCAAGTATCAAAATTATACAGTTAGGTATACCTCATGTTAAGTCCCAAAACACCTGTCATAATGACTATGGTCTTGATGTTCTACTGCCACATCTTTTCATGTAACATCAATACAAAGCTTCATGCTTCCTATCCATCCCTGGGCATAGGTGGGGGTTCAGCTAATACACTCTCTACCAAAGTACTGGTTTAGGCACAGTAACCAAGCCATACAATCTCCTGATCAGCTCAGGAGAGTGTTAAGTAGCATTGACCCTTCCACAGATGAATTCAGCCCATCCACTTACTCACCAAACACTACAGGAGCTGTAGCAAGGAACAGAACAAGAGTGAGCAACAGCTTCCTGACCACAAATAAGAAGGCAGAAAATGACCTCACCCATGCAGTTATATCTCCACATGTGTTGAGGCCTGAGCAGGAAATGCAGGACATTGAGTCACAAATTTTGCCCACAGTTGTGCTCAAACCTGCCCTCAAAACTAAGTTGCTGTTAACTAGGTACCTACCCTTCATTGGTTTATCCTTTTGGTGAGAGGACTCAACATGCTACTAAGATGCTTATACTCCTGATGCATACCCAAACACATGTCAATAACAACTGGGCTAAGCTCAAACTATCTGAAAATTAGGAGTATGGAGGAGGAGAGTTGAAAGTCTGGAGGTCCAAGTTTCTCTCACCAAAAAAAATAAATCTACCTTTCTCAAATTTCTATTAAATGCTATCCTTTCAAGTTAAATACAGATTTGTGTCTTGATGTATATTCACCTCTCCCATTCCAGTGGTAATAGGGTTGTGAATGGTTTGCAGTTGCAGAATAGTACAAAAACTTTATACTGATATTCTGTTTTGGGCAGATGAGCTCTAAAAGTCAAACATCAGGCCAGCCTTTACTGTGGTGAGCCACTGCTGAGATACTGCAAATAGCTGATAACCCAACACTGCAAAAAGAGAAAAAAAATAGCTTTTGCTGAAGTCAGGAGGGCGGTCTCACCAAAGAAATTAGTTTTCTTTCTGCAAGAAGGTGCTGACCAGGAAAATAAGTGGCAAATAACAGACAGTTTAGAATTATCTTTGAAAGATGGAATCTTGGCAAAGTGTAGGGTACAGATCAGGTTCTATTAAAGGATTACTTCAGATACATATGCTGACAAAATGCAAAATTGTAGCATTTTTTCTTGCAGAGCTATTCTCCAGACACAGGCAAAAACATTCTAAGATTAACAGAAGACCATTTTCTGGGAATAAAAAAAGATGCAAAGCATCTTATTTCTCACTGCACACGAACATTAACAGAACTACCAAACAAATATTACCCTCAATTTCATAACATTTAATGTATGAAGTAAGTAAATCTTCAAGTAAATATGACAGGTGTAAATTGTAGATTGCAAAAAGTGTGCTTTTATGTGAATGCACTCACAACATCTGATGGTGAAGTTAAACAGGAAACATTACTGAACTCAAAACTGGCAGACCAACCACCACACAATACTTGCCAAAAACTAGAAAATATTTAACTTCTTGGTAGAAATGCTACATTACATAGTAACAGAGAGCAGAGGTTTCCAAACTTTGGTATCCATAATGCTCAATATGTGAACCACTTGCAGCAACACACAGAGCAGTAACACAGAAGGAGAACCGAAACAAACTTCAGCAAGTTCAACTGTGCACAACACACAAAAGATATTGTAGAAGAAGAAGCAATTTTTGAAACAGTTTCATTTCTAATAAACTAAAGGAGGATATGCAGGGCATCAGCGACAGAACCAAACACCAAGCAGAAACACTGTCATATCTGCTTGGTCTAAATAAAATAAGACAATACTGCATTTGTTTGGTTTGTAAGGTATTCACGAGACTCGAGCATTCAGTATTGCCTTTCCTGCATTTTATCAAGGTTTATAGTTGTTCTGACTGGAGGAAACCATGCATGTTTTCCATGGTAAATTTCATTTTTAGGTTGAAATACAGCTTATAGTAATTGCTCCTAAAAAAATAGAGTTTGCCAAGTCACCAGCTATGGATACCATTACATTTAAGTAGGACATCTATTGAAGGTAACTCACTCAAGATTAAAAGTCCGAGCTTTGACAGGATATTAACAGAACGAGATTTATCAATTATCCCCCGCTCACAGTCTCAGCATACTGTGTGTCATGCAAAGTAAGAGACTGAATGATGAATTCCACATTCACTACAGATGTCCTGCCAATGCTGGCTGCAGCAAACAGACTCACTGTGCCTTAGAATGTTGTCCTGTCTGGCTCTGATCTTTGTTCTTTTGGCTCTTGTCTAATAGTCAATTCCATGCAGGCAAACCTGGGCATCTGTTGTGATTCTTACTAAAATGAGTCAGCAATCAATGGAATTATCTTTCAACATTTGTTTTAATTTTGGATTAGCACAATAATATAACGTGCACTGCTGATGCTGTTCCAATAAAACAAAAAGCACTGTACAGGACTTCAAATGACTGTGGTTTGAAAGTAGTAGCTTATGATTGAGGTCCTCCAATAAAACCACAGCATTTCTTACACTAATTTCTTATGACTCTTCTATACTCAGGGACAGTGGCTTTGCTGATGGTGGTTGTTCCTCAACTATTTAATGAATAATGGAGGTTTCTTAAATGAAGAGAGAAAATAAATGTTCAAACCACATCTCCAGACATATGAAGGGAGAGCTCTGAGTATGAGAGGTTCTGTTTACAGGAATAAAGCACTGTTCTTTCCACATACTTGGTTCCTGTATTACAGTGCATTCCCTCAAACCTTTATTTTCACTTTCATCTTTGAATATATTATTGAGCCCAAAATCTAAAGAGAAAATACACATTTATGTCTTTTACTTGTAAAGACTTTTCATGGTTTGTGTTTCATAAAACAATCAGAGAATCACAGAAGCTGAAGAGTTGGAAGGGACCCACAAGGATCATTGAGTTCAACCCTTAGTCCCACACAGCACACCCCAAGAATCACACCATGGGCCTGGAAGCATTGTTCTTCTTGAACTCTGTCAGGCTTGGTGCTGTAACCACTTCTCTGAGGAGCCTGTTCCAGTGCCCAACTACTCTTGAGGTGAAGAACCTTTTTCTAGCATCCAACCTAAACCTCCCCTGACACAACTTCAGGCCATTCTCCCAGGCCCTGTCACCGGTCACCACAGAGAAGAGATCAGTGCCTGCCCCTCCTCTTCCCCTCACTAGATGTTGTATACTGCAATGAGGTCTCCCCTCAGTCTCCTCCAGGCTGAACAGACCAAGCGACCTCAGCCCCTCCTTATAACTGCTTCCCCTCAAGGCCCTTCACCATCTCCGTTGCCGTTCTTTGGACACTCTCTAAGAGCTTAATATCTTTTCTATACTGCAGTGCCCAAAACTGCACACAATATTCAAGGTGAGGCCGCCCCAGTGCAGAGCAGGACAATCCCCTCCCTCGCTCAGCTGGTGATGCTTTTCCTGATGCCCCCCAGGACATTGTTGGCCTTCCTGGCTGACAAGGCACTGCTGACTCATATTCAACTTGCCATTGACCAGGACCCCCAGGTCCCTTTCCCAGCACTGCTTTGCAGCATCTCATAATGTCAATATCTCTCAGCCGCTTTGGACAATATTTTTCTCTTTGCTTTTATTAAGACAACAAGACTTACAAGTGACTCCAGCTCCTGACCCTACAACCACGTACCATGTAGCTTAGAACCACAAGGCTCAAACCCACAAGAAAAAAAACCACCAAAAAAGAAAATGGGTACAATAAGTAGCAGCAGCTTCATCAGTCCAGGATTAGGCAGGGTAAGTTGACCCTGTTGCCCACAACAGCTACCCTGCTGTTACTGCTTCATTTCTGTAACAGGTAACTCTTCGGGTAATTCCTCCCTCCTTGTCAGCATCGTCTTTTCCCGCTTCCATAACACACAATGGCAACTTTCAGCTCACAAACTCCTTCTCACATGACTGTATTTCACAAAGTTGCAGGAGAGTCCTGAATACATGTCAACTTCTTCTTCCTCCATTGTGATAATGGGAACATTGGTGAGCCCTGTATCTAAGGGTCACTTCCTCCCCTCTCCTTCCCCCAAGCCCTTTACAGCTTCCTACGTATTTGATGAAGGAAGGGATTGAGGAAGCTTTGTGTGGCTTTCTTGAGTTCCAACTGAATTAACAGACGATTTGATTACGAATCCTAGCACAAGATATACACCTCCACCGAGTTTTCCCAAAATTATTTTTTCATTTGAGTTTTCTGTGTAGAGCTGTGTGAAGTGAGCAATGTCCCTTCAACTATTGTTTTAAGTAATACTGAAATTTTTCCCTAAGTTTTTAAATGTCATCAGCATATTTTGCACAGATGGTAATCATTATTGTCCAAATGTGCCAAGCTCCTATTTACTAAACAAGACACCCCATTTGTATAAGCAGATTTACTGATCACAGAAGAATCGCTTGTCTGGCCAAGGGTTGTAGCACCAAGTCTTGTGTTTCTTTCACTTTATTTGTCAAGTTTTAAGATTGTTTATTTGTCTTTTTCCTTTTTATCATATATCAGATAAACAGCATGACACCATGCTGGGCAGCACAGTCTAATGTCATATTAAGGAGAGCACCTGCAATACTGGAGTCAAGTGAATGAAAAATGCAGCTATCATAAAAACCACTGGAATAATTCAAGACAATACATTAGCATTTACTTACCAGGCAAGTGCAGTGATTACTCAGACAATAACAAAGCCCTCCCCTTCCATAATTCATAAGACATTATAAAATAATGGTGTGTACAGATAAATTTGATCTAACTACAAATTTCAGCACTTTGCTCAGTATACATTGCTTCTGAACTTCTCTAACCAGTCAGTCACTGACACTTCATCTTGTTCTCTGCCCAGTTATCTGTACAGGTCATCTCAACTCAGAGTTATTTTAGAAACTATTCATATGCTTTGAGACATGAAATTAGCTACTTCTGTAGATAAAAGGACTAAAGGAAAGCATTTTTAGAAACAGGATGCTAAAACAACCCAAAGCAAAAAGCCCCCACAGACCCAAAGGGGGAAAAAAAAAATAAAATACCTAATTACAGAAGGTTGAAACAGTAACTGATGTTTTATTTCAGAAGATCTGAGCAGAAGCTGTATAAATACACACACTCAGAGCATTCAAATAATTTAAAGATATAAATACATAATATAGTATATTCAAAACGCAGAACAGCCAAAGATCCAAACAGAAGCCAATTATTCAACACAAGTCAATAAAATTATCACTGATAGATGGAACTGTTTCCCTCATCCAATTGCTGAGGCAGTCCATGTGTCCCGCCAGCATCTGACAAGCCAAAGCTCATCCAGCAGCCAGCTGTCACGGACACAAGTTGTTCCACCCACTTCCCTCCCTCCTCCTGGCTGCCTGCTCCCACCACTTTCTGTGCACCAGTGTTGGCATGCATCTACCCTCAGGATGCGGTCTGGAAAAGTTAAGCCATCAGAAATGTAATCCTGCCAAAAAATTAAGCAGCCAGTTTCATGCATTCATTCACCTTAGATGCACCAAAGCCTGGGCAAAGATGCAAAAGTATTGATAGTCAAAGGAAGACAAGACTTCCTTTCCAGAAGCAAGTAGTCACTAGATAATATTGATTTTGTTGAATCGTATCTCAAGGGGGTTGGAACAAACAGTAGGGAAGGAAAGGGAAAAAAAATTAATCAAAAAACTATTATCTAAAAATGGATGGCTTGAAATATGCCCTAATTATAGAAAAGACAGCAGGGTATTAACTGCACAATAGCGTGACAACAGGCTACCAGGCAACTATTCCCTGTTACATGAAAGATTACAAGAAAATATAAAATCGTGCACTTCATGATCAAGAGCGAAGCGCGGGTGGAAAGGAACAGTCGGCCCTTCAGAGCGGCACCAGCGGTGCAGCTGTGCGGCACCCCGGCTGCTCCATGGTGAATGCCTTTCCTCCCCCAGGCCCGGGGCAGCCAGCCTGCTGTCAGGCTCCCCAAGCACTTCAGTCTCCCTGCCAAGTAATTAACAACCATCATCTACGAAAGAGAAAAACAAGCAGTTCCCTGGGAATGCTCGCTGCACCAAACCAGAAATATAAAGAACCCAAAGCTGGACACTTCACAAGAATTCAAGTGCTTCCTGCTTTTGACCTGGTTGAGGGAAAAAAAGTGAAGAATAGCCACAAAAAGCCTCCTTTAAGTACATTTAGAGCCTTCCTGTGAAATCATTCAAGAAGGACCTTCCCTGCCCAGTCCCTTTAAAGCCTACCACAGTTATGCCAGCTGTCTCTTTTCCGTAAGGAACAAGAGACCAATCACCATTTCACACTTACTCATCGTTTGTAATCATCCCTTAGATGAGAAAACCAAATACTAGTTTTCTGAGACCCAAATGGGGAAAAACCCCTTGGCCCTAGATTGCCAGAGATGACCATTGTTTGGGCTGTCCACAGAATTCACCCCAGACTAACAGACCTGCCTTTCAAGTTGCCTCTTGAAAATTATACACATTGAAACAACTTTACACTTAATGCTATGAACTGGTTGAGATTCAAATTCAGAACTGCTCTACTGTTTGGTCCTCCCTCCTCTCTATTGCAGACTCCCATTTAAAATGTCCTTTTTTTTTGTTTGTTTTACAGAAAAAGAACAACTGTATTATGAATGTTGAATGTAATTTCTTAAAACTTGTTGAGAATTCAAATATTTTTTTATGCAGACTTGGATGAATATTTACCATACTGTTCCTAAAAGCTTAATACTCATAAATATATATCTTTGAGTGTACAAATGGACAGGAAATGTATTACAAAAAAAAGCAGTCATGCAATGTAAAAATACATTAAACACAACTACGCCTCAGGAAGAGAAAGAATTTTGTAATGGCTGCAGTACCATCCAACACATCTCAAGGATGTGCAACCTTTCACTTTGCAAACATTTCAGACTGAAAATGTTTGAAGGCCCCAGGACAGACCAAAAGAACTCCTCTCCCACTCAAACCTCAGCTACCCCAGACAGAGCGAGACAGCCCTCCACTAAAACGAGAAAGTTTCATCCTCTCCATCCCTCCACATCCCGGTAGCTCCCACTGCTCACTTCTTACCAGCTCTAGGGCTTCTTGTGTTTCTCTCCAGGCCAGTGTAACCCCCTGCACCTCACAGCAAGTCGATGTGGGCTTTAGCACCAGTTTTGTGCCATGGAAGTGAGCTGAACTGCTTCATCTGTGAGACCAAAAGTCTGGGAAAGTCCCGGGGAGGGACTGGGCAGCCTCTTGGCAGCAACTGCCCACTGGATCACTTGAGCTGCTCACAGATCTTCAGCTCAACAAAATGTTGCTGACTCCTATGCAATATTTACTGTTTTCCTTAGAGTCTCATTCTTGGCATCAGAAGAAAGAGCATCAAAACATTCACTAAAATAAGTGGATAGTTTGCATGTTGGGGAAGAAAGTTTTCCAAAACAGAGCAAATAAAATCTACAAAATTACTCTTAAAAAATAACATTTGTTTAAGGTTAAACATTTAATGTTTTTTATAATACAAGATTTGGCAGTACTACAATCCCTCTCTACCTCACGTGACCTAAACCAGCTGCTGCCTCCCCTTCTTTTTCTTTCCTTTGTTTTTTTAGTGACAGGTCATGACTGTAAGGGCTTTTTCACAGGCAAGCAAGAGCACTCATAACGTGTTAAATATTTTATGGCAATCTAAAGGACAGTTTCCTAACTACCTGTCCTGCTTAAGGTCAAGCATTTACTGTTAAACTGTAAGAAACACACGGGCACTAAATTTCCAAACTCTTAACATTAAAGAACTTTAATCCTTCTGTTTTATAGTAGTTTTAAATCCAGGGCAGAAGAGAAGAGATAGGGAAGATGAACATTCCATAAATATTTTGAATTTTTAGTAAAGACTCAACAAATTCACTGGGTTTACAAGCGATGATGTAAACTAATAGACTGTCTGTCTCTATTTATATAGCACCTACCACATAAAAGACTAACATAAGACTCAGTGCTGCAGTCACAAAGCAAAGCATAGAGATGGCACTGCTGAAAACACTGAAGTCCATTGTTGATTTCTGGGCCATGGTGTCAATGGATCCTTTAAAACAACATCAGTGGAAATCAGTTTTCCTTATAGTGAAAACTAATATTATACATACATATATATATATATATATAAATCTATAAAGTTCTAGTCTTCAAAAACATCCAGAGAAGTTACATCCTACATATTTTCCATATTTGTTATGGGCCTCTAGTACTTGGAAAAACTGCTTTGCTCAGTTAGCTGGACACACTCAACTGCTCATTGTGATAACAATGAATAAAGTGCCATGTGAATTTATACCTTCCCATAGACACTGTCCCTCCAGGCATGTCACTCCCCTCTCACCTGCTCCCAGCACTGGAAGGATTTCTTTCCCTTCCTGACTGGAGGTAGCCAGTGCTTCAGCAAGCAACTCACTGCTCTCTCAGATACTGTTTAGGGGTGTCCAGGGATATTTGTCCACTCAATTTCAAACTTACACAGATTGGAACTACTGCTGTCAGCATTTCTCTGCACACTATATCCATAGGTATCCTACATCATTCTGTTCTGAGAAGGTGACATTAGGAGGTATCTATATGCTATTCCACAGGTCAGTAGAAGCTCACAAATTCTTACCCTTCAAGCCAGGTATTTGCACCATAGTCTGTTCCTGCATTAACTGCTTTCATACACCTTCTAACTGGACACTTGGAAATACACTGCCTGGAAAATACCACGATAGTATAATCTATGTCACCTTAGAGCATACACAATTATACCTGTACTTCACCTAGTTAATCTCAAAAGAATAACAAATAAAAATTAAAAAAAAATCAAAGATCACAGCTTCACTATTGTATTTCTATAGTTGACATTCAGACTGCCACTGTTAGATATAAGTACGCTGTAGGCTTCAGCCTCTGTAAACTGAAAGTAAGCCAAGGGGCAAGAGGAAAGATGAGTTATACTACCAAGAATAGTAGTTATGGCACCACATTATACTTCCTGAAAAATCCATAAGGGTTTATTGTCTAATTTACAGGAAAATAATATGTATTACATATCCTAGAAAACAGCTCTTATGAAATAGATCTGTGAAAAAAAGTTTCCTACATCCACATGTAGATTCAGCAAAATGACACGTAAAGAGCAGGAGGAAAGGTATGATTCCCATACTTTTGGTTGATTATTAAAAGCTAGAGGGAGAAGGGCAGTTTCAAACCTCATCATAAAACAGATAAGGAGCCAACAGAATTATTTGAAAACAAGTATTCTTTGATCCCAAGAAAAATCAGATGCCCAAAAGTACTGAATTTAGGAGAGCTAGGGTAGAACTATTTGCATGCACCTACTCCAAGCTTCTCTTGCAAATCTCAGTCTCACGCAACCAGTGACTCCCTTTCCTCTCTTTAGTCTCAGAGGGCTTTCCAGAGAGGGAGACCAGTATTCTAAACCCAAACTTCCCACAGATCAGCTTCATCCATCTCTCTGTGGAAAACTCTAACTCAGAATATTTACTGTCTTATATTAAGCTGTTAGGGTTGGGTATGCCTTTTGATTGAACTTACCCTAAACTGAATGTTTTCCAGAACTGAAAAATACACTCACAAGTAAAGCAGTATTTTCAACAGTATGCTTTAAAACTCATATGAGTATATAATGGAAAAAATTGAAACCCTTCACTAGATGGTGCAATAAAAGAAAGCATTCTTTAAATCTGGAAGCCAATTCTATACATTAATCGTGGCATAAGCATCAGTCAAATGGATTATTGTAACAGCATATGTGAAAGGTTGAGTAGAAGTCACAAGTGCGCACCTGCTTCCTAAAAGAATGCAAGATATAAATCTTAGAGCCAATGCTTACTTATAGAAATGTCCCATAGAAATCTATGAACAGAGGTCATATGTTACAGCTATGAACAGAGGTCAATGAATCTGGCAAATAAGCCAGGAACTGAAACCACTTATAAACACCACAAAACTGATCTGCTTTTAAGGAAGTCTTGAGCTGATGAAAGCAGCAGCAAAAAGAGCCAAAAGCAGCAGAGTTCTTGGTGTGGCAGATGTATAGACAATTGGTTCAGGAGACTTCAAGCTCATATACTGAGAATAAGAGGAAAAAGCCACCAGAGCATTCCAGCTGTATTGCATCATAAAGCAGCTGATGTTCACTGGCTTATTTGCGTCAAACTAGAAAGTTTAACTCTTGGTGTCCCTGGACACAAATGTACCCCAGAGCCTTGAAGAGATTAAAGTTTACCAGAAGGAACCTGTTCAGTCTTACCTGGTTCAGAAGACATCATTTGCAAATATAATCCAGTACCACTGCAGCAGAAATTGATTTTGCAATGGTAATAACCCTAGGAGAGGCTCACATTTATCCTATTTACAAGCCCTGTAAGTTGTTAGAAAGGACTTCTCCCCAGATGTTCGGTATATGCTGACAGTTTACATGCTGGGTCTTTCAATTACACTGTGCTCCTCCTCCTTGAAGGCGAGTCTGTTTTGAGAGGAAAAGCGTAATCATGCGAACCAGTCCGCTTAGAGAAGAGAGTGAACTCTGTTCACGAGTAAAGAGGAAAAACAAAGAAATCAGCTTATGTAACCTACAAACTGCTGGAGAAAGGAGGAGGAGGGACTACTGTAAGTTGTTTTGTCTAATACTTCAGCTACTATGAAAGTTTTGTCACTATTAGTTGCATTACTGTTTGAAATCAAAGCAGTACCAGGATTAAAGGACAAGTTAGTACACTTTCTGTTTGGTGCTTTGTTCTCCCTTTTTATTGCATGATGCTCATTCTGAATCATCTTTTGCATTTCCTAATCTCTATTTAAATTTATACCTAGAATGAAAAACATACAACACACAGGACACCAGAGCAGTGACCAAGAGTCTGCATTAAAGAATCGTTGTGAAAACATTAGTTTATTTGGCACAGATTAAAATCAACTAAAATAATTTAAAATCAATTTTTAAGTGGCATGAACTAGATATTGTGCCCCAGGGTACAATACAAAGATATTAGAGTGAATTATGAACTGTGAAAATGCACATTTTTAAAAAGCAAAAGGATTAACTGAAAAGGGAAGTTACTGCAAGTAACATTCTTCTATTTTTCAGAGCTCCCACACCATGTGATCCCTGGCTGGCACACTTTCATCTCAGCAGGAGAAAAACTGGGATTTAAATCCAGCCCTGTCAATTTGGATAATATGAATCAGAATATAGCAGCCAGCTTGCCATTTGCTCCAGCTGAGGTCATCTTCAACCTCTGCATTGGTCCAAACCACAGCTCCCACATCACCAGCCGTTTGTGGTCCTCACACTCAAGGCTGTGCAGGAGCACAGCGCTGCAGAACTGCTTTGAAGGACAAGTACCAAGGGTTACGGGGAACACACTTGCAAAACAATCCATGAATATCTGTTTTTCACCCAGAGGACAGCCCTCTGGAACAGGGCAACTAATTATTTCCTTTCTATTACAGATGTTGAATGGCAGGGGGTACTGCCAAAAACAGAAAAAAAAAAAACAAGTACTCCTCCAGTTATTTCAACACTTCGGTCTGTTTTGTTCTTGAGATGAGCAGATACAAGCTCCCTGCATATGGATTTGAAATCTAAATGGAACCCACTTTTACCACTTTGGCCAAGATTTGCAAGTGTTGTTTTTGGTTTTAAAGTGTTGTTTTATTTTTACACTGCTGAGCTAGGAAGATGCATTTCCCCATGCTTGATACTCCTAGCCAGTAATCCCAGGCTCCTTAAAGACACATACAAATTTTGTTCATCCAGGCCATCATCACATCCTTAAAACAAAAAAAATAACATTAGCTGAGTTTCATAACCAACTAAGAGAACTCCAATGCATAGGTTATATTTCTGTTTTGAAGTTTACCTCCAGGAGGTCAAAGGCTGCCCCCCTTGCTTAGGCTTGCATATGAAGTACATCTACAAAATAACACCTTATCTCTCCAGGAAAGACTTGGTTGAGAAGATAAATTTTCTGCTCAGTTTCCCATATTTGGAACAAATAATTTTCCTCATGACCCTGGTTTGTCCATCTGCCAGTGAGGGCTTTGTCACCCTTTCTTCAGCCTGGTATACTCTTTCCAGCCCAGGAAAACCATTGATAATGCCTATCATACAAGGATGTGACAGACTTTAAATTCAGATGGGATCAGCAATATAGTTTTCACTTTTCACACAAGCAACACAGTGGGTTGGAAAACTCAAAGATAATTGGCTACAAAAGCAATTGGTTCAGATATGCAGCTACATACATGGTTACTGACCACTACAAACAAAGAGGAGTGAAGGGGTCACACAAGGAAAAGGAGGGGCCAGACAAGAAATGAAGTCTCCCCTCTGGGGAAAGGTATATAATAACTGTTAGAAACTTTCAACATGATATGGGGGAGGGATGACATCTGAGCTACCAAGACACTCTTCTCCCTCAGTCCTTGCCACAGGGACAAAGCAGAGAACAGGCAAGGAGTCAGAGCTCCAACCAGCCATGGACCACACAGGCAACCCCCCAACCCACCACAGCCCACGAAGAGTCACCACAGTTCTGCTACCACTCAAGGAGAGAGAAGGAATTTTACACACATGAAGGAAACTGGGGATTTTATTTCATTTCCAGAAGTAACAACATTGAAACAGCTATAAAGAAGTCAGCGCTGCCAATCTTTAAAACACATGCTTAACCTATCCTTTTTAAAAAAGGTAAAAGATTAATTGTTTTATCTCTATTTGATTAACTAGCCAATAAGGGGATTTGGGAGAGATTAAAACTGTTAGAATGAGAACATCTCATTAACCTATTCCCCTGGTTTCACATGTGTTCCATCCCCAACTTTGCTTACTCTTAAGAGCAGAAACATGCAAACTGCACAACACCAAGTGGCAAGTATTAGTGGAAAACTCATCAACAGTAGGTGCAGCTGTGCCTTACCTGTCACCAAAATATGCCTGTGAACTTTGAAGAAAAGTTAATTAAAAAATAAAGTTAGTTTAATTAATTTTCTCTAAAAAGTAGATGAAGAGGAATGGAGAACATCATCATATCATGGCTAGGCTTTGCGAACGAAGATTTAGGAAGGCACTATCCACGTTTGTTACAGAATGGGGAACAACTAGTTAAATAAAATGTTGTCAGTGTGTAATTAAAACCATACTACTAAAATCAGTAGTTGCTGTCATGTAGTATGACACAAACTAAACCCAGTATGTTTTTAGTCCTTGCACAGCACACTAGTTCTATGAAACTATGTTATGTCACATCAACATTATTGCCTCATGTACCACTGTACTACCACCAATAATTAAAAGTTTTTACAGACATCTGACAGTAAATAGACAACACTTACTTTCTTTTCCTAGCACCTTTCAAACTAAGCACCACAAGCTTTCCCTCAGTACTTTCCCCATTTTGCAGATAAGGAGACTCAAATTATATACATAAATAATTTGAATATTCTTAATGTGATGAAGGAAATTGAGAAGGAAGTCACATGAGTGCTGTTAGGAGACCTGGAAAGCTGAACTAAGTATTACAGAGCTACACGGGCATCATGTCACAGTGACACACACAGCCCCCAAACCAAATCTGTTCATGTGACAGTGAATCACAGTCCAGCATTCAGAGTGGCTGTGGTGGGCTGTCCTCCTTACTGCAGGCTCACTTCAGGCACAAAGTGTTTGAAGAAGTTTGCTGAGGATGCTGCATCAGGACATGATACACAGTTTGTGCAAGCCAGTAACTGTCTCATCCAAAGGATCAGTAACCAACCTGTCACCCTGGCACAGAACGCAAAATGGGCACTTTGGAATCTCCATATGAAAATATCTCCCACCTTTTTTTTTCCCATGTGGGAGATCTTTAGACATCTCAATGAGTTGAAGAGAGAAAGGCCCCTTTCACAGGACTCTCATACAGTAGTTGTGGTTGACTCACACTGACCTACCCCTCTCCACTTTCCTTTACGTCCCAGTACTTCAAAAGCACAGCAGTTTGAGTATGGGTAATAATAAAATCATGCTTTGTCCTCAGCCCAAAATAGTTCCTAAGATGCTATTGAAAGCCTCTCTCAAAAGCCAGGCAAAGGGGTTCAACTTGGCTCCCAGCTATTCTTAGGGCAATGGGATCAGCTACCGAGACACTACACACTCCTGTCCTGAGGTGACCCTCACTTCTGTCAGACCTTCCATGTGCTGCCCTTTTCATGACTCTTGGCTTAGTCTAAAATCAGTAACAAGTGATTTTGTGCAGAAGCCTGGACAGACAGAAACTGTACCTTAAACAAAACACATAAAAAAATCCAATGCACACAACTTAAGTACTGCTGTCTTGTTAAGCTGCATCCTTCAAGCTTTGCCACACAGGCAAGTGAGGAAGGAAGAAACAGCCATATGAAAACTCAAGATTTTCAGGTATATAATGAATATAAGGATGGGGGAAATTCTCTATTAAGGAAGTGACCTGCAGAAACTAATGACCACCAAGAAAAGTAGGGAAGAGGAAAAGTCCACACAGAAGTGGGCTAGGCAGGGAGGGAGTTTAGAAATAGCTATTCAGGACTGCCACAACAATGAAAAGTATCAATAGCACCTTAAGAAGATGGGTGACTAGCCCCCAACAAGGTGAGAAACACTTAAGAGATACTCAGGATCTGCAGCCTAAACAGAAACAAGTTTGTGGAAAGGATATTTTACCCTCCTAGTTCTGAAAATCAAAAACTCCATCACTCTTCCCTTGCTCTCCTGGTTCACATGCAAGGAGATGCAAAACAAGCAATCTCAAGGTAGATGGAGTAAACAACTACTGTGCCATAAGTAGAACGTAAATAGCAGTATTTTTCCATCTTTTTTTTCTTTTCTTCCAGTTCAGCTGTATTATGTGCCCCAAAGGGAAAGCCTGTGGTTGCACAAACAAACATTAGAAGTTCTTAGGGGAAAAGAACTTTTTGTCCTATGTCTGCACAGCATTTGTTGTTGAAGCATCTTTGTGTCTGCAATTTAGTCCAAGTATAGAAGCGATACAAGCAACTACAAAACTCTCCAAACAAATAACGAAAAGGTTGCGGTTCTACAAAACCAGAGAACTATATCAAAGATCACATCACTTACATCTATTTTATTAGCATTTACAAAAGGACTGCTTTTGCTATGGCAACTGTACGTTTTACACTAACCACATAAAGCTGTTTTTCTGTAGCTTAAAGTATCTTCCATACTCTAAAAAAAAAGTATAAATCCAGGAATCTGTGGTTCATTTTTCAATTATTCTTCTTTAGTAAAGAAAGATCATCAATTTTTAAAGGATTTTTAGTTTTAGACATGAAAAGTGGTCAAAGGCTTCACCTTGATCAACTGTGTTTGATTTGCCAATTCTTCTGTTTTAAAAAAAATGGTTTAAGAGTTCTTATTTCTAAAACCTCCTTCTTATATATATATATAGGTACAGATATACACATGTATACATATAGATATACACACTATAAATATACATACTACAAAATTGAGAGAAAGCATCATGTTATGATTTAGGGAAGAAGAAATCAGTATTTATAGTGTTATCCATTCTATTATGCTAACACAGAGTTAGCAAATACCCACGAAGAGAAGACACTCTGGCCCTGCAATCCTGCTTTTTCTCATGCCTTCTTCATTGCTTTCTCCTTGCAATGCCTTCCTCCTTGAGAAGGATACTTTGTCAGGCCTCCTGCCTCCCACACAGCTGCTGCCTTGTCCCCAGTGACAGTATTACCTCTGATGGTGACATTCCCACCTGCCAGTGCACTCCCCTGCCAGCCAGAATCTACAGCCAGACCAGCAGACCAGGTGGTACTAGACCAGGAGGGCAGCACTGGTCCCTCAACAGCTTGGGGTCATGATGTAGCTGTTACCATAAAAATGCATACTCTTCCTTAAAGAAGAGTGGAAAAAAGCAAGGAGGAAAAAGGCTATGGCCTACCCTAAAAGTGTGCCATCCACCTTTACTCACCTTCACACATCAAACACCATTTAACATATTTGCAAAACAGCATAGACTCATTTTCCAGTTAATTTAGCTTTCGGTCACACATAAACGCATGTCACACAAATACACATGTACCTCACAATAAAACCCCACAACCCAAATGAGGAAGGCCACCACACAAAATTTTCCTAAGATTCTGCAGTACAGTGAAAGGCTGAATTCATAATTTAAAAATTACCTCTGCCACATTAAAAATCCAGACACTAAAGACTCAAGTGAAGCAGGTCAAATTGCAGAGACCGTGATTTCATGTCCATATAAAAATCAAATTTGGGCAGTGCTAGATACTAAAAATAAAGTACAAATTATTCTTGGTTTGAGTTAATAAAAAAACTGCATAGCAGATTCACAGTGAACACAGTAGAGTAATCAGTACATTTCTGGGGTAGGTAAGAGCATACACAGCAAGGTCAGGAAAAAAAGAATTAAAAAAAATTCAAAAAAAAAATTCTGTGTCTGACAAAGAGTAGCAAATGTTTGGGTAACCCACTCAGAAGGCATCAAACAGACAACATGGCTTACAGCATCAATTTATGCACCATCCATGTCAGCAGATGCATTTGTGTGCAACCCTACTTTACCAGATGATGGAAGCCATATTCACTATGAATTTGTTTAGTCCTTCCCTGAATCCCATTCAGATTTCTTAAGCAGAATATGTGACAGTACAGGCATTTTCAGTCTATTCCACCTTAGCTCTGACTTTGTCCTTTCTGAGGAAGAGAAACTTGAGGGCACGACACATTTCTCCTTCCACTTTTCTCCAGCCTTCTTGTCACATTTTAGAAAGCGTCAAATTAACTTTCTCCATTCTGAAAAATCACAGAACCATAGAATGGTTTGGGTGGAAAGGGACCTTTAGGGATCATGCAATCCAACCCACCTGCACGGGCAGAGACTTCTCTCACTAGATCATGTCACAGGACAAAAAATGTCACTATCTGTTCACAACTATTTCATTCTGCCTCAAATATATATACAGTTTTAGTCTCCTGAGTTTGTCCTGTTATGGCCAATTTGATCTAGTACTTAAAGGATAGTCAGCAAATTGGGACCTTCTTTGCAGAGCTTTTTCTCCTCTGCCATTAATACATAGTACTGCTTTTTTCCAGTCCATCCACATCTCAAGTGTCCAGGGAAAACTGATCAAAAGGAATTCTATGAACCAATTTATTTCAAAAAAGTAAGGTAAAATTACACACAATGGGGAAAAAATAAGAGAATTTAGACACGCATTTCAGCTTTTGGAGCAGTAAGGGTGCGAGATCAGAGACATCTGCAACTGTTTTACATAGTGAAGTTGTGCTCATAGTTAAACATAGCCTTTGAGACCACATCAGCACTAATGAAACTGTAATTTCCTTTAAATTATTGCCATCCATACACCAGACCTCATTAGTCAGACAGTAATAACTTTTCATCATTTATTTCAACACAAAAGCAATCAATAAGCTTTTCCCCACAGTTCTTTTACTGCTATCTCTGAATTCTAAAAAACCTAGAGTCAGAGAAGATGCCAGCTATAAAACAGACACAGTCAAGTTTCATTGTTGTCTTTCTCATAGAAAGACCACCACCTGATTTTGAGATAAACTGGATTAAAGCAGTTTCAGTGCAAGGAAAAAATCTTAATCCATTAAAACATGATGAACAGACTACATTATCAAAGAACAGTAAGTAGATCACATTGGATTGAGAGGCTTTTCCCTCTCATCATTACAGTGTCCTGGGCATTGTTTTGCACTGAAAATGTTTAATATCAGATTGTGGGAATATCACACTTCTGTTCGCACAAGCTGAGGACGCTCCATGAAAGACACACACAATCACAAAGAACCCACCTCAGCTACCAGCTGAAGTTTTACCCCTGTGTTAAGAAGCAAGTAGAAAAGCATTCTTCAGTTTTCAGAATTTTTCAACAGTAGGAAAATTTTGGAATATTTTCAGGCAAACCAGAGAAACATCAGGAATAAGACCAGTAACATCAGTGACAAGACAGGTCTGGAAAATTTAATTCAATTGTTCGGAAAAACTATATTTTACAATCAATAAAATCAGCTTTATAACCACACACGCCCCAAAACAAAATGGTCTGCCTCTTACAGCAGAAAGCAGACCACAGCTTGCAGAATAAGTGGTAATATGGGGAAAAATTGGTGGGCAAGGTGCTTTATCTACAGTGTTCCAGACTAAGATCTTAAAAAGAACATTTACCCAAAATAACAGAATGCTGCTAGCAAACAACAGAGGAGTGCAGCACTGCTGACTTTACTAAGGGCAAACAGTGCTCACACTGCTAACTGTGAATATTTCATTGTGTTAGATTTTAACTGTTGTGTTCCGGTTCTTAGGCAAAGCTCCAATTCCACCCCTAGGCCTTCGAATGTATTTTGGCTTATGGCAGCTATCTTTAAGAGTGTTTGTAGCAGCTTCCACAGTTAAAACTGACTTACACACAGAAATCTTGACAAGCCAAGGGACTAAAACACTTGCCAGTTACATTATGGTGGGTGGCCAAGTCATAACAGCAACATAAGGCTCCAAGCAATGGCGTGAACAAGAGCTACCGAAGAGAGCAGACATCAAAATTAGTCTTGGAAACTACTTTGTCACATAGAGCTGCCAGAGAACTACTTCAGCTGTAAAGAAAAGTGGCATAGGATATTTAAGGAAAGACAGCAGGTAATCTTATCTAACCCATGAACCCTTTTGGTATTTTAGGAAGCTGAACAATACTCAACCGTGTTGAACACAAGTACAATGAACATCAAATTATTTATTCTAGGTATTAGATCTTAGTCTCAATGTAACTGCTGCAATCATGGTATGGGAAGCCATAAAACTATTCTGAATTACAAAAAAAGCCCACTTCATGCTTTCACTCATCTTCCTCAGCATCAGTGACATCCTTAAGAAAGGGAGGAGAATAAAAAATATAAAATAAATATTAACTTGTGTACAAAATGGGACAGGGGTGTAGGAGCACACAAAGGACGCTGGGATGAGGAGGAGATACTAGGAAGAAAAATTCCAAGTCAGAAGTTCAGGTCTTGCCCTGCAGGAATAACTCATTACAGAATCAACTTGATCTTTTAAGTAATATTACAAGCTCTTGAGCTAATTTTCCCTCTACTACTCAAACAGCAGATATGCTCGGCACCACTCCCGGGAATACACCATACCACCCATGGCATTACTCAATGTCTACAAAACAAAACCTTTGGTTGTAGAAGAGACTGTAATTCAAGTCTTTTGCAGCCTGAATCCCCAGTTCAGAAGCCTTTGCTGAAAAAGCTTTCATGATATTTTGTTTCAATATTAGCTATCAAATCCAAAACAGGTACTCAGAACTATAACCACAACACCACATAACTGGGCAGCTGAAGGAGGAATTTTTTTTAGTAAGTGTTACCGCAAGTAAAAGTGGAACAGACAAGTTGCAACACTGTTTAATACCAGGGTAAGCTGCATCCATACCATCTTCATGAAGGTAAAGTGCTTCTGTGAGAAAACCACAGCTAAAAGTACATTCTGAAGAATACACAAGTCAGTAAATGTCTACAGATAGTCAAGAACAAGTACAAAAAAACTGCACTGGAAGTTCCTCCAAAGATCAGCAGCTGGAAAAGCACTTTTACCACCATCCGTCAGGACTAGATGACTATTCTTCCCTCTGATTCAAAATCTAGTTGCTTTGGGTTCTTATTTTTCTGAAGCACTGGAGACTGACTGTGGCTATTGAGTCCAGAAAGCATCATCCTGCTAGTAGAATTAATGTCTCAAAGTGTCTGCTTAAGTTTTCTACTACTAACAGAAATCTCATGACACTGGCAATGACTTCAATCTTTCCTGCACAGTTTCTGAAGCACAGTGTAATATTGGCTTTTCATCATTTAATACAGTTTAAAGTTCTGCTTAAAGTTTGCTTCCATAGCCAGTAACACTCTGCAATTCGCAGTGTGCCAGAAGAAAAGCCTACTGAACATCTAAATGACATGTAACTTATATGACTACCTGTGACTGAGGGAAAAGCCCCCACAAAAACCCCTCAAATGGCTCCTTCCAGTCCTGAGCTCCACATTCCCAAGTGCACTCAAGCACTTACTTTGCTGAGATAATAATCAAAAAGTAAACAATTCCCATGTCTCTGTCAGTCCAAGTAGTATTTTTATACTTAAAATGAACAGCTAATTATATAGTAAGAGCAACTGGATGAACTGGGAAAAAAAAAAGCCAGAAATAATCCCTCTTCAAGATATTCTGTTGCTGGCATGCAGCCATTTCTCCCCACCCTGTTCTTCTCCCAACTTTGAATAACAATTACCTGGGAGGAATATTTTCTGAAATCATTTGCAGAAGAGCTCTGAGTCTTCAGGTTCTCCAGTTAGGCACCTCAACAAGATGGAACTTCTAGGAAGGACAAAAGTACTTCTGTACTAAATTCAATCCCCCCTTGAAAAGGCTAAAAAACATACCACAATTCCCAGACATACAATAAATCTGGACATTGCCAGTCTCTCCCATTTACTTACTCATTGTCTCACTGCACTAGTTTAGTATGGTGATCTGCTTCAGAACGAATTCAACAATTTTGGTGTTTGCTAAAATCTGGTACAGCTCTTTGCAGCATCAAGAAAAAAAGTGTTACTGCCAGCATTTTGACCCCGCCCATGCAAAGCATAAAAGGCACCAGCAATTCTACATGACTAAGGCCCAGAGAGCAGACCAACAGCAGCAGTGCCTGTGTCAGCAGGTTTATCCTCCCACATCCAACGCCGGGAGAACTCCATTATTTGATGGGAGCTGCAAAGAGAACAGTTTGTAAACAGGCACCAGGACTTTCTAAGACAGTTGGCCCTTCAGAGAGAGCTGCAGGCTGAAACCTTTAAGTAGCCATGCTGCTGTAAGGAGACAGTAAGGAGCCTGGGCTTGTTTGTTTGTTTGTTTTAATGTTCACTCTACACGAGTAAACAGCAGGGAAAAAAAGTGTATTGAAATCCAAGCACATTTAAAACCTCCACCAAGCAGCAGCCCAAACACAATGTATAAATAAATCCAAGTCATGTCAAACAGCATTCCACAGTCATGTGTCAAGTGAAAAGCAGAAAGACTTGTCTGTTTGAAGAAAACAATTGTGATCGTTTATGCGCAAGCCAGCTTCCTATATATTGACTCAGGATTTTACCATTTAATGACAAGTGTCCTGAAAGCTTAGTATGTAAGACATTATAAACAAGATTATGATGAGCCCACTACATACTTGGTTGTATTTCTAGACACTATTTAGTTAGGAGTTTATTAAAAACGTTCCTTTTTTGTGTGTGTGAGATGAAGTACCTAAATGTAGCTTACACTCTGAAAAAAACTCAAAACAAATCACTACTTAATATGACCCATCACCTCTGCTGGTCCCCAAAGCCTGTATTTTAGAATAAATCTCCTTCAAGAGATCATGTAGCAGATTACACCGACAATCATTTGTTTGCATTAAGCATAAACATCAGAGCCACTTGTAATAATCTACCAAAGATTAAAAAAAACACTCTTAAAAAAAAAAAATCATTAGTTTCCAACAGACATTTAACAACTCCTCTGTTACACGGAAATGGGATGTCTACTATGAAAGGCCAGATGCACAAATGGATTAAAGAGTGTCTAGCCTTTAAATCCTACATCCACAAATCAACACTGACCTAGTGACCTAAAGTAAAATTTAATAATAAAAAATAAGTAACCGACAGACACATGCAGACCAATCCAGACAGAATAAAAAAATTGTTTGCTGAAGACTATTTGGACAGTTGCATAGTGCTTGTCAGAGAATATAATAAGAGCTGGAGAATGCAGAATGCAAAGTCCCCTATTTATCCTTGAAACAGGTTTAGCAAAGTCAGTGGAAAAACAAGCTTCTCAGCACACCACCAGTTAGCAATCAGGAAAAATCACCTCTGGAAAGGATATACAAGCCTTTACCTTTATGTTGATATGATTGTTGCTATCTGTGAAGACTTGCCAATGAGACTATCATTCACACACACAGCGACAGTGAACCCTGTGGGCAACAGCAACCTTCCTAGAAAGACACCAGGGAACAGAAACACATCCCACACCAGCATAACCTTGGGGTGGTTGCCCTTCCCTCCAGTTAGGTCCAGCGTAGCATCTGAAGGGTGAAAGTCTAATCTCTTTCCAAGCACAAAAGCCAATCTGCCCCCTGCACTCTTTTTAACAACACAATTCCAGACCGGTGACTTACACGTGTGAACAAGTCCACTGCAGCCCATTAAAAACAAGTTTTGCATAATTCACCCACTCAAACGGCAATGCAATAGCTAAATTCTGGGAAAAGAAGGGGTTTAAAGAAGGTGTGGGTTTTGGTGGTTTTTTTTTAATTATAAGATGATACAGCTTCCATTTAGAGTGCTCACCCAGTTCCACCAACGTGCAAGCGTAGCATAAAAGTCTGAAAGGACTTCATGCACATATACCAGCCTCCCACAAGCGCAAGAAAAGCTCACACATCACAAACAGTTAAAGTACTCAAAGAAATAAAAACCCCCTCAATCTCCCACATGCACTTTTGTGAGGCACCAAGACTTGGAAAGCATCTTGTAGGTTAAAAATTTATCCTAGGCAAATATGTTGCAATCGTGACTTATTAACTCTCTCAGTAACTTCCCTTCCAGACTCCCAATATACTGACATTTTCAGTGCATAAAAGCAGAGGCCAAATAGGTTGAATTAGAACTGACACAGTTTTAATTAAAAGCCTCTGGTAGTGTCCTCCCCTGCACCAAATAAAAATGGCAGTTCTGGCAAGAGGGATGCAGCATAAAACCTTTATTTGAAAAAGGAAAGCCCATATGTGACTAAAAACATCTGCTGAAGTAACATTTTGTCTATACGGGGTGCAAAATTTTAATGCTCCTCGTTTAAGTCAGTAATTTGAATTGCACTAAAATGTTCATCATTCATTCATTATGAAAAAAAATAACACTCCTAGCTCCTAAAACACAACAAAAAAAGTCTTTTGTAGGACACAAAAACCTTACAAGCATATACTTCTAATTTTATTTTCCCCTTTAAATGAAATCCTGCCATCGAAACAGTCATAATATTTGCAGAGTATTCTGAAAACTCCTGACAAGTCTCCATACAATTAAGCTCTTTAAGAGAAAGAGTCTGAAGTGTTTGGTCAGTTGGTGAGTTAGAAAGAGGGGCAGAGGGTGGGAACGAAGAGTGGAAAACCTGCTCCTGCATTCTGCCTCCCTTACGCTGCTTCCTCTGAGCAAACTGCATAAAACACCCTAAACATCCATTGTATCACCAGCTCTGTTTGAACATTTCTCCCTCGTCTCACCCTTCATGCCAGTACGAAAACCAAACACGTACCACATCCAAAAAGATATCACTCAGACAAAAAGCAATTAGCGTGAAAAGACTTGTGAATCAAACATATTTGGCAGCAAACAGCATTTCATAAAGACAAGAGATACGAATTGCTCCATTTGTGTCAGTTCGGCCAGTTATTGTTCTGACTTACTACTTTAACAACCCCAAATTAAACTGCTCGAACTGAAACAGACAAACAAAGATCCTTAAAACACAGTCCCCCCACACACCCTCTTAACAATAAGCATTATTTCCGTGGTGCTGCCATTCATAAAGCCACCACAGCAATTAAAAATTGTCTACATAAAGAATGAATTTAGTACTGACCTTGCAAAAAGCTTACTCCTCCTGGCTAGAAATCATTAATAGTTTTGATAAAATCCTTTTATGTGCTCCTCCAGCTAGCTAATTCCAGCCCTCCATTAACGCACTCCATTGCAGATAATTGCCGACAGCACACGCTCCCCTGCTTTTGCTGGTTCCCAACCCAGCGAGGATAATCACATTCCAGCAGGGAGTGAACAGATGGCAGCCTCCATGGTAACCAGTCCTCCCCAGCTAGTGGTAGCACTGGGAGACTCCCGGGGACTGGGGCAACAAGCGCTCTTTGTGCTCCAGCCTCCCAAAGCCTGAGCGCAGGGAGAGCCGGCTCCTAGGGCTGACTGGGCATGCCTGGCAGGTGCCTTGCCTTCGCAAGCAGGCACGACACCTTAACAAAAGCTGGCGACCAGGTTTAACCTTGACACTGCCTATTCCCGCGTTGTGCAGGGGGAAATGGGGGTAAAACACTCGCTGAGATGGAGGTGAAGCCAGCAAGAGTTCTATTTGCTGCTAAAACAGAGCATTCAGAGAAATTAGCTGGGATCTGCTTTTCCCCTGACGAAATGATTTTCTGAAGGTAGGCTTACTTCCCCTGAATGGGTTTGATTTCAGCACGGTGGAAGCATTTGCTGCCTGATCTCTATCTCCTGGACCTCGAAACTGTCTCGCTCAAGAATACCATAATCTATTGCTCAACAAGAACTGCACAGCCCCTCTGTTTTGGTCTTAGAGCTTCTGCCAGGCATATCTGCTCCACATCTGCCGAGATCAATGCTGATTCAGCAGCAGGCAAAACCACCCTGTCTCTCTGCTGCATGACCAGGCTGCCAGGGGAGGCGTGTCTGGAAAAGCCTTTTTCTTTTTTTTCCCCCGCACATCAAAGGTGTGCATGAAACCTTTGCTCTCACTGGGCCAGATCCTGCACAGCTACACACCCACAGCAATAGTGTGCACCAGCTCAGTGAACTCCCACTGATGTTATCTGGAGGGAAAAGGGAAGTGGCTTTTTAAGTCCAACTGATAATGACCTCGTCTGCAAAATAAAAGGGCTTTGAAAGAACATATTAAAGCTTCTAAATTCTGGTGATTTGCACAGGACCACATCTCTTCAAGGTTTTAAACACTGGATATATAACAGCATGCAGCACAGTAGCCTGTTGACTCACTCAGACTTTCTCTCCCTCACTCTCAAAACCACTCATTGCTTATGACTAATGGTGTGTCAAAAAATTGTGGGTAATTTTACTTAAACCTGAGCCAAATTTGGACTTCAGGTTTCTGCCTGCTAACTCAGGTCTAGCAAATTATTCTTTTGAGGAAGGGAAAATGGTTTCCTTTCTCCCTTATGACACCAGTCCTGTAGCTGGTCCTGCAAAGCAGTGTTTGTTTCTGTAAAAGACTGAAAACCCCTTTGCCAGAACCCACCATCACAAAAACACCTCTTTCTCCCGTGGGTGGCTCCCGGCATGGAGCTCAAAAATTTCCTCTCTCCTTAGGCCCAAATTTTCAGTTTCCCTCATCCTCACTGCACAAGGATGTTAGTTTTGTTTCACAGCAAGCTCAATGAAGTTTATATTGGTAAGAGGCATCACTATTAAACTGCTGGGTGCATTAACATTGGAAACCTTTCAGATTACTGCTGACTGTGAGAGTATCTGTAACCCATCTGAGAGTCCCCACCACAGGGAGCTGAAGAAGACTCAGATTTCAGAGGGGACTCTCAGAGCTCACAAGGGCGCTGCAGATACTGGTGACAGGCATGGGACCAAACCTAGGTCTGCCAACTCGCCTTCCACAACTAGTAGATCATTCTGACTCATGCTGGCTCATAATTTGAATCCATTTTCTTCCTCTAAATAAGCAAACTTTAAATCATCAAAAAATTCTTAAGCAAACATGGCCACCAAACCTAATTACCCATCAGCAACAAGAGTAAAATAAAGTAAGGAAGGAAATCGATGTCCTGTTTAACTTGCCAATTGTTAATAATAAAAACTTTTCAGCATTTAAGCATCATTAAACACCAATAGCATTTCTCATTTTGCCTCTTAAAAATAAGGACCATGGCTCAGAAATTAATTTTTATATACTAATATACTAATAGATTTTATGTATTTATGCATTTCTGGGGGGAAAAAATGGAGCAATTACAATCCTTGGCAAACTGACTTCAAAATTATAGGAATTCAGGTTCAGTTTCAGTCTTTTCTCCTGCATGAAAGAGATCACTTACAAAGCAATTTTCTAGATTTATGTTAATTCTAACTTTGTATTTAAAAATTATGTTGTTTACTGAAATATTATAAGCAATTTTGGCATTGAAAAACCTGTTCCCTACACTATAAAAACCCTTAGACCATCTGTTCTTGAACAAGTACTAGCTGTACTCATTACAGGAGGATTGCTAGCAGAATGAAGGGCAACAGCAGTCAGAATCCATTTCAGCTTCTTACTTGGATTTTCTTAATAATTAAGTCTGATTTTACAATGTACAATGGAAAAAAATTGAATAAACTATATGGAGTAGCCATCACATGTAGAAAGGGGCAATGGGGTGCACTACAATTTTTGACAGAACCAATGGGTAAGTTATATGGAACAAAAAAAGTATCCTTTGTACATATGACAGAAGTTTTACTCAAACTACTTGAAAGGTAGAGAGGAAAACAGCATATCCAAAATGATTTTGAGGAGAGGTGGACAAGGAAAAGAAAATTTAGCCATCTCCCCTTTTGATTTGGCCAAGTCTGAGCCAGATAGACATTTAGGAATAAATTGTTTTTAGCTGGAAGATATGAATGGAAAATAAACAACATATTGACATCCTGTCTCCTGAATTGATTCCATTGAAAGGATTGTCTTTTATAACAATGACACCATGTGCTTCAGCTTTTTCCAGCCCCAGCTGCCATCTGATGGATCAAGACTGGCACTTTATTCAGGTTGATGAAGACTCAAACTAGGCTTTAGCAATGTATCGGATATGGTTTGGTTTTTTTTGCTGATGACAAAAATCTATTCACCTAAAACAAGTTACGTGAAATTAGAATACAGCATAATGACAGCAGTTAGTCTCCATTCTCTGCATAAGATTTGAAAGCTTTATAAATAAAGCCAACCACAGCATCTGTGTAAGTGACACCAGGCCTCACACATGCATGGGTTTGAATTGTTGTCCATCTGTCATACCGTTTTTTACAGCTCTACTAAAACAACCTTGGAATTTCTGGCAGTTGTACCAACCACACATTACTGTCAGACATAAAGCAAAACAATAGACCATTGATCTTCTCTATTACAGTATCACCTTTGTTTCTAAAAAGAAACCAACTTCTATATGAACACAGACTGACAGAATTGTTTAGGTTGGAAAAGACTTCCAAGACCATTGAGTCCAACTGTTAACCCAGCACTGCTGTATTCACCACTAAACCATGTCCCCAAGTGTCACATCCCCACAGCTTTAGAACACTTCTGGGGATGGTGATTCCACCACTTCCCTGGGCAGCCTGTTCCAACGCCTGGCCACCCTTTCAGTGAAGACATTTTTCCTAATAGCCAATCTAAACCTCCCCTGGTGCAACTCAAGGCCATTTCCTCTTGTCCTGTCACTTTTTACCTAGGAGAAGGATTGATCCCCATCTCACTATAACCTCCTTTCAGGTAGTTCTAGAGAAAGAGAAGGTCTCCCCTAAGACTACTTTGCTCCAGACTGAACACCCCCAGCTCCCTCAGCTGCTTCTCATAAGACTTGTGCTCCAGACCCTTCATCAGCTCCACTGCCCTTTCTCTGGACCTGCTACAGCAACTCAGTGTCCTTCCTATAGTCTGGGGTTCCAAAACTGAACACAGGATTCAAGCTGTGGCTGCACCAATGCCAGGTACAGGGGCACAAAAGATGTATGTGTTTCTTTTAGCTTCACACCATCTAGTATTGAGGAAGTTCACTTCAAGAGAAACAGGATGTCTACATTTTCAAGAGTATTAAAAAAATATTCTGTAAGCAAGTATAAGGGTTGAAATTTGAGAAAATTTCCTCTTATTCTCCCAAAATCCCAAGATTTAACTTTTTTATTTTTTTTTTGGATAAGCACAGAAGGACTAAGGCGTCCACATTGATCTGAGATGCTCCTCCCATCTTACCTCAAGTGCACCTAAAATCCATGATGCTTTGTAGAAGTAAAGCAATGAATTCAGCCCTGCAGACAACAAATGCTTCCTCAGCAGCACCTCTGCAGATAACACAGCAAATGGAGACCTCGTGCCTGGTGAGTTGTACTCCCTTTACACCATAATTTCAGATCGCACAGTTTCACATTGGCTTGTGCTTCCTCAGTGTCACAAGGGACAACACTGTGGCATTTCTTTTCCCTTCAGAGGGTGCCCACATAACCTGGGAGGATGTGTGTACTGGGCATGGGAGAAGGAGCAGCAGCTGTGTTGCTTTTGCTCTTACAGACACTATTTGATGAACATGCTGTCAGTGTTTCGAGTGATAAACCTTTCACTTCCACACTGTTACTGCTTACAAAAGTGGGATTTGCAGTGGGGAGAGCAGCTCTCTCCTTCTCACCAATTCAATGACACTGTCTCCATCCACTGCAGCAATCATTCTTCCAATATTACAACAGCTGTTTCTGTGGACGTTTATTTTTGGCAACTGTCATTAAAGGACAACAAAGAAACATGGACAGAAGTCGTACTAGGCCATCTTAGTGACCTATATAGTGTACAAGCCTGAAAGTTATCCTTCCTTCATAGGCAGTTCTCCAGAATAACTTTCAAGTTATGAAAATGAATGCCTTATAGATATAGAAAAAACAAGACTTTTACTGTTATGTCTCCATAGATAGTTATTTTCAGATCAGGCACACCAACAGCCCAATACACTTACACACATTCCATAAACCAGAATTGCTTTAGTTTCCAAATGGTTTATGGCATTACTCCCATTGGCAACAGTGCCTCCAAGTTAGTAATGCCTGCAGAAAATACATTGTTTCTTCCTAAAGCCAATACCTAGGTATACCAAAGTATATCTAGATTTAGCCAGGCACATCAATTAATGTAATTTTCAAGTATTATGAAAAGTAAATTATGTGAAATGTAATTTAAAAAAAAATCCATCCAACCCAAGGCTTTGGATGTGAATCCCTTTCCGTACTAAAGAAAATCTTCTTGGAAATTGCTGATAAAAAGATACAGCTAGTTAAGAGAATTTTTTTGCTGTAAACACTGAGTTATTTTTATGTCAACAGTAAAATGTAGTGCACAGAAGAGTTGTTAAGGAGAGCGTACAATTGCACAGTCTCCCTCAAGAGCATAATGCAGCTCAGGCCTTGCACATACCAGGCAGAAGACAGATCATACTGGTGGTACCTACCCAGCAGGAAGAGGACAGGAGCTGGTTCTGCCAGATGTGAACAAACAGAAATGGAAAGACAACATCAAGAGGCTCATATTACAACAGTAAAATAAACTGTGACACTACTGCATTCAATCAAAAAAAAAAAAAAAACCAGAGGGATGACAAAAGCAGAGAGGATTTCAGCTGAAAACAGTTTGTCTAGGTGGGACAATTCAGTTCAGTGTCTGGAAGCATCCAACAATAGGGCACAGCAACCTCCAGACACGTCTGATTATTTCTGCAATCTCACAGAGTGTTTCCATGGAAAAGCAGCAGACTCCTAGGTTTGACATTCAGCATCTGACAGCTAAGCCAGCCAAAGCTCAAACTCACAAGGCTCAAAGAGAGATCACAGACAGCTCTTTGGACGTGGTTCTGAGCAATGCAAGAGTAAATCCAGCTCTGAGGGAGAGCTTAACCTTTATTTACTAGTTACGTTCCCAATGAGAGCAGAGCAGACATCAGAGTAGCACAGGGGTGGGAACTGTGACCACGGGGCTTTCCCTTCTCTTTAGGCTTTACTGCAGGACTGCTCTTCAACCCTGGTTTGGACAACTCCTGGCAGAACTTGCAAACCAAAGATAGAAATGATGTCTTTGGAAGAAGAATAGCCTGTACCATTCTCTCTTCTGTATCCTACAGTACAGACCACAAACAGTAAGAGAGTAAGGAAATGTAGAAAAACCAATGCTACCATAATTAAATAACTCAAGATGTTATGGGTATTCAGTGTACTAGTCTCCTTCATGCAGGTACAGGAAGCTCTCATATTTCATCAATTAAACTCAGAAAGAAAAAAGTTGTTGTAACTCCAGAACTTGAATATAGAGGTAGCCTGAGGTATGCAGCAAGAGTGGTGGCATTTGAGCTGTACTAAATATTACATCAGCATCCTTAAGCTTTAGCCCACTGCAGGTGGCTAACTTATTAGTGGCAAAGAGTACAGAAAAAAATCTCAAAATGAATTTAGCAGATCCACTCATACAACACACATTGATTTGATTTACATTCCTCTCCAAACTCGGCAGGCACCACTTTGCTGCAGATTTCTATGGTCTAGAAACACCTGTGCTAGATCCAACACAAACAAACACTTTCCCAAGCAGCCTGTAACAGCCTTCTGAACAACACACTCATTTTATGATACACCTTGCCCTTCTCCAGCCAGAATCTCCTTCTGCAGGTCAACAGATCAGCCATCAGGAAGTCATCTAAAGAAACCAGGCTGGGCTATTTGATAAGGTAGGCAGACATGGAGCGCGCTCCTTCCATGCTGACAGCTCCACTGACAAGCAGAAGGAAAAGCAGCATCACAGGATTTACTGGTATCTGCCAAGACAACACCAACAAAACCCAAAAATTCCACCTACCTCCCATCCTAGCTGGTGTAAGAGAGTTAGCTCTTTACAACCCAAATTTACAGTACCATTTAGGCTGACAGTAACTATGTACTCCACTAGAGTCACCTAAAATACTCCTGGTTTTATTTTGTTTATATTTCAATGGCTCAGAGATTTCTGTGCAGTCTGTCTCCTCCCACAAGGATAAGAAATCAGTTTCACAGCTGACAAAAAAAAAAAAAAAAAGAGGTTTTGTCAGAAACTATTTAGAAAAGTCTGATGAATGCTGGGGTCTTGGTCCCAGCTGGGGCTTCCAGGTGGATACATGAAAGATACATGGCATTAGGGGCATACAGCACAACCCCACAGGTGATCTTTATTTTATTATTTTCAGTAAAAGTAATCAGCCTAATATAGCCTATTACTGTACAGCATTTCTTGCAGTAAGCGCCTCGTGAAGGCTTGTATTATTACTGCCATCAACATATAACAAAGAGGGATCTTGCAAGGATTTTATTTTGCTATTAGGAGCCACCAAAGAATATTAGCACATGGGTCACTCCAGTACCTTGAAAGGTCTAGACTTTTCATAGTTTATATTTAATTGCACTTTACTATACATAAGAATAAGGGGAAAAAAACCCAGAATATATCAAGACATAGATACAAAGAAAGATTTCTACACATTCTGAGAAATGAGTAATGGCTGACACATATACACACAAAGCAGAACTAATAAACTGATCTTGCTCACTGAAAAAAATTTTGGAAACACTTTTGAGGTTTTCATTGTCTTTGCACTGGTGAGCAAAATGAGTCAAAAGAATGCAATACAAAACAGGGATGAACATTTAACTGCATTTTTATGCTCCTCAAGTAATACAATGTAGTTTAAATGTGTGTATATAGTGTATACATGCACTATAGCAAAATACTTTCGAACCAG
Source organism: Corapipo altera (assembly GCF_003945725.1). NCBI lineage: Eukaryota > Metazoa > Chordata > Aves > Passeriformes > Pipridae > Corapipo > Corapipo altera. The sequence goes on along the minus strand of NW_020884873.1, from coordinate 7,932,921 downwards.
TCTGCCCATACTTACATTTTAAACAGCCAGAATATAGGCACTCTAGCAAATGTAAGTATTATCTAAACTTCACTTTCAGGAAAACAGAACATTTGGCCATGCACTGCGAGGTAATGATGTGGGGGGCCGTAGTGACAGGCACCCTTTCTCTCCCATCCATAGTTACAAAGATCATCACTACTCCGAGACTGCATGTGACAGAAAAATGGGAAGGAGTAGTCAGGAGAGCGTCAGAAACTAAGTTCAGAAGTGAAGACAAATCCGTTGCGTGCTATGAGGAAGGTCACAAGGTTCTGTTTCTCTTCGTGGGGATGGCTGCCTTGGGTCAACACACTCTTGTTCTGCTTCCAGCCCTGCTCACCCAAGCGATGAGAATTCAGTTTAGTGCAACTGCCCTTGGACACCGGCAGATGACTTGTTCCTCAACAAAAGCAAGAAACAAGCTCTACTGATAATGAGCAGAAAACCTAGACCTAGACTACAGAATGCACTCCTGCGTAGAAAAGTCTGATCACAGGCTACTAGAGAACTTCTTACCTCCTGCTTGTTTCTGATTCTTTAGAAAAGACCTATACGTGTATCAGCTACAGGCCAGGATGAGAAAAACTACATATATCATGATTTTCAGATACTTCTGAGCCTCTCCCAGAGGACATATATTTACTTCAAACACAGTAAACTATTAAGGAAAAAAAAAAAAGGAAAAAAAAGACATCTACTTACAGTTGCCCATGCCTTATATAGGAATGTCATTACTGCGAGCAGAAATCCTTACGTTCCAATGATTTTTTGCAAGTAACTCTACTCATCTAAGAGGTAGTCCTTAAACTGGACATAGAATGAGCATTATCAACTCATTCTACAAAAAAGGAAGTTCTGAATTTCATAACTTAGTGACATAGCTCAGGAAATAGGCAACAAAAAATATTTCAACACATACTGACAGCAGATTGTGTGAGTGGGCACCTAAGTCAAAGGAAACTTATCTTTGAAATGTTTCCTTATAAAGGAAAAATCCTTACATGTCAGGACTCACTTCTCTCAGTGCCATCAAGAATAGCTATTTTCTATTCCACATCATTGTAGCTGTATTCTAGTCACATCTTCAAGACCTTTTAGGAACCCTCACTTCTTAAGAAGGTATTGAGCAGCTCTGGCAATGCAGAATGGCTGTCACTCAATGTAGAAAAGCAGTTCTGCATTGTAGTTTGCCAGGAACTAGAAGCACATGAAAAAAAATCCAGAGAAAGGATTTGTCTAAGTTGCTTCTACTTGTAACCTTGCTATTCTTTTCACAGTAATAAACTGTCTAGCAGGGAGTTATTATTTTCCAGTAGTATTATTTTCCAGAAACCTGCAAACAAGACAGTCTAATGCTTTGCATTTGGTGCTCTTCCATTTTTGCTTCTCATTGTTGTGGTCTTTATACCCAACTTCAGCAGAACGCCTCCGACTCTTGTACTGCTACATATTTGTGCCATGAAAAATTCAGCATAGAAACAAGTAAGCAGTGACTGCCAAAACCTCTTGACTCTTTTCTGCATTGAATATTAAATTACTGAAACGCCATTAGAGAATTTCCAAGCAGAATAAAAAGACCTGACATTTTCCAGCATGCCTCAATTAAAAACTCTTAAAACAAAATCCCAGAGCATCAGGCATGGATGATGCCTGAAGTTTTCTAGACTCACCTGTCACACTACCCACTCCTTTGCAGCTTCTTTAGAAGACCATTCCTCAAATTGATTATTTTTTTAAATCAGAAGGCACTATGAGATAAAACAAAAAGGGGAGTATGTGTCTACTGCACTGTTGCTTTCATGAAGTGTCAGAACTTATACATCAGAAAATTGAAATTTAATGATCAAAAGAGAGTCCTTTAAATACATGAATGGAAGAAATAATAGGAGACCACATAGTCCAATGCTCAGCCATGAAACATAATTGACATGCCTAATTCATCCTGGGAAGATGGCTGTGAGAAGACTACATCATCAAAAGCATGACTACACCTACCTCAGCTTAATAGAAGAGAAAGAAAAATACACTACAGCCAGATGGTTCAGTTAAGGAATTGATACATTTTGTTAAAATGGTTCTTCAATAGAAAGCCAACCACACTCTCATTTTCTCCTAACTGCTAGAAGGGCTAAGATCCTCAGCATTCTCATAAAACAACCAGAGTTTAAATGTTATCATCTCTAATGCTATCCACTATCTCACCCAGAAACCCTTCTTACCCTTTCCTTCAAGCCCTGAAGCTATTATTTGAAAGCTCAGTATGAATTATAATGATCTTTTTGGTCATGTTTCTTCTAGCAACCTCCTGCAACTTTAACAGCAGAAATACTAAATTTTCACACTCTTTCTTCTTGAAACTTCAGGTTATAGGAGGAAATGGTAGCTGAACAGAAATTAATGAAAGAAAAATTGTGCTTTTCACTTTGCAGAGTTACCTTTGATTTCAGCACTATAACCATTAGCAGTGATTGCTGTCATCAACAGGAAAACAGCTGCAACCAACAGCCTACAAAGAGCACTTATTCATCTGGACCACAGTTACTTAGAATACAGTAGCATTATGTCATATATTACATTGCCATTTATTTAAATTTAGGTTATTTTATTTAAAGTTGCATTAAGCCTTTTATGACAAAAAGTAAGGTTACATCGTAAGACTGTGATTTTTTTTCTCTCTTGAAATAGTCAATTTCCATTGCTTCAGTAAATTGTAATCTAATTTTAAGGAAATCCCATAGTGTCATGGGACACAAAATAGCAAAATCTGTAATCTATCAGGCTTCAGATTCAGTTTTCAATCAGTACCTCTATTCCATAGCAAGTAGAGACTCTAATAAGTTGTGACATTCATACCTGGAAGCTACAAAATGGAGACAGAGCACCCCAGAAAAGATTTTTAAATCAGTCCTACATGAGGCAAAAGAACCAATCTCCAAAACGCGTCCACTCCTCAACTCAGAAGAAATTTATCACACTCAAATTTAAAACATGCAGTTGTCACGCTAAAGACATGTACATTTGTAATTTATCAGAAGTGATGCTAAAAATGGGTATAAATACTTCAGCTGACTCAACGCAGCACAGCAGTAGTGGAAGACTGCCAAATTGACCTCAAGTACATTCCTCTGAACACAAGAGACATCCTGTACCTTTACCACCTCCCTCTAAAGCAGCAGCTGGCAGCTAGAAACACCTGTGTTGTTTAGTCAATGGAAGGAGAGACTGCTCAACATTTTATTTTAAAAAGGAAAATTCAACCATTTTGTTTTCACCAAGACCTCAGGAAACATTAAAGAAATAGCTGAAGGAGACTCAAGTCACAGTTATTTAGACTATGAGGACACTGTAAACCACAGGAAGCCTTACTGTGTTCCTCAGCAGTCTGGAGATTTGAGAGACTATGCTATTTAGATGTGGAAGAAGAAAGATCTGAAGTTCTTTTGGGACATACAGGAAGCCTATGTATTAAGTACAGTACATGATGGTAAATATTCTTGCTATTTTCCCTTCCCTTTTTGACAGAATATATCTCCACCGAACACTGAAACAAAAGTCTGTCAAGGACCTGTATTTTGGGAAGGCTGCCAACCTCTAACCCAAAATAAGCAAAAGTGTGTTCAGAGGAATGTTTTTATGTTCACACCATGGTCTCTCCCATTTCCAGAGAAATAATAAAACAATGGGTATATTTTATTATATTCAATAAACTTTCTTTTTGATAAACAACCAAAATGAGTATTTTCTTTTCAGATTGTGTTGCTCATACTCTACATCACAGCTAAGGGACAAAGCTTCAGATATTCTGGAAACAGTAGCTTAGCAGAATCTTAGACTCCTCTACTCAACATCCAGATTCAGTAGAGTCACCAGCAAGAAAAAAAAAAAAGGATTAACTTCTTGAAACAGAAAAATTTGGGAACAAAAACTGAAGCCCAACCAGTCCAATCCATAATTTGGCTCAGATTTGCAAGCAAGAAAGCTAAAGAGGAGCTGCTAGAGAACACCAACATGCAAACAAGCACAGAAGTCTTTTTCATATCAGGGGAGGTGAGCGTTTTGGGGGGTGTGGTGGTGAGTCTGGTTGGTTGATTGGTTTCAAATCTATAAACAAGCTGGGCCCTGCAGAGTTATTATTAATCATGATCAAATCACATCAGGTTGTCAACATCTGATTGCCCTTCCACTTGTATGTTCTGCATGTGTCCCTCTGAATTAAAAAGGTAAAATATTCATCAGCAGTGGCAGCATACAAGACCTTTTCATGCAGCAAGAGTCAAGTAAAGTGGAAATAGCTCTCAGACCTAAACAAGCACAAAAGCTCTTCAAGTTTACTTCATGCCAAAATCTTCATGCTGTGTATATCACTATACCAGCCATAGACACTGGAAATTTTTTTTCCTAAATTTGCTTTTAAATACAGAAGTATTTAGATGATCAATGACGTAAAAAAAGCAAACAAACAAACCACACTTTAATTTGGATCTCTCTACCTTTACTGCAGATTCTGAACAGCCAGGATTTTGCCAAGTCCATGGCCACATACACCCATGACTCTGACTCACCATTTCAGACTGCAAACACGGCTACTTATTCTTCAGTTGCTTCCTAATTTTTTTTAAGGTTTAGGGCATTGCATCCTCATTATGACTTTAAAATCAATTACAGGTGGAAGGACACACTGCAGCCAGAAGAGCTCTGTGGTATACACTCACACCTTTAAAAACTGGAAATAAGAAAAGTGTTTGCAAACCACCAAAAAAACACTTAAAACAAAACAAAAAAAATCCAATAACAACAACCAAAAAAACAGTTCAGCTTTGCCTTCTCCAAGGATCTCTTTGATCTTTTCTGTACAGGGCTCGAACATCTTTATGGTCTTGCAACGTGTCCTAGGCATTTGTCAAAATAGTTTGTTAAGCCTTTCTATCAACTACCATGACTGACTTTAGATTGGAAAAGGGGCAACTGGGGGGGAGGGGATGGTGGAAATGATGACTTTTTACCTCTTCCAGAACTGAAACTATTTATCTGTATAATGATATTCTCATAAGAGTCTTTGAAAGAATATGCCTGAAGCTGGAAAATCAATTCAAAAATCAAGCCAATAAATACCCAGCTCCCACCCAAGGAAAATTTGCAAGGTTTGAATCCTAGAGCTATTATCATCTTATCTGGTATTTTATTATATACCTGGGCACTTAGAAGGAAAAATGAAAAATGACTGATCAAGAATAAATTTTATATTAAATTTACAGTTCCTTCAGGACAGAAGACAGCAGTAACTAAAAGACCAAGGAAGATGTCTAAAGATATAGTATCACATATTGTATTATATATTCAATGAGAATATAATTTAATAAATACTTGCGCTTACCATGCTGAACTGGAGGGAGCTTCATGGCCACAAAACTCTGCATGGTTTCTTTTGCTATTCAAGACAAAGGAGTTTGTGCCTCTTTTTCTTCTACAGGAGGCAAAACAACTACTTTATCTACCTTACAAAGAACAGCAAGCAACAACAAAGATTACTTCAGTGAGGACTTACTTCAGTGTTGCCCCTTTTGTAATACATATTCTTACTGTCTTACTGCTGTGTGTGTTATTGCATATTATTGAAAAAAAAAAAGTAAGTAAAAACCTCCATCTGTATTCTTTGGGAGGTTTTCATTTCCAGTTAAACAGTCAGGCATCTACACTCTTAGGGATAGTTGCAGATCATAAAAATTAGTATTGTCAGACCCTGTCTGATTCCAACTATACCATCCACTACTCTCACCTCATGCAGTAGTTTAGTTTTGAAAGAATCATAGAATGGTTTGGGTTGGAAGGGACCCTGAAGATCATCTACTTCCAACCCCCCTGCCACGGGCAGGTACACCTTCCACTAGATCAGGTTGCTCAAAGTCCCATCCAACCTGGCCTTGAACACTTCCAGGGATGAGGCACAACTTCTCTGAGCAACCTGTTCCAGTGCCTCACCACCCTCACAGTAAAGAATTTCCTCTTTATAGCAAATCTAAACCCACTCTCAGTTTAAAGCCATCAGCCCTTGTCCTATTACTGCATGCCCTTGTAAAATGTCTTCTCCATCAGTTCTGTAGGTCCCCCTTTAGGTATTGGAAGGTGCTCCAAGGTCTCCCCAGAGCCTTCTCTTCTCCAGGCTGAACAACCCCAGCTTGCTCAGCCTGCCCTGGTCTAATGCCCTGCTCAGAGCAGGGCCAGCTTACATCAAGTTGCTTGAGGTCTTGGCAATTGATCTCCCCCAGGCCCTCTGGGCACCTCTTCCAGTGTTTGACCACCCCAGTGCCAAGCTTTTCTTCCCCTCATGTTTAGTTGAAGTGTCATTTGTTGCAGGTGCATCTGTTGCCTCTTATGCTAACACTGTTTATCTCTAGAGTCTGTCTCCGTCACCCCAGTAGGTAACATAAAATAGTAATAAGTTACTCTACAAATACCTCTTCTGGAAAAAAACATTTCTGTCAGGCTCTTACATCATATGTGATCCTCTTAGTCAACCAGACTTCTTCCATTCCTTCCTGGCACCAGGAAGACCAGAACTGGAGACAATACTCCAGGTGTAGTTTGACCACTACTAGGCTCACTTTCTGTGACCTGACACAGTTGGTCCTGCTTCACCACAGGGTCACACTGCTGACTCACATTCCTCTTCCTCTTCAGCTCCCCACATATCTGCACTGTTCTCCAAGCTCTAAGCTTCTACTATTGCACTGAGATTTTTCCAGCTAGATACTAGAACTTTATTTTGCCCATAATGAACTGCATGAGGTTTCTCTCAATCCATTTTTCCAGTCTGACAAAGTCATTCTGAAAAGCATCCCTGCCCAACCCTTGTCAGCTGCTCCCACTCCATGTAATATCATGCACAAACTTGCTGAAGATGCCCTTCTTTCCATTGTTGAGGTAGTTAATGGCAATATGGAACAGCATCAAAGTCAGTGTTAACCCAGGAAAAAGGAACTCCTTTTCCTTCCCTGGCTACCAGGACTGCTAAAAGTCCTTTGGGAGCCAAAACCATCTCCAGAATTACTGACCATTTTCTCCATAACCAAAGGGCACCATTCCAAAAATGGAAGTACAACAGCATAAGGTGGCTCCTCCTCTAAGCTCAAATATCAATTTACCCCTGGGCAAATTGCTTTACTTAGAATATAACTTAAACTACAAGAACATAATCAGTAACTGTTAGTCATTATCTTTTCCCATCTGCTAAGTTTCCAAGTGTTTTAAGATTTTTTTCCCTGCCCTGAACTGTTTGTGTACATCAAAGAAAGAAAACATAAACAAGAAAGAGACAAGAACAACTTTGCAAAACTGTTTTGGTGGGTTTCTTTCCCAAAGGTCCTTTGAAGAGCTTTAGAGTTGAGTAGCTTAAGAGAACGGAAAGAATTTTTACATTTTTGGTGTATGAAGGCATAGTAAAACTATTTGTATAAAAATAAACGGACATATTAAATGTCAAACTAACATGTTAGGTTTGGGTTTTTGTCTTTTATTTGGAGACGAGCTGGGATTAAGAAAAAGGAGAAAAGCATAAATAATAGAGATATCAATTTATCATTATTCACAGAAAAAAAGTTTGCAGACAATTTCCATGGATGAAGTGCACCATCACCTTAGACCTTTGCTATGTTCATATGCAAATTGGTGACACGTGGTTCTCCAGGGCATTTGGAAACTAACAGTACTCACAGTTGCTAAACTATCCCATAAAACAGTGCAGTTCATATCTCAGGAAAAGACTAATTTGGACTCTCTTTCACTCATCTGGTTTTGTATTTATGGATAACTATTAATTATTATGCAGTTCATTTAGGGTAGAGAAGAATAACTTACAGGAGTACTCTGGAACAATAGGGAGATTACGTGTAGGCAAGAGATCATAGATTATTAAGATGATACCACAGAAAACATGTACAGTTAATTTAAAAAATGTTTCAATTCAGAAAGGTGGCTTCACCTTCTACAAGATAAATAAGCTCAGTTAAAAACTAGGATGGAGCACAGGACACATTACTCTGATTCAAAGAGGGAAGTTCACCCACACCACTGTGTCCTCCTCACATTCTAATGCAAAACCAGTTTAGAGATATCTGCATTTGTCATAGAGATGCTTTGAAATAATAATTAAAAAAAAAACCGAAACAGAAAACTATTAAAGAAAAAATGGAGAAACAAGGTAATCCAAACAGGAACCACTGATGGAATTACTATATTATATCCTATATGGAGAATTTAAAGTGTAAAAAATTCCTATGGTAAGCTATTGAATTACTTCAGGAAACCTAAGTTCAAAATCTTTGACTCTACAACGAATTTTTTGTCCTCAGCATATTCCTTAATTCTCCATGCAGACTTCTCTGTGGATAACCCTATCATTAATAATCCCACCGACTATGAACATAGAAGGAGGAAACAATCATTAATTACTTGAGGCTGTGCAGATATTTATAAGGCAAGAAAAATGAACATGCAGTTCTAGATGGCTCCTGTGGTGTTTTTAAGTAGTTACATGACAGAGGGAAAAAAAAAAAGTGACTCAGGAATCAAAATAAAAATCAGACTTTGTTCTAATATGGGACAGAGGAAACTGCTTTCCCATTAGAGGACAAATAAATATCACCAACTGCCTGATACAAAAGGGAAGAGGAAAACAACAGGAAAACTTTGCCAGCTGGGGAAAGCAGTAGTTAATTGCCAAGGATCATTTTAGGGTTGCGGCTGCTTGTCTCTGCCAAGTTTAAAGAGTTAGCTGTTCTAAAAGTATATTCAAAAAACACCACTAGGGAGTTTAAATACTGACCTTGTAAGGAAAAATTCCACTGAGAAGACAGCAAATTTCCAGGATCCTGGGAATTTTGTTAAAAGTCATCTCACGATTTCCCAGGTTCAGTATCAAAACAGCTATTCCAAAAATGCAACTAATGTTGCTTTTTTTCTGCTCACATCCTTATCCGCAGAGTTGCCAGTCTCCCATGTGCCTGTCTGGATTTAGTTCTGCACATCCCACTCCAAAGGGAGCAACTTCTAGACTGAGTGTTGCTACTACTATATCATCACGAATCTATTTTTACTGGGTGATGCACGGGGCTTCTGGGAAGATAGCAGATATAACATTTCTCTCAGTATTTTAGGACTATTCATGTACAGGACTCTCAGCAATACTATTTGTTGAAATTTTAGAGAAGCATTGGTGATAAGCTTACTTCCAAGTATTTCAGGACTTTAAGGGGCTAAATCTTGTTTAAAAAAACCACCACCACCAACAAAACAACCCAGGAAAAAAGTATCAAAGTTTTCCTCATAGAAAAGTGTGTCTATAAAACTAACTTTTTTCAGATTTATTTTTTTTAAACAGAAAAACCTGTCTGTATGGCATAGCATTGATATCAAGTGACATGGAGGATGATCAAAGCACCTTTCTGGTATTTCTGAGAATTTAAGAGAAACCCCCTCAAGCAGATGATGAAGGAAGAAGTGACATAAAGGTGCCCAAACCAACAAAAAAAGTGAATCATTATAAAACATCTGCACTTAGGTTTCAAATACATCACATGCAGTATCAGTTGGAAAAAGCATAGCAAAGGCAGGTGCAGGAAGAAACAGATCCATAAGAACAGTGTCATGCCCTTTAACACCCCCAGAATCAGCTGACACTTATCTTAACCACTCAAGACAACCAGGAAACATTTATTCCAGATTACAAACTTTTAGGCAGAAATTCTGCTACCCTTTCTCTTAAATCAGAAGCAACTGAATGATCTAAACTCTATCACTTTTGAGGGAAAAGGCAGATGTAATTTTGTTCCTCTGTAGTAATATGGGTGACCAGTACCCAATGTGTGTGAAGAGCTACTCAGCACTGAAGGTGATAAGTGGCCAGAAGACCAGATGACTATCATTAGGTATTGTTATAAAAGCTTGAATATCTATGTAGCAAGCATAAAAAAATATAGAAGCCGCTGGAAACCACAAACATTATACCAAAAAAAGCTCAGAATCCTACTGCTACCTGACAGCTCATTATTTTCTAGCATTCCACTCCACCATTATCCCAACAGAAGCAATTCAATCACGGTTATTGTGTTTCACTGCTCTTTCAGAGTGATCAGCGTGGCTGTTACTTTCAGTGACAGACAAATCTCTAAGGCAGTACACACTTCCTGCTGAAGAAGTAGCCAGCCAACCATTTACTTTTCTATTTACAGAACAAACTGGCCCACAAAACAGGAACCTTGAAAATCTTACTTCAGCCTCAAGAGTCTTATCGAGGGACACAGAAGGAGAGAGAAAAACTAAAGATAGAATAGGACACCAAAGAAGTTTGCCGTAAGTACAGAGTGGCTTGACTACATTCAAGAGCAACTAAAAAATAAAAATAAAAAATTTAGTATTCACACTGAACAAGTCAGTTAAGAACAAAGGATGTGTTTCTTAGTTTCTTAGCCAATTCCTTCCCTCTGGTACTAATATATCTACAACAATGATATTTAAAGGTCAAGTGTCAAGGTGTGTAAAAGTTCAAAGAAATTTTATCAAGTTTACAATTACCAATCAGACACCTGTTGTATCTTCTGGAGGTATCAAGATACAAACACTTATCTGGAATACACTCAGTACAAAGACGGAAGCTTTAAAAATAAAGCTAATTGCACACATCACCACTGGCTCACCAGTTTCATTTTGACTATTATAGCCAGATATGAGGAACATTTGTTTTTTATTTATTTATTGTATAAACTGGACATGAGTTTCACAAAAAAACCCAAGCTGTTCTCTGATATATGCAAGCGATCAGTGGGATCCTTCACTACATAAAGACTGTATTTCATCAGTTCTAATTCTCATTGCAGTGACAACGCTCTGTGTCACGGCTTTTATGCTCCATGAGTGGTTACAATGCATTCTGACACACACAAAAAAAAAAAAAAAAAAAAGAAAAGAATTAACATGAACTATTTCTAGGCAATGTCAGGATCCCAAAAGCAAAAATTAACAGGAAGATCACATATCATGGCAGTAGGCAAAAGAGTACAGGGCTAGAACTTCATGAACTATGGCAGACATCTCAGATAAAAGGACTTCCAAGAGTCCCAGGAGACAAGGAGAGAACAGAAACAGAGAAAGCAACATCTGGCAAGCTCTGAACTAGATCACAGAACATGCTAAGTTGGAAGGGACCCATCAGGATCATTGAGTCCAACTCCTGACCCTACACAGGGCACCCCAAAAGTCACACCATGTGCCTGAGAGTGTCACCCAAACACTTCTTGAACTCTGTCAGGCTTGGCGCTGCGACCACTGCCCTGAGGAACCTGTTCCAGTGCCCAACTACCCTCTGGGTGAAGAACCTTTTCCCAATATCCAACCTAAACCTCCCCTGACTCAGCTTCAGGCCATTTCCTCAAGTCTTGTCACTGGTCATGACAGTGAAGAAATCAGTACCTGACCCTCCTCTTCTCCTCACTAGGAAGTTGTACCTGGAATAGGTCTCCCTTCAGACTCCTCTTCTCCAGGCTGAACAGACCAAGTGACCTCAGCTGCTCCTCATATTGCTTCCTCTCCAGACCGTTCACCATCTCCATTGCTCCATTGGATGCTCTCTAAGAGTTTAATGTCTTTCTCACATTGAGGCACCCAAAACTGCACACAACATTCAAGGTGAGGCCGTCCCAGTGCAGAGCAGAGCAGGACAATGCCCTCCCTCAGCTGGCTGGTGATGCTTTGCCTGATGCCCCCCAGGACATGGTTGGCCCTCCTGAGCAGATTGCAGACAGTACCATCCCCCAATGCAATGTGGGACCCTTAATTTACAACCTGATTAAAACCTGCACTCTGCATTTGGGTAGAACAAGCATTTTTCCTTTCCATTTCTTTTTCCTTCTTAAACCTCGTTATGGCTGCAACCTCCAGTTAACAACTGCGGTGTTTACAGTTTTACCCACTCCAGGCCCCTGACTAATTTTGAAACTTAGTATTTCTGGATTCTCTCTCAAAGTTGATACGGAAGTAAGAGATTCTTATTACTAAGATTTTTGAAGTCTCCGTTTGACAAAGTTTACAAAAGAAGTGAGTATAGGATTGGCACAAATGGACCTTTTTTAAGATTTTCTGACTGCAGGTGGCTTGGTTAGTACTGGTTACTTTAGACACACAAGAAGCAACTTAGGAAAATGGGAAGGTTTTGGGTTTTTTTAAGTGTTTGACAGACAACATATCATCTCGAAACAGTAAATGCATCAGTCATCTATGTTTTTTTGGATTTACAAAAACAATACTGAACTCCCTCTCCTCCCCCAGCCTGGCTTCTGTAAACTTTACAGAACTGAAATTAGCAAGATAATTTTAATACACTTTATTCTAAGCAAATATTTTCCATTGAAAATGGTATTTCATACACAGAACATCAACTCTTTACACTGTGTTCCCAGAACTCCTACAATAACACAAATGCCTTGTTTAAAGCATCATTTTCTTCTCTCCTTACTTCAAAGCACACACAGCCCCATTAAAAGAGGAGGACTTCATGGTTTCATCAAGGCAGCAGAGAGGAAATATCTGAATCTAAATAAGGCTTTTCATTTGTCAGACGAAAGAGATAGACCCAATGTATCTCATTCTTTAGGTCATATGAGATTTGGGCTTTGAGGTTATGTCCTCCCAAACACAGTCCCATCTGCGCTTCAAGTTAAGTACAGTGAGCAGATTTACAGCAGAGAGAAAGAGGGGGGAAATAAGTCTGAACAGCAACATTCAATTTTGGTGAAGTTCAGTGTACTCGAAAGCTTGACTTCCTACCCTTTTGTAGGTACCTACCCAGCTGTACCAGTGCAAAAAAAACCCTTACCTTTCCGATGGGTCCTGCCTGGTTGAAATCATAACCCTCCTTGAGTTATGATATTTGCAGAAGACTCCACATTCAGATCCCACCACACTAAGTTTAGCACAGAAAATGTAAAGGACTGTAAACATCAGCACATAAATCACTTCCAAAAAACCCCATTGATAAATAGAGGTCTGGATCTGGTTTCAATACACCAGCAGGTCAACCCCACTAAAGTTCATGTGGCCAATGTGCAAACACCACAGCAAAGAAGTTTTAAATGCCTGCTGGATTAGGCTGGTAATCTAAAGCCCACTACTGGTACCAGTGGTTTGTCACTGCACCATCTTGCAACTGTTAAGTTAGAGCAGTCCTGACAGAAGTCCCTTCCAAATAGGCTTTTCCATTAAAACACTAGGTAAGATATTAAATGATCACTGTTAATAGTATTAATTGAGAAATAAAACATTTTCAATACCTGAGGCTTTTTGAAAGAAGAAATGAATCCATATACATTGGTGCAGGCTTCCAAGTGATGGATTCAGGAATCATGAACACCGTGAGCCCAGGAGTCAGCAGAAGGAAGGAACGGGAACATTTTACTTTACGTGGAGTGGCTCTGAGTACTGAGTACCTGCACATTTATAGGCTGCTGCAAGAGTTTCTGAGAACAGCCTTGATTACTACCAAATCACGTTAATAAGCATAAAAAGCATGATAAATTGAAGAAAGAGAATTTGGGGGGGGGGGTTTGTAACATTTTTTTTTCTCATGGCAGCATAGGCATCATACCTATGCTGAATAAAACTGGTTAAAATTATTTAATAATGTTTCACAGAAGAAATCCCAAAAGTTCTCCCTTTCATTTACCTTGCTCCAAAAGGAAACAAGTAGTATTTCTCCTCTTTCATGGGAAAATGAGCAGCTCTCCATCTTTGGTACTTTCTTCTGTAATTGTGGAACTAAATAGCATAACAAGGACCTCAGTGACACTTTCTTCATCTTCAGCCAGATTTAGAATAGCCTTAAAAGAAGTGCCATGCCAAGACTCCTTTTCTAATAGAACCCCTTTCTCCATCTTTGATCCTGGCAAACTCGCTCTGACAGCTACAATAAAGAAGAGGTTACCACCACAAGCCGACTATTTGGATCACCTCCTGGAAGCTGGCACCCCAGGAAAGATGCATAAAAACAATTCGTGGGAACAGCACAAATAAAGGAGTGGACAAAATGGAAATTCAAGGGCAGTAACACGCCTGGCTACTGCATAGCCATGCCATACAGTTAATGGAGTTACGTGGCAGCAGTTTTTCTCAGAGAACTAAATCACAAAGAAAAATTTCTGAAGCTTGTCTGCCAAAAACCTAAATTTCATTTATTGTCCTTTCACAGAAGCAAATAGTTCACAGACTAAACCTCCCGCCTTCAAATTACGAATAAACCTTTTAGACTGATCTATTTACCAAAAATCAAAAGTACATTTAAAAAATAATGTGAAAAACTGTTCTTAAAAGGAAGCTATTGGAGCTCGTAAATCCTACCAAAAAAAACCTTGTTATTGCACATATACATAATGTACCCATACACCTTGCAGTCCTAAGCAACTTACATTTTCCTTGAACTGTTTCCAGCACTTTTGGAAAATAGGTTACTTATTCTTAGAGAAAGCATGTCAGTTATTCCATGGATGGGCCATGCAAGCAGAGAGCGGCTGCTGTAGCAGGTCAATAAGGCACTGCAGGAAGGGCAGCATTGCTTTGCTCCCCCCTCAAAGACATATCACAAGCACTGCCTTCATTAACAAGTATTGACTACCCTCTCTAATTACTGCATTCTAGACCTCACATTTTCACTGCAGCACAAACCTCAGCTGTCTGCAGACGCCATTTGCTCAGCTTAGATTTTGCTTTTGCTGACAATTTCATACTCTGAAAAGGGGCAGGAACAATTTTTTTTAATACATAGGGACTTTTCTTGGATTTCAAAAAATTGTCAAAATACCTAGAGATGTACTTACTGATAGTAATCTGCCAAATTATGTACCTGAATCTGTTGGTTTTCATGCCTAAAGCTAGAAATAAAAATCCAATATTCAGACTTGTAAATTAATGAAGTAGTTTTCAGAAGAGCTCAAACTCCCTACCTCAGAATAACAGGCTTTCTAGCTGTTATGCTTGTACACAAAATCCTGGCTGTAGGATGGACAAATTTCACACTTGTTCTCACAACTCTCTGATTAACCCCACTGAGCAATATTTTTACTTTCTCTATATACAATTTAGAAACAGAAAATCAATTCTGGTTAACTGCAGGAAGGCATTTAATTGTGAATAGAATACTGTTTTTCTTTTTCTTTTCTCGGTCTTTCTTTTTGCCCTTTAATGTTTCTCAGTAAACAAATCCCTGACTATTTTTTTATTAAAATATTTGCTGCATTAAATATTTGCCTTAAGAAAAAAAGCTCTATGGAAAATTATGACCCCCATACCCCACCCATATTTTGTCTATTAGCAGTAATTTATTTACTTACCAGTGAAGACATTGAAGAGCATTTGTTAAGAAATTATGGATTCACGTTTTCTCCTTAGGTCAAAAGATTTTTATTTCTACACCACGGGGACTTCCTGCTATATCCTCAGAGCTGACACCCAAGGTGGCTGCACAGCCTACACACTGAAGGGTTCACAGTCTCTTTTACTTCCTTTTGTGGCTTTTAAGGCCAAAATGAGATGGAGATCTTTTTTTCCACCAGAATATTGCACTCTTCAATTATTTTATGAATATGTGAAAGTGTTTTAAAAGCAAGAGCTTTGCTCCTACTTTTTGATTCATCCTCTCAGACTAATCTGCTCCTAGCTGTGGATGCACAGAAAGATGGCAAGACCCCACAAAAGCTTAGAATATCTTCACTTCATTCTCATGACTCTGCATGCATAACATACTCCAGAAAGCAGATACTTAAGTGAACATTAAAACCTCTCTCTGGATAAATGGAAAGCACACTACTGTGGCTGCCAAAAGAATACACTGTTAGACTGCACTTCACCATTCCCTACAAAGCAATTTTGATGCCTGCTGAGGATTGCCAACCATTTCTATAGGAAAGCCTGAGCTAACATCAATAGCAAGTGGGATTTTTGTCACCCATACACAAGAGCCACATCTTTTTCAGACACCTGATCTTTACCAGTTTATCTGTAAAACAAGGCATCCACACGGGAAATACTTACAAGATTGTTATAAATATACTTCATCTTATTCCAGTTATTTGGCAGAAGGAAGAAGTCATTTTCATTGGAGATCCAGGACACAAAGAGATCTCAGCTTCCAGCAATTTCTTCTCAGTTTCACAGGTATAGTAATATAAAGCAGTTTTCTAATAGTCCTGCAGCTGAAACACCCTGTATTCATTTTATATTAGGGCAATGTTTTGAAGGATCTCTTCACCACACTGCTGTTCAGGCAATCTCAGTATCAGCAGAGCAGACAAAAAGCAATAACCAGACAAGTAGTTCTGGTTTCACTAATTTAATAGTCTGTGGTGTAAAAACACCCCAAAAAAGTGTACAGAAGCATCACCCGCAATCTTATGCACCATACTCTTTTCAAGTGGTTTATACAGCAACATAAAGCTTTAATAATTATTTGTCCAAGGAAGATACAGATATCAATCAAATCAATTATAGTAGCTGACTCCTCTTTCTGAGAGAAGAAGGAGAGCTAATGATCCTTTAAAATTTCTTTTGCACAGAATGCAATTCTGGAGTTAAAACTATACTCCTTAAACAGAGTACAAGAAATAGGTCAAAAATATTTTATCAAAGGAAATATTTGCAAAACCTTTGGAAGCTGATGATTTGCTCCTGAGATGAAAAATACATATACAAATGAGAACATTACAAATGACACCATGCAGGTTTTGAAGAAATGCGTTGTAAAAAACCTCAATCCTTTCAAAACTGCATTACTTGCTATACAGAACTACTTGAAAATAAAATTAAAATGTAGCTATTATATAAGAAACACAGGCCCAGCAACAGATCAAAATCTTGGATATCTACAATAGGTTGCCTTTTTTTTTAACAGAATTAAACCATGAAAAAAAATGTGTTTGAAATAACAAGACATTTATTTTAATGAGAAAAAAAAATACCAGTTTTCCATTTCACTTGAAAAGTAATCCACGCTTCTCACTTAGAATCCCAGAAATCTAACAGCAGCCAGACCATCTCCAACTGCAGACAAATAGATTTGTCTTGTGAAATGATCAGCCCATGGTGCCATCGATCTCAGATCGCTCCATGTCATCTTGAAAGCCACAGTCACCGTACCAAGGGCTGCTGCTGATCACCCAACGTGGTAATTTAGTAAAACCAGGGCTCACTTTCCCAGTCAGGTCAATGATTTGAAGTGGGCAACAAGATACACCTGGGATAAATGAAGTATGATAGTGGCTTTAGTGTAGTGGCACACAAGTCAAAACCATGAGTCAGATATTTTTTACTAATTTTGGACTCAATTCAGTACAGGATCCAGTGTTTTGGCCTATGATTTGGCAAAACAGTCCTAGAGATCATCTGTTCTTATTTAGTTGGAAGCACATTTGATAAGTACATCTGTTTCACATGTCCAGAAAAATACAGCCAATACCTTGTATGTCATTTGTTATTATGCTGCTCAGTCATAAGAAGGAGGGACAGGAAAGAAAGTTGCTAAGACAAATTTCGCCAACTGTCAGCAGAATCACTGATGCATTCAGAGTGGGTTTCACTAAGCTCTTCAAGCAGTCTCTGAAGGTGAAGTGTTAAGTTGCATAGAAACTGGGAAAACGAGAAGTGTATCTGCACTTGCTTTTTTTTTTTTTTTTTTTTTTTTTTTTGTTAAGCATATCTATTGCCATGGAAGCAGAAAGCAAAACTGAGTTTTAGAAAGGTTTCACTATTCAGCATAAGTAACCACGCTCCAGATAGGAAAGGAATAGTGCAGCAATTACAACAAAAGCAATTCTGATTGCTAATAGGTTAAGGGTCTTTTGCCAGCAATAATCATCTTTATCCATTTCCACAGGTAATTTATCCTCAGTTCCAGATTGTCATCATTGACCTCCAGCTCCAAGTTAGCCACTCTCAAAGAAAGAAATATGCAGGTAAATCACCCTGTTTTCATACTAAACTTTGAAATAAGGATAGAAACCTATCATGCTGAGCTACTGCTAAATGTAACCATTTTATGATTAATCACAGATTAATCTGTGAAAGAGAGATCTTTTGAGTGGAATCTCTAGGAAACAAACCTATGTTCTACCTGGTCATATTTCTTTGATCCTGAACATAAAAAAGACCAAATCCGATTAGATATAAGTATGCAGCTGATAGGTTAGAAATCTCCTCACCTTTCATATCATATGGCCAATTTACTCAGCACAACCATTTCTTATTGAATCACAGTACTACCAGGCACAGCATATTTGCAAATGATTCGTGTTTAAACTAAACCTTAGAGAAACCAAACCTGGTTTACTGGCTGTAGATCAGTACTCAAGAGTTTCAAAGAGTTGAAAAAAGTTCAATGTATGAACATTCGTAAAATCAAACCATTATTTAGGCTGAAAAGGACTTTAAAGACCATCTAGTTCCAACCTCCCCCAGCATGGGCAGAGACAACTAACACCAGACCGAGTTGCTCAGAACCCCATCCAACCTGGCCTTGAACACAACTTCTCTGGGCAACCTGTGCCAGTGCCTCACCACCCTCTGAGTTAAGAATTTCTTCCTTATATCTGTTCTAAATCTCTCCTCTTTCAATTTAAAACCATTCTTCCTTGTCCTACCATTATCTGATTGTGTATCGGTTCTCTTCCATGTCAATCAGTTCTCTGTTTTGTTTCCTGAAGTGAGGAACTTCATCTGAAGATACATATAAAAGAAGATGCAGGAAAGCATGCACAAGAGTTTGATGACAGACACATCAACCTGTTGTAAAACCTAGAGAGCATGTTCCTCCATATGGTCACAGGCACTTCATATACGACCAGTACCGTTACCAGGTCATCTTTTCTCCCTCAGAACCTCTAAGGAGTTTCTCTGGTGCTTAAAATTATGCCTCTAGACACTGCTAAATCAAAACACAGCCCGGGCCCATAATTGCTAGTGGGAAGGAAAAACCAGATCAGCTTTGCTGAAACACAACCAGCTGGAAATACAGCAGTAGCCCCTGCCGTCAGAGCACAGCACTGCCACGGCCGCCACCCCAGCAGCTCCGGACCAAGGAACAGCAGCAGGAGCTGGAACATTTTGACAGTCCGACCTCTCAATCTCACCATCCCCACTCCTGTGTGCCCACAGATACTGTGGCAAACATGTGGCACAGAGAGTGAACCAGGCTGCAGCCTTTACATCCTGGTTCCAGCACAGAGGCAATTTCTTCTTCTTTTTTTAGTATAAGTTGGTGGAGAATTCAGTGAGCTGGCATGAGGGAAATAAGTGTTTAAATTCAATTACAAAGTGAAAAAAATTACTGTATTTACTTTGCCTTCCTGTTTTGAGCCTCATAACTGTAGGATCCCTGCTTAAGTCTGTGTACCAACACAGAGTTTACTATTCATCTGTCAAGACTTGCCTACATATTGTTTTATTGATATCTGTCCTACAATGTTTTATTGATATTTGTCAATAAAGAGCAACATGCAGCTGCTCATATTTTAAGAAGTTTCCATAGTTATTATGTACTAATATTAAATTTTCACATTTTCAACACAGCAAGGCACAATTCTGTGAGTGTAAACCAACGTGGTTAAAGTTTTTGAATATATAATATTTGGAAGTTGAATAAAGTTACTCAACTATAGATGACCTTATTAACTTTATATTAAAATTACTTTAATTGAAGTTGAATAAAATTCTGCTTTAGATTTCAAAACTCAGATTCTTGTCATATATATGAGATTATAAGCTACCTTCATTTTAATCTCCAAGGAGCTGTAAAATACAGGTATGCTTTTTTTTAATTCAAACACCTGAATTAGAATTAATATAAAAACTGACACCTGTTTTTAATATCAGATAAATGAATCCGAGAGGACATGCAGACATTCTTCACAATCCACTAATCAGAAAACAAGCATTATGCTTCTTTTCAGGAAGTTATTTTGCCTTTATATTCCTAAATGTGTCTGCTAAGTCCTAATTAGGGAACAGGATAATATTTAAAAACAACAATCGAAAAACCCACCCCACAAACCCAGCTCCCCACACCTTCCAAGTTAATAGGGAGGAAAGAGTAGAAGAGTTGGCTTTACTCTCCTCGTGTTGTTTTTGCTAAGGAGAAGTAACCACAGGGAGCAGTGAGCTGAAGGATAAAACAAACCAGTCTAAGGTCACAAAAAAAAAAAAACCCTCTCATTGACTCCATGTGCTGTACTAGAAGGATCTTTGACTTATTTTTCTTACATTATAAACACTGTAGGAATCACAATAACAAAATCTAAAGAAGGCAGGCTATAAATTAAATTCTTGGCAATTAATTCTTTGACCATTTCTTATTGTACCCAGATGGATCTCTTCCTCATCATCCTATGTAACATAACAGCAAAATAAGAGATGATCGCTCTGCAGAAGAGATTATTATATTATTGTGTTTTGAATATTCATTCCATTTGTTCAGAACAGAAAGAACTTGTTTTCTTTCTACACTGTGCTGAGGAGGCCATGAAGAGCATGGGAACAGGAGAATCTCAGTATTAAGAAACTGGCAACTTGATTCTGTCAGTCTACTACCTGGTGCTTGCAGTGGCCACTGTGCTAACAGGGTAGGCAAACAGCATTACTTAAGCATGAGAGCAGGTAATACTGAAGAACAATCTCTGTGCCACCATTTTCTGTGTTAATCCATAAAGTCATGATATGGTTATTTCCAATGCAAGACAAAAAGCAGCAACTGAAAATTTCTGAATGAGCTGGAGTTAAAAAAAAGAACAAAACAACCAAAAAACCAAAACGCAAAACCCAAAAAATTCAAGTTAGATGTCGCTAAGAGCTATTGCTCCTGATCTTTGCTAATATGAAGAGCAGTAAGGCAGCAGTAAGTCAGAATAAAAAAAGAAAAATCACACAGTACAACTGAAGGTTTAATACTCGAAGGCATTAGTCATTACATATCCTAATGCTTCGGTCCAGTACAGTCCATCAAATTCCATTTGTGATTAGATTCGCCCTCTGCTGTTTTATACACAGAGAATATTTTTAGATTACCAATAAAATCTCCTTGGAAGAACTACCTAGGCTGCAACGCACATGACAAAGCCAATGCTTTGAGAAATCAGTCTCTTGGTTACAACAGTGCAGCACCTCAGCTGGCTGAAGCAGCCTGTGCAATGAGTGCTGTGAGCTGGCAGACACTTAGCATGAGAAACATTCTCCTCAGAGACCCTTTATATTTGCATAATCACAGGTTTTTAGTTCCTTATTTTCTACTTTAGCTTTTGAACATGTTCCTTATTTTCCAGGAACTTTTAGGTAATATCTGTGTAGATTCCCATTACATCCCAAATAGTTAAACACTGGCCCAATGCTGCTTGTAAAAATAATAATTAAAGAAAAAAAATTTAAATCCTTTTTTTTTCCCTACAGTAGTTTGCCTGTGTTAAGCCACATATAACCTTTTGAAAACAATACCACCACCATCAATATATGGATATGAAACCTCTGCATTTTACATAACATTGAAGTCTCTCAAATGACCTGCAAGTTTAAGGTTATAGTCTCTCAAAGTGGCCCTCCATTTGCTAAAAGATTTTTAACTCAAGTTATGTTTTAAAAATATCATGTTTTCCGTAACAGGACTAAAAGCCACCAACCGAAAACAAAAACAAGAACAAAACAAATAAACAAAAACACACAAACCAAAAACAAACAAACAAACAAAAAAAGGAAAAATGAAACAAAACAACCAACCAAACAAAAAAAGACCAAAAAAAAAACCAAACACAAAAAACCCCAAAACAAATCCAACCAACACACCCCAGCAGGAACCATGCTACAATTAAGGACTACACTCACAACCCCCAAATAATTAATTATGTAATCATGCAGATCTTCAATGCTACAACATCCACATATAGAAAAAAAGATAAGAGAAGAAACCAGTATACATTCCACACAAAATGTGGTTCTATTTCCTTGAATGTATGTCATTGAAGAGTTTATGGTAAAAAAACGGAGGTGGTTCTTCATTAGTACAGGATTACCTCGGGTTTTTTTGAGTGGCTTGTTAGCAGCTGGTGTAACACAGTTCAGAAGTTTTCATTTAAAGTTTAACATGCTTACCAATTACCAGGATTCTCCTTCCTTCTTTCAGTGTAAGCCCATGCACCAAGAAAAATAAAGCAAGAAAAATAAAAAAGAGAAAATCCTCAGGATAAAAAGTCCTTTCAGCAGCATGCAGCCAGCTTGCAGTCCTCTCTCCTTAGTTACTAAATAGCTTCTGCTTTTCTAATCCCTTGTGTACCACACCTGAAAAAAAAACCTTATCAGAAAGCTAATCCTGTTTCTACACCCTGGGCCACAGTAAACACTGTATTTTAACTTCAAACAACCTGCCCTTCCACACATACTAAAAAAAAAATAAAAATAAACCCAAGTGCAGGACTTAAGATACCTCAGCTCTGTGTATTTCATTTTCCAGCTCTGCCAGCCTTACCTGCATTTACTGTTGCCTGTCACCTCACTGACTGTAATTAGCATGAAGTCCTTGTCAATCTTAGGAAGGAAGATATTTTCTCACTTTTCATATTTAAAAAGCATTTTTCCTTCCTGAAACTGAAGCTAACATTTGACAGCAAACAGCTACTTTGTTTGATTTCTTGAAGGAGGGAAAACACATGGAGAAACTCCTCCGTTTCCATCCCAGACTATAGATTCAGGGTGGTACGTGGGCACATAGATCTACCTCAGAATGAACATATGGAAAGCAGAGAGGGGTTAGCAAACAGAGCTCAGCAGAGCACTATGGAAAATACATGATTACTAAATATATGCACTCCCATAGTCTTCATAGAGAGCAATTCATCTGCTTCTACTCAGGTCTCTAATCTCTTTCCCTGCAGCAAAAGGAAGGAAACAGTGAAAGTTTGGGTTTTTTTTTTAAATTAAGCCAGCATTGGTGTGAGCAATAGCACTCTACACCACAGGGTAGCAAGGAGAATCAGATGTTTTTTCCCTGCACGAAACTCTCTCCAGAAAGTCTCTCTAATAGAGAATTTCTGTATTTTTTTTCCTGATCTGTGGAATATCTCCTAAGTACCTCTAGGCAAAAGGAAACAATTGGAAAGCCTGGTCCTGCAAAAGGGCACTTGTGACACTTAGTGGGTCTGAATAACATAACTGGAGTTTTCAGTTGCACTGCTCTATAGCCACTTCTCTGCAAATGGTGGTTTGGATTCTGTAACTTCACCATATTTGAGTATTCGTTATATCACACACACGAACTGGAAAAGAATTATGTTAAACTGTTGTGCCCCAGAGCTGTTCCCCATGCAGATAATTCAGCAGCCTTATCAACCCAGCTTCTAGACACCCACCATTCTTCTCTGTGTCAGATTTAAAACCACTGTGCTATTTGAAAGGACTATGCTAATATTCTCTCAGAAAACCATACTGAAAGTCATGAATTGTAGAGAATAAGAATCTGAATTATCTGGATCAAAGAATTTTTAGAAGACTGTGAAGACTTTCTGATGCCTTCTACAAGAGGATCATGGTTCTGCTCACCATTGTCAGATACTGCATGCTATTTCAGATGAATGCTGAACACAGATGCCCTGACTCCAGCAGACCATGACCAATCAATAAGGGCTTGGCAAATGCCTTTAATCATCACTTGTGGGGATAAAAAGTAATCTGAGTATTTGAGATGCATGTGACACCCCTAGAAACACTCCTGTTTTCCAAATGACATAAATCTTTAAATCAGTGAATTGTAAGAGATGCACAGTGAAACTACTTAATCCCCTTCTCATTTAGAACCTACCACTGTCCTATCTCAACATTTTCTGTAAGCTACATGAGGCACAAAACCCAATTAAAGATTCATTTTAATTAGGATCCAGTCCCACACAATAGCTGAATGGCATTTAGGACATAACAAAGAGGACACAATATTCATGGTGATAAGATAATACAAGTTATGTACCACATTCCAACATCCTGATATTACTCAGGTTTTAAAACAAGCCTACTTTTCTGTAGCAGCTCAACTGCATTTGTGGAAAACAGCCCCAAAAAGTCCCACATAAAATTAGTGAACTGTACAGTTGGTATTGGCCACATAATAAAAGCAGATATTAAAGTGTTAAAAGTTAACAGTTGTTAAAACCAGGAAGTAATAATTCTCCACAGTTAGGATGAACAGACTCTTGTTTGTTTAAGCTCCATGTAACTCATTTGGGTTTTGGAGTTCCTTTTAACTCCTTATTCATACGCACAATGCAAATATTGTTCTCACTTCTATTAACAAAAAGCTTTTAATATGTCCTGTGCACATGCAGTCCTTACACAGAAAATAAGTAAGATGAACACTTAAAGAGGCAGTTCTCCACACTGAAGTTGAAGACCCAGGGCAACCCCCACCAGCACCAGCCAGGTCTCTCACTGGCTGTACACAGCAGTTAGGATGGATGTTTCTCCCCCTTCAACTGCGTGTCAAGAATGTTATTCTGAAGATTCCCTCTATGCTTGATACAGGGCAGGGAAAGAACATCAGGAAGTTTAGAAGCACGTGCACAACCGAGCACTTGCGTTGTTGCATTTTGAGTAGCTTACACCCCTCCACTAAACCCACTCACAAAAGCCACTGCAGAGCACCGCAGCAGTTACCTTGTGCTACCTGACCTGGCTTGGCAGGCTTAAACAGCACATTAACAGCCAGCTCAGGTGTTAGCATGCCCTTCATCTGTGAGTCTGCTGAGCCTATTTGTCTACTGGATCAGTTATACATTAATAAATTGTGAACAACACCGTTTACTGCATTATCATGCATAACTCAAGAGCACACGGGGGTAATAACAGAGCAACAGTTGGGTCAGATTGCCAGAACCTGGTGGAAGTCAACTTAAACTGTTGCTTTAACAACCACTCTCTTTTCTGAAATGGACAGTTGTTTTTAGTAGTAAGTTGATGCAACTCGCTCTCATCCTAAATTATTAAGTGTTAAATATGTATTAAAATACATCTTAATAAAATTCCCATTGATCTATGTTCAGAATTAGAATGAGCTAAACCACAAATGCTGAATAATGTCACGCACTGATAGCAATTCTGATTTTATTGTACATACCACAAAAATCAGGTGTTTTGCAAAGCCTTCCTAGAACCATATTTTCACACAAGAATTTCCAAGCTTTTGTTTCAAAGACATAAAAGCCCTCTTTTAAAGTTTTAAGAATTAAGAAGTTACAGGCTTTTGAAAACCATCCTCAGGTGTCTCATCTGGCATGACCTTCTTGAATGGTATAGTACTGCTAGCCCATAGGAGAATAGTTGAAATACAAAAGGATATTCTACCTTCAAAGATGAAATGCAACTTCTTAATGACAACAGTTAGTGTCAGACGGAGTGAAAAGGAATGTACAGTATGTTTGTGTTAAGATAGGGACATTTTGGCAAGAGTCAGTTGAAGACAAGGCCAATAGCATAATTGCATAAAACTGAAAAAAGTTTCAATTCCACCAAAACCAATTTATTTTTTCTATATCAGTGACTTTGCTTTGATTCTTAAATCACCAATTCTGAGAAGAAATCTAATTAGCCAGTTAGTTTAATTTCCTAACTCAATTACTGATGTTAATATAAATAATGCATATATATTAATATTCAATTAAGGAAGTGAAGTATCACAGACAAGATAGCAAATGGTGGTGAGAGCAAAGAGGAAAAACATTCTGATTACTCACTGCAAGAAGTTGTCATCAAGCTCTTGTGATACAAGCCAAGACATTTAAAAAGAAACCTGTCTTCAAATATTATTTGCTTTAAAAATTTTACAATTCAAGTAATTTATAGAGCTTGGAGTTTTCTTAAATCTGCTGTAGACTCTAACTTTGATTTTTTTATTTAAAATGTCTGTTTCGTGGTAGAAAAGAAACTAGGAGCCTGTTCTATGGGCTAGCATTACTACAGCATTCAAGAAAATTTTGTGGGATGACAGACTACTGAGGATGGCTTTCAAAAAGCTTAAGCAACCAAACATCTCAGCCTAGTAGGACTATAAAGGATAGCAATACAACCCTTAAGTAAATAAATAAAAAGCCACCCTACCCTAGAATTCTGGCTGGAGTTTAAAGACTAGACAGTCCCTACAAGGCACAGTGACTGGTTGGGTCAGGATCCTCAACCAGAAGCAGAAACAGTGCCGGGGAGCTTTACACTCTCTCCCTCCATCTTCTACCTCCAGAAGCCACCCAGTATGGGCAGGAGATTCTGCTCTCAAGTTTTCCAGTTCAAGGCCTCTTTTCTTCACAGAAACAGAAGACAAACCGCAGACACAGTTAGAAACTTCTCAGTTGACTTTTGCTTCTCAAGTACCACAAAGTCCCCAAAGAGATCACAGAGGAGCCACATCAGGAATCCAGGTGGTCTCAAGTAAGAACACAGCCCTAACCCTGGAGTTCAGACAGCCACTTACAGCCCTGGTACCTGCAGCACTGATGCTCAGGGGCAGCTGAGACCCTGCAGGGGTACACAGGGGCTGGACGGAGTTACCATGTAACTCTACAGCTGTGAGGGTAGATGCTGTTACATCACTGCAAGTCCCTACCGTGAGGACTCGGTCACAACATCACATGCTCAACGAATAAAAAGCCAAATCTTTTAAAAGGCCAGAAGAAATCTAGCCATTGAATCAATCAGTGATTTTTAATCACTGTTCACCATTTTCTCTCTCCTATCCTCATCTACGTCTGGCCCCACCAGCATCTATGAGGGGAAAACTAGACCTTTAAGTCAGCTGCATTGTCCCCTCTGCTGCAAGAAAACATTGGTTCAGAAGTCATGAACAGATCGCAGGATTTCACATCTCCCATTAAAATTCCACCACGTTTTTCCTTCTTTCCAGGCTATTTAACTTGTTTTACATGAACATCTGACATGCTTAGCATTAATACTTAGAATGAACACTATTTCACTGCTCTGCCCTACCTTCCACTCAATGTCTTTTGCCTCCAATTTTAATACATTTTATGCTCCATTTTACTGAGTTTCAGTGTAATCAGGGGTGTCAAATTGCTCCAAAACTCATTAGAAATACATTTCTTCACATGTCTAGCTTTGCAGACTACTGTAGCAGTTTAATTTTCCTCCTGTCCTGCTTTTACTGAATTCTCCATATGTTCTAATACCACTTTACTGCTGTGCATGTGCACACCGGGACCACATCTGATTTCTACACAGTTTGTCAACATTTCAACAAAACTCCATCCTCCTTCCTTACATTTATTTCAAAAGTCTTTTCTTCTGCTACAGCCATCTCTGCAAAAACCCTCTTTCCAAGGCAGCCAGTTGAAGAAACCATTACAAATTCCTCTTTCAATTTTCTCCTCTGTGCTTGGGTTATTGACAGAACCTAGTGCCCTGGGAATGCCCTCTCTAAACAACATTCTCTCTCCCCTTGTCAAAAGTACAGGAGTCTGTTGATAACAGCCTGAATATATCAAGCTGTCCACTGCTATGCATTTGATTAAAATGTTCTGACCATCAAGAGCTGGAGGAAAAGTTTATTCACAGATTTACCACAATGAAAAGGATCATTCTGGTCATCTAAGTGCAACTATTAATCCTGGATCACCTTATATTCAGGAGAGCTAATACATACAGTATCCCATTCTGGAAGAGAAAACCGTTTTTCCCTTCATAGGAAAAAAATACAGTTTCAGCTACAAGATTCACAGTCAGCAATTTGATTAAAATACTGAATTGACAATAGTGTTTCGAAGAAAGTCTACCCACTATTAATGGAACTAGAGGAAAAAGCCCACAAGTTTCTCAGTTTAAAATTTGCTTGCTTCATATTTTCCCTTTCTCTCTGACAAATCCTTCATCCTGGGAAGATAATTTGCCTTATACATCAAATGGATAACAGTACTTTAAGACATAACAGTGGAAAACACAGCCGCTAGAGCGCTTTATCACAGATCACATTGTACCCAAGACATACTAACAAACAGTACCAAACAGTGCCCAGTTATAAATGGGATTTTGATTAAAGTGCTGGGAGATAAGATAGTCCCTCACCACAACTTAAGAAGGGGGTGAAAAGTCTGATAATTGCAGTTTTAAGCAGCCCCGGTACTAACAGAAAAGGGACAAAAATATAGTCAAGACCAAAATCACAACTTTTTCTTTTTATTAACAGATTCCTTTCTCAATATTTGTATTTTACTTGTCACCCAAAAGTAACATATTCTTAGAACAGTTCTCCTTTTCCAGTCCAGAAATCTCCCAGCCATATTTATTAATTTATCTACAAAAGCAACCTGCTGCTATGATTTTGTACAAAAAACTTTGGATGTGCAAATTATTACTTTCCCAATTTCAGAGATGCCTAAAACCATTTCCACAACGGTACTTACTAGCACCTCCGCAATTTTGCCCTCTCAGGGTGTATTTAAAAGAATTCTCTCCAGCAAGGAGTAGACTTAATTTTCAGCAAATCCATGCCAAATTGTAACTCTTCTTTGAAACCTTTTGTGTATTGTCCCTAGCAATGAGTACAAATTCTAATTTATTTAAGGAAATCACCATCGCAATCACCAGGAAGTCTATATTATAAGGCCAATTACTGGGTAAAGTAACCCTTGTCAGGCAAGGGTTAAATAGACACATTTAACCAAGCCAAGGTACATATCTATGTGACCAGATAGTCTATGAACTAAACACTCTCATTGGCTTTAAAGAGATTATTTTGATCCTTAATATTTGGAGGAGAAGAGGGGGAGGAAACAGTAAAATTATATTCAAGAGGCAAAGTTCCGTTTCTTGGCACTTCCACACACTTGCTTCACTAGAAGGCACAGGGGATTAATTTGGCCCACAGAAACAGGAAACTCTTTAATGACAGGAAAATGTATTTTCATGCAAGTTCTGCATAAAGCAATTTTTTATACTTCACTTTCCCTAACTTTTGAAGGGAGAGGAACATTTAGAAGCAGTTTCCTCATATTCACCTTCCTTTCTCAGCATTTGTAAGTATCAACTCTCCTTGGTAAAGTCCACCTTTAGAAACATGTCAAAAACTCTGCAATAACCAGAAAGACGTGCAAAGCAGTTAGTTCCTTTTTGCAGTAGTCTCTTATACATCTATAGGTGCCAATCCCTGCTAAGATTAGCCATAGATTGTATAGGTTTTCCCTGAACACACCATATAGCAATCAGATTTTCAATCACTGCAGAACAATTAACAAAATTAAGGGGATTATACAAAGCCAGGAGCAAGGAGAATCAAAGTCCAAAGTTCATTACTTTATTTTCAAAGGTAAAACAAAGACAACAGCAATGAAAAACTATCAGGCAGGGCACAGTTGTCCTTCTAGCATTTTAAAAATAAACCCCTCAACAATAAACAGACTAGAGCAGCATGCTATTAGAGTCTCATTTAGTTATCTCCCACTGCAAGATGGAAACCCAAAAGACTACTTAAGGTTTTTTAGCATAATCCCCTAAAATCTTGTCCATTTACAGGCAGAGATACAACAGTAGCAGTGGGAAACTATTTTTTTTCCTGTCAGTGTTAGCAGACACCTTGCTGCAGTGAACGCTGTCCTGAATGCAAATTACTTCAGCTCCCCAGCAGGCACACTGCAACATCTGAGACTGCCAACATACGATACAATGCCAGCAGATATGCATTTAGAAAATTGGTGGCCGGAAGAAAACAGTCCAAAAAGGGTGTGAATCTGTGCTTAAGTGAGAAAAGGCAAGGAAGAAGTACAAGATTTGAATGCCACAAAAGTTAAGCTAGTCCATGTGCAGCCAGGACAGAGGTGACTGTATCGATGACAGGAATAAGCTATTTCTTGCTATAAAAGTGAGTTACTGTGTCCTTGTGTTCTGAGTGATGGCTTCACACCTTAATTGAGTCAAGTAAGCGGAGATAGAACCTTCTAGCATAGCTTGATCTCATGCAGAATCAAAATAGTGCCATACTCACACCTTGCTGAGCTCTTGGCTTGTGAAAGGTGCTGAACAAGCAAGCAGTAGCTTACATCTCTTTCTTGGCAGATAGCTAATTTTGAGTTTACATGCACACAAGTATTTGAAGTAAAGATTCGTTCAAGTTCTCACAAACTCCACTGAATGCCCTTCTCTAAACCATCTCCAGGTATCAGCTTTGATATTTTTCATCCATTTCAAAGCATCTCTGAAGACTGAAGTGGTCTTCTGTCCTAACTTTTAGATTAATGCCAACTTCTGATGGGAAACAAATTTTGCTTTGTCCTGTAGGCAGTTAAACACACTAAGCTTTTTTTACCTCAAATGTTAACAAAATTCAATTGCCACTTTGCACATGACAAGGAAGCCGAATTACCTGGGCTAGAGTATGTTGAAGAGTAGAAAGGCTTTTCTGTTACAAGTCAGACACTTAAATTGCAATGCACAAGAAAAGGCTGGTGCTGTAACAAAAACCTGAAGTAGCTAATCTCAGCATGAGAAATGTTTTCAAACAACACCAAGAATGGAAATACTCCTTGATCTTTTGCCTCTCAGCATAGAAAAGCTGTGACATTCCCTACTTCATCAGTCCAATGTCAAAGGCTGTGAGGAAACTAGGGAGTATACAGGGGTTATAATAGGCTTTATTAAGTCTTTGCACTAATTAACACATGATTTACTAGTCTGAGAGGAGTTCTGATATGCATGCCATATACACAATCCAGAATTTTTTCAAATGCATTTATAAACAATTATGGCTCATAGAATACATCTGCTTTCTAGAGTTGCTTTCCAGGTACAGATGTGAGACAATTGCTTGAGTCCTGTCCCCCAAGCAGTAACGTAGGTAACTGGCATATTTCACAACATATGACAGACACGAGGATTGGAGATGGGTTACACTAACTCCTCCTTTCCCATAAGATTTTCAATCAGGTCAAAGGCATACTCCTGCATTAAAAAAGTCCTTTCAGATCCACTTATTATTTTGTAAGCCAGAAAAGTTTAAATACCTGCCTTGTTTGTTTTTTGTTTTTTTTTTTTTACTAGAAGAAATAACACACCCAGCTTCGTGCTGCATCTGGGGATTAGAGTTTATTGCAGAATCAAAGCAGCCTGGTCAGCTTTTGTCAGCCACAGAAGCAAGTGCAGTCACATTCTGACTACAAAGAATAGAGAGGAAAGCTACAAAACTATCCTAGGATTATAGGATGCTGGAGCATGAATAGAAATCATGCACACAATGTTTCACAGTGTTTCTTCATCTCATTTTCTGGGAGAAATGGATTATGAGTGGGAAAAAAAGGGTGGATTTATGTAGCTGCATGACATCACCAAGTCTTCCTTTTATTTCCCACATCTTTGGGATTCATTTCCTTATCTTAATTTGCAAGTTTGGTTATTGCACTGCAGTGCAGGGACATTTGATAAGCAGCATGTTTCTCCTGTCATGGCCCTCACAACCTTCTGCAATCCAAAAGCCAACAAGAATGGTCACACTGAAAAGCTAGATATTGCACAGATGTTTAGTAAATAAAAGTCACCTGGTGGAGTTGGTGTGTGCACAGATGAAAAGAGCAACAATAAATAGATTGTAGATGTGTATGAAACTGTTACCTGGGAGTCTAAGGTACCAGTGAGCAACTGCAAAAGCCTAAAGAAACTAAATTAGAAACTAACAGAAAACACAAGGTCCTGATTGTGACTGTGCCTCTATTAGAGAAGAATAAAATCCATTAGGTCTACATACTGCAAATACAGTTGCCAGTTCGTCTTTCCCAATGTAAACACACGAGTAAAGCCCTGGGAAAAAAAATCCCACCACAAATAAAAAATTGTGGTTTCAGGGACTTATCCAAATTCACTACACATTAAGGCTAAAATAATGCATTCTATGAACAGCATCACAATAGTCTGTTCTTCTCTGTACATACTCATTGTTAAAATAAGCAGGCCTTTTGCCCAGGAAGTCATGAAAGCACAGTCCCCGAGCAAAACATCTCGTCCTTATATTTAACATGTCGTAATTCCCAAAGTTACAACAAGCGTATGTCAGAGATTTCAAGGTATTTTTCATCCATTTTGCCCATTCACACTCATAAAACCATGCTGTGACACCACAAGCATGAGCACAGGACGTAACACACCTTGTTACATCACAGACTTCAGACATATAAATGGGTGTGTGTGTGAACTTGCTCATAAATGATAACTTTCTGAAGTTTAGATTTTACGACAGCTTACTTCTACAGTGTGGCCAAGGTAACACAGGAAGCCAGCCTAAGCTGACTATCCCTTTTAACATTATGCATTAATGCTGTAGCAGCTGCCTTCTGAAGCGTAACACGTCAAACTAGTCTAACACAGGTTTGTTCCTGAAGGGGAAAAAGAAAGAGGCATCGAGGAGGAGCAGGTGCAAGGCATGGTCTGTCAGAGAGGGAACACTGCTTTCCTGCCAGCCTAAGAGATGTTAGTACAAAAGTATTATATAGAAAAATATAAATATATCTATTATAACGTATATTTAGAATAGTATAATAAATCTCTATATATAAATACAAAGTACAACTTGTGAACATTTCATGTCGAGACGGGGGCTGAGGGTACGAGCCGAGCTGCCGCTGCCCCCGGCTCTGAAATCCCTAACCCATAACTCATAACTCCGCAGCCGCACTCCCGCGAGCAACCCACTCATCCTCCTCGCACAGACACGCACGGCACAAGTTGATACCTTCTACTTGTTCAGGGGGGCGAACAGGTGTTGGAAGCCCGAGGGATCCAGCCCGCCTCCGACCCGCGCGGCAGAGTGACCCTGCCGCTCCCCCGCTCCCCCCGGGATGTCCCGGGACCGCGCTGCCGTCGGTTTGGCCGTCGGGGCCGTTCCTTACCTGCGAGCGAGCTCCGGGCGGGCGGCCCCGCGGGGCAGGTGGGCGCTGCTCCGCTGGCGGCGGCGGCGGCCGGGGCGGCGGGAGCGGGGTTGGATTTCCTGCGGATCGCCACCCGCCTGAAGTGCGCGCCCTCGGCTCCGCTCATCCTCGGGGCGGCGGAGAAACGGAGAAAGGCAGATTGAGGCAGGGGCCGGGGGGTCCTCAGCGCCCCCCCCGACCCCCGCACTGCCCCGAGGGCAGCGCCTCCCTCGCCGCCCGCCTGCATCGCGGCGGCCCCGCACCTGCCCGCCGCTCCCCGCCCCTCCCTTCCCTCGCCGGCACCTGGCCGGGCGCCGCCTCCCGCGGCCCTGCCCCCGCTACCTGCCCAGCGGCCGCCGGTCCCGGGCGAGGTCCCTCTCCTGCATGGTGAGCCCCAGCCCTGCGCTGCCCTGCCCCTCCAGTCCCGTCCCGTCCAGTCCCGAGGTTGCGCGGCGACTTCCCCGAGCGGGGCGCCCGCGGCGCGAGTTCCCCCCGCGGCCGCGCAGGGAAGGGGATGCCGCGGGCTCCACACCTGCTCCGCTTCCTCGCCGGGAGACCCCGCTCCCGTTCCCCCGGGCGGCTGCCAGGAGTGCCACCTGGACCGGCCGCTCACGCCGCTCACACACGGCCCCACCAAGTCCGTGTGCCGCCTTCTCCCACCGATCACCCCGGCAACGCCTGTTCTAAGAGTGGGGGCCCAATTCCTGCCCAGTGTGTCAGTGAAAGCATAAAACAAGTTGGCGGTAACGGGGTTCCCCGTGTCCAACATTCTCAAAGGCATCTGAGTCCTCGCACTTAAAAGTGAGTTTTGGTGCCAGGGATGGAGCTGCAATGCTTTTCATCAATAATGATTCCAGATAAAATTACTAGTTCAGGCCAAAGCTCTTGCCTTTCTCTCTAAATTTGCATCAGTGTTAACTGAGAAGGGCAATCAGAAGTCTATGATGCTGTGAGATGTGGGATGAGGTTTATTTATATAGCAACAGTGTCTGAAAGTACCTATTTACCTGTTTGACCAAGACATGATGTTCAGAGGTAGAACCTGTGGCCATTGTGAGAAAGGGTAACAGCAGCCTGTAGAGAACTTTTGAGTCTGTCAGGGAGATTGATGTGATGCTGTTAGAGGCACACCAGTTGAGAAGCAGTGCTTCTACCATACAGGGATTTCCCAGGCTTTAGAAACCCCAGGTTTTAGGGCTTCTTTAAAGATGGCCTCTTGTTTTGCAGCATGCTGCCTCATTTATCATCAGCTGCACTCCAGGGATGTTACCCCTTTGGCAGTGGTCCAACACAACCTTTAGTTGCCAGGAAGTACACGAATTGCTGAGTCTTGGAAGAAAGTTTTGGTGAAGTACCCCTCTGTACTTGCCCTGCTCTTACATCTCTTTTTGACCACTGTCAGAGATGGGAAGTGGGCAAGCGAGACCTTCCATTTGACCTATACAGCCACTCTTAGGCCCTTACACATTCCGTAATAAGATTTCATGGGCTGCTCAGGCAAGTTGCTGATTTCGCAGATTCCTTGACTCCCAGGGGAGAAGACTACCTTTCATCAGTACCCAGAGAGTCATGTGTGCAACATGGCCAGATCTCCAGGGGGGAATCACGTGATGGGACATCAGCTTCCTCCAAAGTCCTGTGCTATGGTGTGAGGCTCCTGCTGAGTTTTTTCCAGCAGGCTTTCTTGGCATGCAGGACCTGATGGTAACACACCACCTCCTGATGTCAGGGAGCTACCTGTGTGAAGCACCAACCGTGTCTGACTCATGGGAGGCACGGAAGGAGAGAGAGGCCAGGGTGGTGTTTCCCATACCCCACATGTAGCAGGGAAGGATCATGAGGCAGAAGTCAAATGAGTAAGTCTGCTGCTTTTAGTGTCAGAGAGCAGGTCAGCAATGAGCACAGGAAGACAACTGGTAAAGCTGGGATATCTGCCACCATGTGCCAACAATCTCACTCTTTTCGTCTCTGTGAAATCATCCTCTTCCAGAAGAGGGTTGATATCTTACAGCCTCCCCTGTCAGTTCCCACTCAAAATGAAGCAGTCAGATCACCTCCTGGATTCTTTTTGTCTGCTTGCAATTGCAAACATCAGGTTTTACTTTTGTAAACACACAAAAAACTAGTGACTCAGAGATAAAAGACTGATTTATTTCCTGACTTTGGTCACCTGACTAGGGCTGGGCATATGGAGATGCATATATCACTTATTACTGAACTTTGTACTTGCCTCTTTAAACATGGAGCTTCACTCCTGAAAGAAAAATAGCTAAAGAAGCAAGGGCAAATGCACACACCCTGCAAGTCTTAACCAAATGGTAGGAACTATGCTAATTTTGTTTTCTGCGATGTTATCAGTGAGTAGTAACTTATTACAGTACCACTCTGAAAAATAAAGGTCACCTCAGAAAAGAGAATCATGCCAACTCTGCAGAATCAGGAAATCGGTCACAAAGCTCCTTTTCTTGAGAAAATCCTCCTAAAGCACACTGACGTATTTAAAGCAGCGCGGTGACAGCCTGTGATACAAGAAATGCACACAGACAGTAAATTCGTGGTAATTGTAGAGCATTTGTACGCTGCAGTGCAGTGCCAGCTTCTCAGAGTAGCTTATTGTCTTTCTTCTTCTCAGTTAGTTACAGCACAGACCTGGAGCAGCTGGTTCAAGCTGGCTCTGAACTGCTCTACACCAGCAACTGGTCTGTTCCGCCTGCTTTGACACGGTGAAATCTGTCTGCCCCTTCTGGCATGACCTTCCTCCTTTTCTATACACTGCTCTCAATCTCACTTGTTCTCCATCTCTGGGGAGAATCAGAGAGTCTTTCTGCAACGTCAGCGAGAGGTAAAACATTTTTCTAAGTGTAAAAGATCAATCAGAGACAGATAGATCTTGGAAAACATCTACCTTAATGATTAAAAGATTAGTGCAATAACTGGAGAAGGGATCTGAGAACAGAAAAAATTAGCTTAAATGCAGGCAGTGCTGCCAATACTGGTTAAAATATATCAAGGTCAGAAAATGGCACTGCCTGAATACTGCAGCATAACTCCCACAACAGGCAAAGTGCAGGAAGAGTTACACACCCCTCTGCTGCATGGTCACCAGAAAGCCCCAGCTAACCCATTCAAACTCAGGTAATAGCTGGGCCATCCAGCTCCAAAGCTTTCTGGGGGAGTGGTGAGAAATGCAATGGTGGAGATTTGATTTAATTGTACCTTATTTGCATGTGGGAGGAACAATAGGAACCATATGGAAGCACACAGAGGTGTAGAAGGAAAGCAAGGACAGCTGGCAAGATTAGCCTCAAGAAAAAGTTAAGAGAACACTTCTTCCAACTTTCAGGTCTGTGAAAGTCTCGGAAGCATCTGTCTCATGCTGCTGGAGACTCAAAGCATTCAAGGAAACAGGACTTTATAGGCAATCTTTGTTTAGCTTGTCAGAAAAAAAAATCCTTCACTTTGCATGTAAACCATTGTTCCTCCAGTAAACCTCTTTGGATTGACCTTTTCCTAATGGAAACAACCTTCAGAATACTTGATTTTGACTAACTCCTTGAGTGAGACTGTTTCTGTTTTTGCCTCTGGTCAAGAGTCTTTATTTCTGCTGGAATTTAACTTTATTTTCTCCATAGTTGTACTACAAATCTATTCCAGGATTCAGTTTATGGCCTGTAGCTTTGATTTCTCTTGAGTTCTGCCTTGTGCTGTACCCATCAGCAAATCTGTGTAATAACATATTTTTAGAGCATTAATCTACAAGACCCTGAGAAAGAAGATGCATAAACTCAGCAGCTAACAGAAGTAGGTTTATAAATCTTTCTAAATATTATAAATATTAACTTGTTGGGAGTAGCTTATTTAGAGCTGATTTAGACAGTACCTTCTCAGAGATCTGACAGAAAAGCACCATTCTCTGTTAGATATGAAACTCCAAATAAAAACTGAATTAAAATGGAGCTTATAATATAGGAAATCCATACTTAAATACATAGCTAACCAAGTCAAGTCCTGCCTAAGTTAGTGCACAGCTCATCAAACAGTTTGAATCTTGTGTGAACTGTGTATTGGATAAGCCACAAACCAGTTCTGCCAGCAGGGAAGTATAATGAAGAACAAGAACCGGTATAGCAAAAGAGCAAGTAGGATACTAATTAGAGAAGAATCTCACTCATCTCAGACCCTCATGCACATTCCAGACGACAAGTCTCTTCCAATAGCAGCAGCAGCAGTTATGATCCACAAAGCAACTGCAGCGTGTGAAACAGATACACAGAGTAAGCAAGCAAACTCGAGGCAGATACTTAACCTCCCTTAGATCATGATGCAGGTAAAGACATGCTGTGACTTCCAGCCTGAGGCTGCAGACTCTGGCTTCTTAGCCTGGAGAGTGGCTTACAAAGGTGAGAGGGACTCAAGCTTGGTGCTTGTTCCCTACACAGCACCCAGTGTGTGTGTCAGAACAGGGTGGGGACCCTGCATGCGTGACATTATCGTGGTTTACACTAAAAAAATGCACTTGGGCTCTTTTGTTACTTACTGACGTATCTTAGGAATGGCTTTACTTCCCCGTGAGAAGGAGCTGCAGGGTCAATAGCAGGAACTGGGAGTCAAACATCAGAAGTAACCCATGACAAACAATCTAAGAGGGGTCAGACAAATCCCAAGTATTAACTGCTGGAACAAAAATGGACGGGTAAATAGCCCTCAGAAGAAAATCCGTGGCAGCTTTTTTTTCATCCAAACAGTGCTGCTAATAAAAATCTCTGTTCTGCCTTGATTGACTGTGTAAGAGGGAACATTGTTGTGCTTAATCTTCCTGTTTCTGCCTGTGTTTCTCCCTGTTGTCATTTTGGGCCCCACTGAAAATAATTATGGGGACTATCCAGCAGCAGGTTTTGCCCACTTCCAGCCACTGTAATAAAGAATTCTACTTATACCCCCTACAGCCAGGTCTTCTTTCCCTGTCACACAGATGAACACCAACATGTAGCTGTAGCTCTGCAAAAACAGCACTATGATAACCGAAGAAGAAACGTTCCTCTACGTGTTGCTTTGTTGTTAAT
This sequence comes from Corapipo altera, assembly GCF_003945725.1. Classification (NCBI taxonomy): domain Eukaryota; kingdom Metazoa; phylum Chordata; class Aves; order Passeriformes; family Pipridae; genus Corapipo; species Corapipo altera. The sequence continues at coordinate 7,894,892 of NW_020884873.1, read as the reverse complement.
TTTGTCTCATCCCTTTCTTGCTGCATGAAAGCATTTTTTCTATTGCAAACAAATTCTTGGAATTTATCAAAAACATGTTGAGATAAAGCTATCAAACATATCCCTTAGTTTTACTGAAGGACTGCTCCTTAGAGGGAGTAATTGCTCCCTCTAATCAGTTTTGTTAGGCAAGTCTTGCAAAATAGCATTCATTTAACAGAGACTGATTGCTTTCAGAAATTAGAATATTCTTCATTATCACCACCACAGATTAATGAAATGATTCTCAGTATCCAATTGATGTCAGACATTTAGATACCATTAGCAACAGTGCTTTAGCTTTGCTTTGCATTAATTACAGGTGAAAATAAACTTCCATAAGGTCATGTTAGCAAAAAGGACATAGAAAGCAAGCTATGCTTGAGAAAATGTTCTACTCTTCTCTATACTTTTTCCCTCTGCACTGACAACAGCCACTGCAAAAAAAAAAACAACCAACCAAACAAACAAACAAACATGCTAATTTGAAACATTTTAGTGGGGTCTGATTCCCAGGGCAAGAGTGACAACTCTTTTAGGTGTACCTCACATCCAAAATCTAACTTTCTGCCAGATCAGGTTAAATTCACTGTTGAAAATTGTGAATTAATAAATTAGGGAAAACTGCTCATAATAGGGCCCACCAGTTCCTTGTGATCAGACAGGAAAATACATGCCAGCAAGATCCTGGGAATGTTTTTCCCAAAGATGGCTGGGGACCTGGTGGTGGGCTGTGCTAATCTACTGATAATGGCAGCAGCCAGCTCCTACCCACCATCTCTTCTCCTGAGAAACTCTGCAACTTCTCCCTTTTCTCAGAGTGGTCCATGCCTGGTTAGGTGATGGATCAGTTGGCAGTGACTTCTGGAGAAAAGAGGATGTCTTGTGTGGAAGGAGTTGGTGGCTGCTATGAGTTGTTCCTCTGGCATTTTCCCTGTGTGGGACTCACAAGCTCTGGGATGGGCTGAGGCTGGGAGCAGGGGCTCTGTCCTCATGGAAATTGGTGACCATGAAACTAAGTGCTCTTTGCATTTATTCCCAAATCCCGCCCTCTTTCATTGGTGCTGTGATGTATGGGATTGCAGAATCATAGAATAGAATGGTTTGGGTTTGAAGATGCCTAAAGATCACCTAGTTCCAAACCCCCTGCCATGGGCAAGGACACCTTCCACTATACCAGGTTGCTCAGAGCCCCATCCAACCTGGCCTTGAACACTTCCAGGGATGGGGCAGCCACAACTTCTCTGGACAACCTGTCCTGGTGCCTCACCACCCCCACAGTGAAGAACTTCCTCCTAACATCTAATCTAAACCCACCCTCTTTCAGTTTAAAGCCATCACCCCTTGTCCTATGACCTTTTATAATGTCCCTCTCCAGCTCTCTTGTAGAAGCCCTTTAGGCACTGGAAGGTGCTCGAAGGTCTCTCAGGAGCCTTCTCATCCCCAGGCTGAACACCCCGAACTCTCTCAGCCTGTCTAAAGAGTCATGTACTGCTAAGGTGCTGTACACATTAAACATCAACCATTGTCTCTCTATGAATGCTTACCTAAACAGTAAAGCAAAATGTTTTGATTCCCTGCTTAACAAATCTACACCCGGAGAGCAACTGGCTGATAAAACATGTTGTGAAAATAAAGGTGTAATTATTACTTCCAGCTCTGTAAGAAAATATACCAGTCTCAATATTGCAATACTGCATTAATTTTCTTTTCCTTGTTGTAAAAACCAAGCTGTCAGATACTTAAGATTGCATCTAACGAGGCATATGGTACATGCACAGGAGTTCCAGTGTGCTTCTGAATAATTTATAGTGACTTGAAACAGAGAGACTTCAAAGTTGTCGCTGCATTTGCAGAGTCCTCTAAGCTTTCCTCCCTTGATTTCCTTCGTTTTGTTCTGCATTCCACAGATTCCTTTGGATCTTTCTGGGCTGAAATGTGATTATTACATGACTGTGAAAAGGATACAAATACTGCTCATATTCCATTTAAACTTATTATTTTATCCTGAATCTCAAAAATAGCATTCTATTCATACTTACAATTTTTAAAATGTATTTTTAGCTCCAGAGACCTAACATTGTCTAATTTTGGAACTCGGTATTTCAAACAAATTTTATAGTATATATATCCAAATCTTTATGCACTGCAAATCATAAAGTATATAACTTTCCATAATGAAATGTGCCATGCATTTATATTCAAACATAAATAGTATTAAGCATAACTGCACAGACAAGGGTCTGAAACTTCAGAACTTTCAGAATCTTAATTTGGGCTTCATCACAGACTTATATTCATGGTTTTGAATACACTCTTTAATGGGTTGTAGTCACTTTAAAGGAAATCAAAGTTGTCTACCAGAAAAAGAACATCTATATTTTACTGAGCTAACATTGTTGGGGGAAGAAAAGTTTTCCCATGTTTAGGCAATGTTTTCCTCTTGGGTCCAGTGAGTCAAATTGCCATTTTGGTTTACAGGCCTGGCAGACAGTCAGAAGGAGGGCATAGTTCTACGGAAATTAAAACCAGAAAGTGGATGTTAAACTTCAGCTATTTATAGTGAGGATCTATTAATATCAAGCACTGAGGAAATACAGAACAAACTCTGAACCAACTCAAGCACTCAAGGAATGCAGGTTCTGGAGCAATGTATGCACCACATGGACTAGATAACTCACCTTGCTGAGAGCATCTGGCCACTGCACCTAAAACTACTTCAGTATTTGTGTGTGTGGAGGGTGGAGAGGTGAAGGATTACATATAAGGAAACTTGGCTCACTTTATTGAGTGTTGATGTTTTCCGATCACAGTCTTAATTTGTCTATCTGTAGGTGAGAGATAACAGCACTCAATTTGCAAAGATGTTTTGGGAATGAATTCATATGCATAGAGTGCTCTGAAGGTAAAAAGAGTAACTTTGTAGTTGTCTTAGATAATAAAAACCTTTGAAAGCAGCGGCGGTTTCACAGAGGCATTTTCTTTTTAAGTAGCGTAGGACTTTGACATTGTTGGTATTTGTATCAACTTATATAACTTCTAATTTTACAGCTTGCTTGGCTGAAGTTAAATCACAAGCTGGTCACCAAAGCATTCATCAGTCACATCTTCAAATTGCACAAGATAATCCACGCTATGGCCACAGCCCTGCCATCTGCTCCACGTACGTAAATGCCCAACATCCAGACGGAGCCCAATAAAGTCCACTGCCTTTACTCCAGCCCAGGGATCTCTTTAAATCAGATTTCAAAGGAACAAACTGAATGGCAGGTCCACTCATTCAGGTCAAACCAAGTTTCCCAACCACACGTGAACAGTATTGGTCAAACCCCACCTGATTCTAAGGTAATTTCCCTGGTCTAGGACCTGATGGTGGCATCCATACATCCACAAGGAACAGCTGCCACGTCATCTTAGAGCACTGACAAGCAGTATCACTATGGAAAGAACTACCTTGGATGGGTCAGCTTTGAGCCATCTGACATTACAGAGGTCTATCTCTATCTCTGACAGAGGTTTCTTATCTCTACAGCAAAGCTATAGAGTCTTGTATAGGGGGATAGAAGACGACCTACGTGCTTCAAGAGCAGTAGCTCTTTTTCTCCTGTGATCATAGGTCTTTCCCACCTCTGTGGGGAGGACAAAATATTGGCCCTCCACAGACTCTACGTTCAGAATTTGATCTTCAAGAAAGTTTTGTACTGATGTCGCTTTCCATATTGTATTTCCAATCTGAGTAAATAGCCTCAGTTTTAATACCTTAGCCAATATGATGCCATTGAATAGCAAAAATCAATTTCCTTCAGAGATATAATCAACACTTAAAAAGATGAAAGCCATCCCCAGGTAGGGGATCCTATGAATTAATTTAAATGGATACAACTGTCTTTTCTTATTTCCAAAGTTTCCTGATAAGTCACTTAATGGATATGAAAGGCTTTCTTTTCTCCCTCATATGGAGCTTTCTCACAAATAACATTTTCTCAATCATAAATTATTATTACAATAAATTAAACATTTTTTTCTCTAAAACCAGCCAACAAACCTTAGTCCTGAATTTCGATACCTCCAATATGATATAAAAGAATTTATAAATAATAATGAATGAAATGTGTGTTTTCTAATACACTACTCTAGTCAAGAAGGAATCATTCTTGCAAAGGTCAATATTTTTTACTGGGTTATTAGGCTTCTGCTGAGTTGTCAACTATAGTACTGAGCCTTATTTTTGTGCAAAGTTAGGGCTTTCTTCTTTCATTCAGGCAATCACTCAGACCTTCCACTGAGAAGAAAGCAATTGTGCCTGTGCCTTTACCACAAGAAATAGATGAGAACTGGCTTTATTCCAAATATTTTTTCCCAGCATGCATATAATTAGTACTACCTATTTTAGCTCCATTTCCCCCTTGCATTTGGTTCTACACATAAATCTTCTTTTCTATGTTTGTCTGTCATGGGCTGCTAGAAGATGTGACTGTCAGGCCCTTGGATATGGCCCTCTTCATGATTAGTATCTCTGTTCTTACTACTGGTCTCATGAAACCCAGGTTTCAACACTGTTCAAATTTAGCAGTAATTTTTCCTGCTTAACCTCAGTTGCCAGTGGCCTGTCAGTGTTTTATGGTTTTAAGAGAGTCAAACTACAGCTCCTCCTGCCCTTAGGTATAACTGGGAGCGTTCTGAATTTCTTTATACATAACTGCAGGATTTATTAAGGGAGGCATCCAGAAACAAAGACTTGCTGTGGCAGTCACTGTAAACTTAAGCCTTGGTATCTTTTCCATTATCATCTGGCATATATATATACATATATATATATATATATATATGAAAAACAATAGTTCATTTGTCAGAAACCACTTCTTGCTCCAGAATAAGGGGTAATGGTGGTTCCCGAGGGAGAAATTACACAGATGTTTTCTTTGGAGACAAATTTTATTTTGAAAAAAGAAATTAGTTTTTTCTTTTTAGTTTTGGTTGGTTGGTTGTGGATTTTTTGGGTTTGGTCATTTGTTGGTTTTTGTGTTTGTTTGTTTGTTTTGGCTGTTGTTTGGTTGATTGTTTTTAGTGTTTGTTTTTTGGTTGGTTGGTTTTTTATTAACCCAGATTACTTCAGTGACTTTACTCGTACCATTGCCTCTCAGATTGTTGCACAGGACCAGCTGAAGGGATGATACAGAGGAAGGGGAAGGAGCAATATGGGTTAGAATTTTCTCAAATCAATTTTGAAATAAGAATGATTTCAGAACAAATACACTAAGGAAAGCCTGCTTTCCCCTTCTTTTTTTTTTTTTCTCCTTAACTCACAGAAACTCTTTTAATTTAAAATTGAAGGAGAGGAACACCCAGTGTAAGAAAATTCTATCCAGAGCAGTCACACTCCTGCTAAAATGATCATGGAAGAGTGTTGCCAAAGGCACTTCTGCAACGAGCACAGATAATGTGTGAGACCTCCCCCAGTTAGATGAGAAAAAGGAAGAAAAAAGAGAAGTGGAAAGAACTTAGACAAGCAACAGCTCTTGAACCCCACTTCTGTCACCATGCACAAATCATGTTACTATCCAATGCACCTCTCCAGACAGCCAAAAACAAACCCGGCACTCCAATAATTCCCATTGAGTCAAACATCACAGAAGGCCTGGAGGTGCAATCATCCCTCCAGGCTCTTCCTGACCCACTTCTGAAAGCTGGACATTTTCTATCCCTCAGAGACCCTGCAAACAGCAGCCACCCTTCTGCCAGGGCTGAGCTCCTGGATCAATGTGGAAGGATTTTCACCTCCTCGCATTCAGAGCATGGCTCTTCTACAAGGGAAAAGGATGTTTCTTACTGTAAAAAAGTAGGTATGGTAGCCTGCACACAGCACTCCCAAGCCAATTTTATGTCAACTTCAGCTCTTACTTTGCTTCCACATACCCTGAGGGTGGAGATTTCCATCTTACAAAGCATTCTTCTACTGAAACTTTATGTAGATGCTGCAGCATTTCAGAGATGACTCAAATTTGTTGGAAACATTATATGCGTAAACAGTATTTTAGTATCTTCCTCCAACTCAGAAAAGAAAGGAAGCATCTTTGCTTTAATTTTTAATCCCTTTTCCTTTAATGTTGACTTCCATTCTTAATTTCCTGTCTGATGCCTTTTAGACTTACAATTAAGGATCTTTAAAAGCTAAATGATAGTGAAAGTTGAAGCCAAGAATAAGCACTGAAACTGCTGTAAATAGAAGTAGACGAGACAGAATGGTGTTAAATGAACAAAAATGGCCAGTTTATTCACTGGAACAGTTATGCATTACACTGTAATTTTAATTGGAACATAAAGATGTAAGAATCAGTATATCAGCTTCTTTTAATTATTTTCTTCAGCACTAGAGTGTTTTTCCCAACCATTTGACTGCATGATCATATTACACATGTACAAGCACAGACTTTATGAATCCCTCACAAGGCATTAATCTAGGATTGTCTACAAGGACAAGGAAGAGTTAACATGGGAATTACTTCAATTTTAAAAACAAATGATGCGCTTTTGGAAACAAGAATTATTTAACTTTTTTTGCTTTTAGCATAAAGTAACAACAAGAAGAGTTTCCAATACTCAGTCTTTAGCAAATGAACATATATACTTTTATATTTTCTTCACCACCTAGAAACACTTCATCATTTAACCCCAAGAAGGCAGGACAACATAATGTCAATTCAACATAGGAGTAGCTGAGTTATTACAGTAGTAAACATACAGTATACAAATTTGTGTTTGTCACAAACTCCACCAATGTTAAAACTCTTTTGAAAGGAACACAGCAATCTGTATGGTTCATTAGATACAGAACATCATGCAAATGGAAACATTCAATAGATTACAAAAGTCACAAAACATCAGTTTTCTTTTTTTTTTAATTGTTTACAAAGGATTGAGTTAATTAACCCCTTAACAGTCAAACCACAGGGCTGATAATAAATAGGGCAATAACTAATAAAATGGACTTAATTTATCCACTGGCATAGCACACATAGCCATATCTGTGAACGGAAGAAATAATAATAAAATAAGCTAGATTACTCTTATTTCTTGTTCATAGTTGATAAAATAACAACTCAGCTAGCAAGCCAGTCTACTTGAAACTTTTATCAAATCCTTCTGTTTATTGATTTCCAAAATATTTCTGAAATCATTTAACCACATAATAAAAATTCAGAACACTAATGTGAGAAAAAACATACTCTTATCCACCCTTTCTTTTACAGCAGATCATAATAATCAAAACAAATACAGAGCTTCGTAGAGAGACATTTTTGAAACACAAGGCTCTATCACCCAGAGTCTGCCTGCACAACAACTCCAGCCATGAAATGTAGGATTTTTCCTTTACTTTTTGTCAGTTTGTCACTTGGTTGCCATTACATTTCACAAAGGGGATTTTCAAGAACTCCACAGGAAACAGATTAAAAACCAATAAGGATTTAAGCCATGCGCCTCCGAATGAAAGATACAGACTCCCTGTATAGTTCTCTTGCCCTTCTAGCAAGAGGAATAAGCATATCACACAAGAAATAAGAATTTTTTAGCTTAGTTAAGGATATGGAAAAGCTACACGATGTTAACAATCTCATGCACACATTTTACATTGCATATTTTGATGCATTTGTGCCTGACGGCAAAAGGCAATTGCTTTTTTATTTCTTTTCCACAGGATGCTTAATTAAACTAAAAAAAACTCTTAATGGCTAAAAAAGTCTGAATAGTATATATCCTTTTCAGACTCACTGCACACACAGCAAAGGAAAACTGAAGAGAAGTGATGACTGGAATTTTTAAAGAGGTAACTATAGCAATTATCTTACTTCAAAGATAAAACATCAGTGCCTGCCATTCTCAAACGAACATTTCTGAAGTACAAAAGAAAGAAATTTACTGTAACCTCAATGGATACGCATCTTCTGCCAAAGAAAGGAACAGACCTCAGAAAGGCTGATGCAATCTATACCTTATGATGATGATGATCAATCCAGTTACAGCAGAATTGGTAGCACAACTACTGACTTTGGCATTGCATGATTGAACAATAAGGTTGGTATCAAAATAAGGGCCTGGGCTCTGGGTGTTGTCCCCAGCGTGACAAGGACTGGGTCAGATTTTACTAACAGCTTACTTAAGTATTTCCAACGTAACTATCGTGAGCAGCCTTCATAGGTGAGGTCATATTTCATGACTGAGGTTATATTTCATAACATAATCACCTTTATGCACACACATTAATATGGCAAATGGCTTAAACAAAGTTATAAATTTTTTTTAAAATAAAAAATAAACTGAAAATCATCTTGGCATTAAAACTTGCAGCGTTAATTACAGTTTCATTCTACGAACTCTACTGTAAAACTATGGTTACATTAATTTACTGTGAAAAATGTGGATAGAGAAAGCACAGAGATGCCAACCTGTCAATCAGATCAATCAGAAAGAATATCACTATTGCCTCCCTCTAGAAGGCAGAAAATTCTATATGATTAGCATGAAAAATGGTAATATGTCCTCTTTCTGTAAAACCTCCAGGTAGCTTCTGACTGATAGAAAATATATTTTCCATACTATTACATTTTACAATTTGTTTCTTCATCTTTTTCTGCCTTTCTATTTGATTTTTTTTTCTATTTCTTTCTTTTTGTTTTTTCCCCCACACATTTACTATAAACTTGATTTCCAAGAGATCATTTCACTAAACAAGGAATATTTTTTCACTACAGCCAAAAAAAAGAATCAAACCAAAATGCCCCTATTTTGATCTAAATAACCCTATTTTGAGTAGCTATTTCAAATCCAAAGAAATTTCAAGGCCATCATAGAGAACAAAAGCTGCATTTCAGACACAAAAGTCAGAGCAGGATTTGAATTGCTTCCTTACTGAGTATGACACATTGTAGTGCTTCTGAGTATACTCAACCATTAAAAATATACGTATAATTTTTCTTAATCTTTAAAAAGCAGAATAGATATCAACACAACATAAATTCATTTTAAATGGGCAAAATATAGTATTTTGCAACCCTTAGAAATCCCAGGTTTTTGTTTCTGCTTTTGTCTGCATGTAAATATTTCCTACAAAAATCTCTCACAAAGTTTTATGTCATCAATCAACATGTAACAAAGAAGAGTTTATCATCTTAAGTTCAAGGCATGTATTTTATTTTTTTTATTTTGTACTGATTAACTGACAAAAGTTGTCCCAGGGACCTATATAGTTTTATAACTTACAATGCAATAACTACAACCATTTGTACATTTAAGTTGGCTTTTTTCTAGTTCTTTTACACTTCCAACACTTAAGTTTTGTTACCTATAAAAAAATGTAAATTGAAAACTTAGAAATTAAGAATTTAAAACTTAAGAGAATAAAAAGTTTATTAGTTCTATAAAACGGGGCCACAACTTCTATAGCACTGGATGCTCTTTCATCACCCTTGATCCACATGGACATGCCAGTACAATGTTTTGATTTCCCAAAGTTGCTCTGCAAATCACAACTGGATAAAAATATGTTTCTAAACTGTCCTGATATAACATTTTTTCCCAGTAAATTTGTATCTGTATAGAAAGGAAACGTATTTCACTGAATTTCTGCTTAACTAAAGTTCAGGGAAAATGTCTTTGATTTGGATATGAAAATAGGAAAAACTATTCCAAGTGCAGTCTGTAGTAGCTGTATTCAAAGTGCTATGTAAATTCCTTTTCTTATTAACAATATACAGTAGCTGTCTCTGTTGGATGCAGACATGACCACTGCATGATATTCTTACACCAGGCAAACAGGGTCAGGAATCTGGAGATGCTTTTTGAAGGCTGAATTTGCCTCAGACAAAATGTTGTTTTTCTAAAAATAGCAATCAAAATAGCAGCTAATCTCAGTCTCAGACATTATGATAGAGCTAAACAAGGTTTCACTTGACTTTTCTATGACAAGACAACAGGTTAAGTATGATGCTGAATAGTGATGTAAACATTTACGAGGAGAATCATGCGAACCGCATGGAAACCAAAGTCAAAACACTGCTGAGTGTTGTCTGTTTGATCTGATCAGAACTGGATATCAGTTTGTTCCTGTTTTCTCTACCTCTGGATGTTTTGTTACAATAGCTCAGCTGCTTTGCCAAGGTTACACGACAGACGTTGATGACATAGAATATTTCTATTTACAGCACCTTCGTTACTGGTACTATGGTAATGATTTGTTAGGCACACTGAGTGGTCACCGATTCTCTCCTCTGCTGATGTTTTGTGTATTGTAACATTTGGTAAGCACTGTTACTAAACAACTGACTTCATTTTCTCAGCTCCAGGCAGAATTTGAAAGAGTTGTTCCAACCACACCTGCAGCAAATGTTTTTTTCCCTCAGCTGCTCTATACCTCAGGCTGTACTGTGTTTCCCACTTGCAGGTCATACGTGTGCTGCAGAGAAGGAATAAAGACATGTGGAATTATCTATGCCTTTCTTCTGTAAATAAATTAAGGCCACCTGACAAAACAAGGAGCCTGCTAGTTACTGACAAGTAGGCAGGTAGGCAGTGCTGCAGACTTGTTTTTCTAGCTGATAACCAGAACCCCAGAGATGCTGAAACACAACCCCTTCTTTAGCCGCTTGCCTTGCTGCCAGGTACTGTGCAAAATAAATTCCTCTATCCTTGATTTTGTTCTGAAACTCACTGCTTTTAAGAAAAGAACAGGCTTACTCAGCTTTTACAGGAAAGAATCTTTAACTAGGAACACTGTGCACTGTTGAGATAAAGTCTGCGTAGTGTAGATCACCTGAGTATTTGTCATAAACTGACATGAGCTAAGGTTCTGTGTCTGTTGATTTTTGGCAAGGAAAAAATGCACTACAGTAAAGTCCTACTAACTTTGACCCACACCTTTAACCCTACCTGCATAAGTTCTTTCACCACAGAATACTTCACACGAAATGCATATGACTTCACCATTCATAGCAGCCTTCCCTGGTAAGGCCTCGAGCTAGGATCCTGAATATGGGAGTGGGAGGAAAGAATGTTTTTAATTAGCACACAGCATTTTACTTGTTTTAGATTTTCTTTCTCAGATACCAAATAGAAAGTAATCCCAGAAAACAGCACCAATTCATCTACTTGTCTGAAATGCAAAAAATATAATTACAATGCAAGCAAACAACTGAAAACAAATCAATACATTATCCTTTCGTCTCCTTCTTAGGCTTAATAATTATCTTTCAGTGAAGAGCTAGAACAAAACCAGAAGCTAGTGTAATAGGAATTAAAAAAACAAGTGCATAAACAATATCAGTGCAGCAGCAAAATACACAGTCATTGTTAACATTTCAATTCAACCCATTTCCAACACTTTTGTGCAATAAGAATTGGCCATATGCTGGCCAATGCAACAAGCCTCTTTTTAATATTAACACAGTCATTCTTCACTGAAGCTATTTCTGCTTGGTTTTAAAAAATAAAATCAGTTAAATACAACTCTCACAAAAAAAAAAAAAAGACTGTATTTCATAAACACAAAATTCTGGTGCAAATAAAGTAAGAAATAAATATCACACCTTTGAAGACAAAAGGAAATTTGAACTGGTTCCTATGGCTGAACTTGGAGTATGTGAGGGTAGGACTTTTGTAACATTTTTTTTTTAACATTGGCTTAAGTCTCTCATGATTTCAGAGGTAAAGCCAAGCAGCTGGGAGGAACATTTTTGTCGAGATGTTAATTTTCACTACACTTCAGTCGTGATAGCACAGTTTGAGTACAATCAGAGGAACCATAAAAAGTCTTCTTGATAGGTTGGGCTCTGTGCTTTGTGTTCTTCTTCTCAACCTTCCCTCAGTTGCCAGAGCAGGGGATATGAATCCAGACTTGCCAATGCAGCAACAAGGCAGGATTGTCCACCTGCTTGCTGGGAACAACCCCAACTTTTGTTGCACGAACTCCACTCTGTTTGCATTTTCTCTTACGTTGCATATGAAGATTAGGGGTAAGGAGGAGGCTTAGAGAGACAGTTGAGAGGGGCACACTGAGAGCTGGAATGTGGCTGCTCTTCTGGAAGAGCATTAGGACTGAAAATTAAAAAGAAAAGAGAAAAAGCGCTTAAAATACACGGCAAACTTTTTACATCCATGTAAATAGTACAGGGCTGGAAATGAACTTTAGAAGGGGATGAAGCCTCATCTCTAAATCTGTATCCTCAGACACACAGTACACATAAAGAAAATCCTCAGTGTGCATGCATTCAGTGACACCTGGATGCAGATATCCCACTTGCGAGTTCCTGTACACAACTGCTGTTTGCATGCTCTGATGAGAAACGCTGTGTGGAGAAAAGAATGCATGTGTGAAATGGGAGAGCAAATTCGAAGGACAAGATGCAGGTGCCATCTTTATGTGAGTATTGAAGATTTTCTATATGCAGCTGATTGATTGTTTGAAATGAAGGACAGTGCCAGGATGGAAATCAGGTTTCATAACTTTGTGAAAATGTGATCTCTTACTGAATGGGACCTATTTACTAGTACACCTGTAAAAACACAGTGTAACCTTCTTCATCAGGCAACATGAGCATACATATTTTGTAATTAACACTCCCAAAGGGTGGGGATTTTTTTATGTTTAGTTTTCTTTTGGGTTTTGTGCTGTTGGGATTCTCTTTATTCTGTCATATACTTCTGTCATTTGACTGTTTTTCATGTACAATTTGTCTGATAACAGCATTCACTGATAAACCTCTAAATGTGCATTTGTAGCACTCGCTGTCACATTGTGTAGAGAGGTCTGAACCAGCTTTCAGCAAAGCAAGTGGGGCTGGAGTAGCAGCCAAGATGAGGGGCAGCTGACACAAACACACCCCACTTCTTGGTGCAGAGTTCCAAAGCGGCAAAACAAGATACCAGAACAAAATGCAAGTAAATGTAGTTTATAAAGAGAAGAAAAAGAGTGCCACAAAACTCAGATCTTTAATGTGTCTGGGAAGAGTTTTTTCCTTAATGCTTCAAATGTTCTACAGTCTTGAAGTTATTCCAAGCTCGACAGTGTGATATATGATAAAGCACAATCATTTATGTCTCTGTCTTCAAGAGAATTTGCCTTTTCTGTGTTCCTTCTTCAGAAACAGTTCTTTTGCGCTTTTACATATTATCTCTGCAGCACAGACTATTGGAGTACTGGCTGAAGGAATGCAATTAGTCTATTGCTGGAAATGAATCAATTTGAAATGCCAGAGGTATATGAAAATCTGCCACTGGAAATGCCAGTGGCACTGAAAATGTCTTTAATTCCGCATATAGCATTTACTTCAGAAAACAAAGAAATGACACTGTGTTTGACTGAAGACAGAAAGAAGTGTGCACCATCACCATTAAGTTGATGGCAATGTCCACATTTTCAAATCAGAGAAGCCTAGGAGGGTATGACTACAAATCCACAGGTATTACAATTCAGCAGGAGCTTATTTGAAGATCATAGAGTTCCATGTCTTAAGTTAGATTCTGTTTCACATTAATGCTCCTGAAATTTCCCAATTGTAAAATGGCTGGTGAGAGTAAGTTATATAAGTTCAGGACCTCACAAGTTTTGTTTTATGCTCAGCTGTCTGAGTAGTTCAGCCTCAAAGTGTGTAGCGTTATGGACTAAGATGCCTCAGTTTATATATTGATTTAGTCTAACTCTAAACACCTAGGCATAAATATTTAATCTCAAATATTTTCTTGAAGTTTAGTAGTTGGACTTGTTTAATCAAACACTGAGAAGACATCAAACCTGTATTCACTAAATAATTATTTCCATGACTATAACTATCCCTTTCTTCTCCCATATTCTGCCACCTGCAGATGCAGATACAGCATCTAAAGAGAGATCTGACTGAGATTTTTGCCTACTCCACACAAACAAGTGTCAGGAGTGACTGCAGATGGACCCAAAAGGTCTGTATTTGCTCTCAAACTCATTCACTTATCAAGAGCCAGCTCCTGGTTTCAGCACCTCCTAAGTTTTCAAGATAAGACTAGTGCTTCTCCTAAGCCTAAGTCCTTCAGAGAGATAAAAATGAATTACAACTTCAACATCACATTTGTGGGGGAAAAAAGGTGGTGGACATGTAACCCTACAAAAACTGCCTTACTCACCTCCCTTGCTGCCCCATTTATTTTTTAACAGGACTCCTATAATTGCCAGAAAGGAACAGAAACTCAACGCACACATTCCTTGCTCATTAGGAGACGTGTTTGTCTTTTGGGGCTTCCTTCCCAGCTTTAAAAATAAGCAACAAAAGACGTTTGTGCTCCGAGGGAGAGGACTGGTGAGGAAATGGCCATAGTTACAACTACTTATGTACAGCAATGGCCTGAAAGAGGATCTTTTGAGACACATAAGATTCTCCTCTACACAAATATACAAAACCATAATAATGTTATGGCATGACTTTCAGTACAAAGTCAGCCCTGACTGTAAATACTGTAATACAAACTATCCCAGGCTATGCTCAGATTAGCAATTCTAAGCACTGTCCTTAGAATTATATTAATTTTCTCTTCATGGTAATTCTGCATTGCTTCTTACTTTGAAATACAAGCACAGGAGAAAGAGAAAACTCTGTCTCACTATCTCCTTTTCAACCAATAATAAATATTAGGGGAATTAGGAAGAGAAAAAAAATGACAAGTCTATCAGGCACCTTTATGGCAACATATATAACCACGTCACTTCTAATCCCAGTAGATTTAAATCTCTTCCTATAACTCTACTGTTATACGATCCCCTCTTCAGAAACATAATACATCCAGTTCATTAAAGCAGATTGCTGTAGCAGTATATAAATGAAAAATACATCAGAAATATGGCATTCAGTGTGCTTTTCAAGCAGGATAGGTGCTCGTGGCAGCAGGTCCTGGAGCTGAGCTATCAGGCACATTGACAGTCGCAGGCAGTAGAGGATGGCAGGTAAGATTAATAACACAAAACAATAGAGAGACGTGGAAGAACCTGAAGCTGTTGACTATTAACTGAGGATAAGGAAGAACATTGTTACATTCCTCCCATGGGATATGTGCAGCTTTTAAAACATTAGGTTTTAATAGACATTTTTGTAAACATCTCTATAAAGGCTGGTATCATTTGGGGATCTATTCATTCAGTTGATGAATAAAGTCTGTGTCATTTTTTTGTGTCAGTATTATTGTCTGGTTTTAAGCAGCTTTTTTTTTTCCCGTGGCACTCAAAATGCTAATCACGTATTTCTAAAATCAATTGGAAAATAGCGTGCAAAGCATTGATTGTAATGGAAAAATAATCACCAATGGAAAGTATAAACAGACCAGTAATATTTTCAGAATGCAATCAGTAATATTCTACATTATTTAAAATTTATTTCCTGTTTTTTATAAAGAATAGCATTATTTCTTATTAAATGTGTAATATTAATTTAATTTGAAGCATCGAGGGATTGTTTGTTTTGGTTTTGGGTTTGGGTTTATTTTGGTTTTGGTTGGTTTTTTTCTTTTTACTAATAGATAACTTGGGTCTAAAGTTTTGTCTTCATTCACCTTGAAACTGTGTATAGCTAATCTAGTGAGACCTACCAAAGCCTAGGTACTGGAATCACAACTACTAAAAATTCCAGAGTTATACGAGTCCCACTTACAAATCAGTATAGATAATGGATGAGGGAATACTCTGTGAATCTACCTGTGTTGTGGCCAGGCATATTAACTAGTTTGATCATGATTAGACACTGCAGGATGTGGAAAACATCTGTGTGAAACACAGCTCTTAACAAGTTCTTGTTCAGTCCTGACTGAAATGCCACTGAGGGGTCACATTACCTTAAGGATTGTGTCAGAGACTTTAAAAACAAACATACCCCTCTCTTAAAATACATGATTTCAGGGCTGGGCAGAGCTTTCATTTGCCTCTTGGTATCACTTTGTGATTGAAATCATGCACCACACCCGCATGGGCTGTCAGAGAATGAGGAAGGCAGGACAAGCTCCTGTCTTCCTTCTCTGCTGCATTCAGAAAAGCTGAACCTCAGTAAGACTAACTGGTTCTTTAAACGCCTTCAAATTTTATTCCATATTTCAAATTTATTTAAATAAATAAATAAATCTTTATTTAAAGAACTTGACAATTTATGCCACCATGCTGGCTTGCTTTTAATCTCTTGTTATGCTTCACTGCTTTACAAAGCTGGGCAGCTCTGTGGCTGAGGCAAGCAAGGCAACAGAGTGAATATACCAAAAATAGTGTGTTGTTTTCACCTTACCAGAAGAATATCAGTCTAGTGGCAAAAAAACCGCAGCCACTTGACAGTCAGTTTTTCAGCTGAGTATACAGGTATATTGTTTGTGGGATAACTGATCTGAAGTTTTTTAAAATATTAACTGTATTTAAAATATTAACTGTATTTTAAATTATCAGAAGGTAAGGCTTGCAGACAAATGTATGTCAGTAGTAAACCAGGTAGGTCTTCCATTCTGAGAAGAATTTTTAAAATTTCAGAAGCAATTGTTTGTTTACATTTAAAGAGATATTAACATTAGTAGTAGAGCATATTCTTCAGAAGGAGAGTAGCTCTGGAAAGAACAGAGTAGAATTTAGTGTTAAAATAAGGGTTAAAATTTAGGGTTAAAATAAGGCTTGTTGACATTAAGCTGCTATGTATCCAAAGCATCTAATGATAACCTCAATTTGCTGTACCATCTAAAATACAGCAGACATCACAGGCATTTTAAGGATTTTAAATGTAACTTCTTTTCAGTGTTCTGTAAAACTCCAAACTGCAAATCAGTAAATGATACTTATCAGTTATAATGAGCTTACCCCAACTTCTCAGTAAAATTTTCATATTACCCTTATATAGTAAGGAAGATAATAATACTTCCACTTTGTAGGCAATAAAAGAGAGGCACTAATGAAGCAGGAGTTTAAGGCCACCAAGAGACCCCCTGTGAATGATGCGTGGTCTGAAAGCTGTACCACACCCCTTCCCCAGTGGGCACCATGGCAGAATTCCCCACGGGAAGTTTAGTGTAGCACCGTGTGGGAAATAGTTTCATTATAAGTTTGGCTATTTACCAACTTGGTCACTACAGTTCAGACTAAGGTCTAAATCAGTATAAGGAAATATATGCACAGAATGTACCATGAACTGATAAAGGAAATCATTGTATCTCTTTTTGCTTAGGTTTGGTTTTGTGCCTTGATTA
This sequence comes from Corapipo altera, assembly GCF_003945725.1. NCBI lineage: Eukaryota > Metazoa > Chordata > Aves > Passeriformes > Pipridae > Corapipo > Corapipo altera. The sequence continues at coordinate 7,877,648 of NW_020884873.1, read as the reverse complement.
ACTCAGCCATCTGAGAAGCATGATTTGGCCTTTGCACCACCTATGAGCAAGGACATCAGGCGTTTACTTTTAAAAACAAGATTAAAAAATGACTGCATTGGGTCTGAGTTTCCAAGCCAAGGAGAACTTTCTTAGAAGTGTCTGCTAAAATCCCACAAATGCCTTTAAAATGCCACGTTGTGAAAGGGAAGCCTGAATCTACCCCTAAAATTTAAAGCCCTACCATTTAAAAAAAAATGATGTAGCAAAAAATAAAATCATTACTATTTTGGCATGATTGAGAAACTGTCTGCATAAAAAAATCAAATGAGGGCTGCAAGATCCAACTCTGCATTTTTCCCATATTTTTACATGAAAGCAAGTGCACGAACGCCGTGGTTCGTGTTTGTACTGTCACTGCAGAAATTATCACTGTTCCTTGAGCTGTTAAAAGTTTGCTGTTAGAAAAGTGCAGTGAAGAGCTTTTGTATCAGGAAGAGGAGGGGAGTCGCAGGCGTGCATGCAGCTATGTGCAAAGAGAAGAGAGTTAGTTAAGTTTACCTGACAGTCTGGCAATCTGGCCCCCTGGCTAGTTGTGAGCCGTGTGGCGGTATGGAGGCAGCAGGCTGCTGACAATCTACAAGAAACTGATAAATTAGACATATATACAGAGAGATTACAGAGCAAGGGGTTAGTAACGGTAGTACACAGGCTACGCATCTGATGGAGAGATTTAGTGAGGAATGTGTTCTTGGTTCCTTATCTGACAGAAACACCTTTTTTTCTGATAACAGTAACGTTGGCTGTTGCCTTTTTCCTTTTTTTCAAAAGAAGTAGTGGAAGAATTTATGTTTCTTTCCCTTAACATTGGCAAATTTTTGTTTAAACAGACAGCAATAATGGGCTGCGTTCAGGGTCTGGGTTTAAACCTTGTACTTCTCATTCTTCTGCTCGTGATGAAGTTGTTTTTCTTATATCTAACACAAACAATGTCAGTAAAGCTACTCAGAATTTATCCAAAAAAACTTACATCCCTATAACAACTATTACAGATGCCATCTCATTATAATGTTTGAGAAAAAGCTAATTAGAAAGTCTTCACAACTTCTAAACAGTGCTTGTGAGATTGGTTTTTTATTTTTGGGGAAAAGTGAGAACTCGATACAGTTGGTTTCACTGTTCTGTCTAGATTATTATATCAATTCCCAACCAAAGCAGTTTCCACATTAATCACTTGCAAAACTGTATTCTGGTTCTTAATTTATTAAATTAATAATAAACCAAATAATCCTTTATTGCTATGTTTTTACAGTGATATTCGAAATATGAAGACAGCTTTAAACACAATAATATTTGTGGGGCTTCATGAAAGTAGTTGAACAGGACAACCTTGCTTTCTAGCTCACTCGTTTCTACCGAGATTTCCAGATCTCAAGATTTGCTAATTTTCCCTCCAGCAGTCTGGCCTTTCATTCCACTGTCTGTGTGATTCAGATTGTCAGACAACAGAGTCATCAGGGTCCTCTCAAACATTAAAATCTATGGGTGAAATTCTGACTATATGAAAAACTACTGGAGATTATTTTTTGTCTCCAATGGGATTTGCAGCAGACCTGTCATCCTTTCTGACTGCTTCAACCCGATTCTCAACCTGACTCTTTGGTGGAATGGAGTTACTTTCCCGCGAACCTTAAAAATGAGACAAAGGGAACTTCAGGTACTTGGAAAGGATTTGATTCTGGTGTTTTTTCAATTGGTTGCAACTTAAGGAATCATTTCTCTTTACAATGTAGATATTTTCCAAAACCCCTTTCTATTCTTTGTCTCAATCAAGTGGAAGAACATGCACATAAATTTGCTGTAAGGAGTCTTGAGATGGCACCAGGTACAATGCAGAGCAACACACCTTCCTAACAAAACCGAGCATCATATCCACTATCATAACATTTCCCTTTCATATCAGCCCAGAGTGCTTCTTCCTAGTTCCTGTGAAGATCTGTGCTGACCTCCAGTGGGGTGGAAGCAAGTGTACCCAAACTGCTGATTTCTTCCTACTTCAGCAAAGAGGAGAGGGGGTTGGCCTAATTTTCTAGTACACAGATAGCCACATTAGAAAAATACGTGCAGTTAGTGCTGGCACCACTGTGTCTGGAAGCAGAAATGGAATAAGAAAGGATACTCTGCCATTCTCTCATTTACCAGGGTTGTCACTAGAGTCCTCAGTACACCTCTTAGCAGGAGAGTGCATGAGTATTTGAGTCATGAATAGAAGAGTCTGTCTGGTCAGCACAAAGCTCAATTAAAATAAGAGGTGCCTGGGAAACAGACAGACCAGGCTAACTGCAGGAAGAAAATTATTACTGAAAAGTAAAAAAAAATTAATGTCTTATTCTAAACAAACTAGTTTGCAGAAGTCCAAAGCGAAGTCATCCCTGACAGCTCATACAAGGTAGTAGTCAGTGAGAAAAGGAATAAAGAATAGAATGCTGTGTAATGAAAAGGTATGGACAGGTTTCGTAAATACAGAAGAAATTATTCTGACAGGCTTTTCCAGAACAACACAAACGCCTGATTTATGATCCTAGTCTAAAATCTCAAACATGGTGCAAATATTTTACGTTGCATCTTCATCTGCTACATTTGGCAGAATGCACGAAGAGCGAGCTAGATTCTGCCAGCATTATTCAAGCTGGATAGTAACTGTTTCGGTGAGAACAGACTTCCCTGAATTCATATGAAACAACAATTCTAGCTGGTGTCAGCAGTGCACATGCAATCCTGGCTCACACTCACATCAGGACCAAATCTAGTGATCCACGTGTCTTAAGATGACTGAATCGTGCTCCTACACTCCAGGAGTGAAGTTTTTGAGGATTATGCTAGGAAAAAGCTAAGCAGAATGCATATGGTTTACATAGACACATTTCAAATTCAAAGGAGCTTCTTATCTACTTATGTTCAAGTAGCTGTGCCAGAGCTAACTTTATTCCTTCTATATTTAATCCTTTTAAGTATTTTGGAGGATTTATAATGCTATTCTCCAATGTCATGACAATCATAAAATGACTTCTTTCTACTAAGGAACTCCTGCCTGTTTCAAGTCAATGTTTGCTTCTTTCTGAAATACTGTGCTGAAGGCTAAAAGTTTCAAAGATGTCTTTACTAATTCTGTGGTCAATGTCACATGCCATAAAGACAAGGTAGGAAAGATATGCTTTATTTTATTAGAAAAATAAAAATAAATTTTAAAATTACATTGGAAGAAGCCTGTTCCCTGTATTTTTCAAATCTCAGGGACCGTCAGTCAAGCTACAGAGTGAAAGTACAGTTTGTCATTTATGTAGAAGATACTTGGGGAACACACAGATTACACCTTCTGGGGTATCTTCTGAGACTATGACCAACAAAATTATTAAGAAAGTTATTAAATACAGACTATCTTACTTCTCCATCATCTTCATTTACTGTGAGGAAAGAAATCACTTAGAAGCAGCAGCTGGGCTGGCTGATTCCTTAAGAGTCCTTTTACAATTCTATGAACCTTATAACAAATAAATGAATTTTAGTGATCCGTTCAACCACAGAAGGCAAAGAGGAGCTATTGTACATTGAAATTCATTGCCAGTTTTCACTGAATTCAGCAGGACTTGGGGCTGCAGAGTCGTGTGGCAGTATTAGACAACATTCACCACTGGATCTGTTGGAGCTTTGAGGCTTGACTTGTGCTATACATTAGTCCTGTTTCGACTTTCTGGTTCTTAGCATTTTAGCCATTTGCTGGCAGTGGTGGTGTAAAGGGCTCAGAGATTTCCTCTCTCACTAATTAGCCACTGTTGATTTTTCTTTGGAATCTAATGCTTAGTCCTAATCGGGCTAATCAGCTCTTGATGTAAGAGCATTAAAAAAACCCCAAGCTCAGAGAAACTACATCTGCTCACATGAGCACTGAATGTGCTGCTATAAATTATGTGCCGAGAGCAAATCTCACAAAAAAAAAAAAAAAAAAAGTATTTTCCTGTGCTTCCTGTTTGTGGCTCAGCCACAAACCCAATGCATTTCCCTTGTGTCACAAGGTGTGCTCTGCCCTTCGGTCTGTGAACTGGGTGACTCTAATCAACACAGGTCTGCTTTACTGGGTTATTACTGTCTGAGAGATGGGCATCCCTTGTGTTGACATCAGCAATGTCCCCAGTGAAAAACCGATGTGCAAGCATTTTCAGCCCCACCTGCTCAGGACCCGGCACACTGCAATGGAACATTTCAGCACATTTTGCCACTCAGTAAATTACTAATCCCTACACAGTGCTGTCGAAGACTGAAACTAGACAGAATCCAAACCTAAGCATAACATACTTTTAACTGTGTTTAGTTCATTAATCAATAAAAAGCTTTCTTTTTTTCCCCCTTTTATCTGAAAGGGTAAAACTGAGAGTCAAAAACCAAACCAATCAACAGGTACTGTTACATATTTAGCATTTCTGACATGAAAATTTTGGGAAAACTCTGTTCTTGATAAATAAAAAGCTGTCAAGAAATGTTTATGACAAAATATGAGACTGAGGGTTTTTTCAGTCTGTTAAAACAAACCCTCCCTAGAATCCCATGGACCACATCAGGCCAACAGAAACTCCTTCTTTCCTAGTTAAAAGTTCTCAAGCTATCTCACTTTGTGTTACACTACCCAGTGGCAATTGAACTTGCTCCATCAGGCTTGAGGAATTTGATAACATGTCTATGAAGTTGCTATTAGCAGTTTACCTGAAAAATAAGCCGTCTCCATTAATATGGGTAATGAATAGTTTTCTTCCCTGAGGTGTCAATTTAATGGGAAAGACTGAGTGGTTAATAGCATGAGCTGAATGTAGTGGGTAAAGAACAAATCTGTAGTCTTCTAGTTGTGCAGAGGTAGAAACAGAGCGAGACCTACAAAGACAATAAATCAATCCTCTTTGCTCAAAGATGAAGAACAAGGAAAATTTCAAAACCAAAAGACAAATCTGAGATGTCAAGAAGAATAAGGCAGAGGGTACAAAAATACTTGTCCCCCTTGCTGAGATTTGTAGAGCTGCTTTCAAGCTGCAATCTGATAAGATGAGAAAAGTCCCAAAACTGTTTATATTCAGGAGTGATGGGGACATAAGTTTATACAGTTCTTTGACTAGCTAGTTTCATTTATAATTTATCTCTATTTTTCTAATGGATGCCAAGAAAATTGACCTTCCTCAAGGCCAAGAGGAACTTCAGGAGGTAATGGTCATCAGAAAGAACAGCTGGTGAGGGGACAGATGTGACACCTTCAGAAAAAGCCACAAACAATGGTACAGGTCAAAGATTAGAAGAGCCTCTCCCTCCTCCTGTTTCCAGGGTCAGTTTGGGTCTGGATATAACACAGTTACCTCTGCCCTACACACAGTCCCAACTGATCAGTCTGTCAGATGCAAACTGGATGCAGCTCTGTGTTTCTGCAGGCTGTCACTGGAAGGAGAGGACTATAGTGGAGCAGCCACAGGGATTCCATGTGGAGCCTGGCTGGCCTAACTAACCCCAGCTTGCTCAGAGCAGGATTGACTCAGCTTGTCCTGGCCTAGGAGCAAAACTAGCAGGACGGGAGGACTGAGCCATTGTACCACTCCATGAGAGCCAGCCCTGTCCTGGCACAGCTCCACACAGGCAGCTTAATAAAGTTCACCAGGTGCAAGTTAGCTCCTGCACATTTCCCAGCACCCAGATTACCTGGGATTTCCCACTGAGTTTTACTTCTGTTCCTATTGAACTGAATAATGGATCACTGAGTGGAGATAGACAAATGTATCAACCAAATATCAGTTTCACCTTTCTTCATGGTAAAGCTGATCTATGAAATCCCTATGACAAGTCTTGCAAGTACCCAGGTGACTTCACATCTTAAGCTTGCTACTCAGAGAAACTTGGTATCTTAGATTACTTTTGTTTGGAGAAGTTTCAATAACAACCAGCTCTTCCACTACTTACTTCTTAGTCTTCTCAAAAACTATTTGAAGAGTAAAACATGTAAGCATGCTGCTGAACTCCCATTATCTACCAATATCTACATATTCCCCTAAGAGGCAACAGAGCAGCAGTAGGATGCATCTGAAATCCTCATCTTCAGTCATCTCCCCGTGTCCATTCTTTTTCTTGCAAAGGAGGCCCAGGAATATCCCACTGTTTCTACACTCCCAAAGTCCTAACACGGGCCCTTCTTTTGCTCCTCCTCCTCTCAGCTCTCTACCTTTAGGACATGGTCAGATAGAGTTAACGTAACAGAGGGCTTTCTGTCGAATGCTTCTCAAGAGTAAGAGCAGGTAGGGAATTTAATTGCTATTTGCTTATGGCATTTAGGGAAACACTATTTATCTTGCTGATTTCCACAAACCAACTCATGGAGCATCACTATCAAGTTCATGCACTGCCTGGCACACAACACTGACAGACATGGTTTAGTAGGTCACTGGTTCAGTGGTTTTCCAGAACATGTCAGGTCTCTTGGCTATGTTCTAGTGAGTTCTTTCATCTATACAACAGCTACACTATATGGAGTGCTTTTCCCATTGATTTATTTATTCTGCATGACTTAATTTCTACTTTTTTTTTTTAGACTTGAATTATCCCAAATCTAGAGAGCTGTTCCACCATCAGTCCATGTTTCAGTGTTAATGTGTCTGCTAGCTCGAAGTACAGTGATAAAGCTATATCCTAGCCTTGCCCTCTCCTGTAGCTTGTATTAAGAATAACTTTTAAAAAAGAAATAATACCTTGTCATTAATAAAATTAGCAAAATGCATTTTTCTCCAGTTAAAGACTAAGAATATTAAGAGGTTTCTTATCAGCTCTGTATATTTTTTCCACGTTTTCAATATCACAATGTGCTTATATTATTTCTCAAATGGTTTCTATGAATGCTTTAAATAATTCCTCATTAAATCTACTGAGAAGCTAAATAATGGGTTAGTAAAACAGCAGAAATGGAAATGGTAGAAGCAGAAAAATATATCTTTAGTTCCTTTCTTTTATACAGTTCATAAAAGCACATTTAAAAAGGTCTGATGATTCATGAAATACTTACTAAAAGACACACATTTTAAACATTTCAAAAGAGGAAAAGAAAAGGTCTTAAAATTACATAAATCATCACACTTTGATCTTGTTATTTACCATGGAAACGTAAATCAAGGATACATTTCAGATGGTCACAAAATCATCCAGACCAAAAACGCTTGCACTATTTTATGGGGAAAGAAGGGCCTGATCCAAAATTTGAAGCCAGTGGAACAGTAACTTTAGTAGGCTTTGGAAGAAACAACATAAGTTACAATTTTAAGGTTCCATATCCCTAAAAAATGCAGACAGGGAGATACTTACAATCAAGGATACTAGGCTTGATTAAAGAATGGCTGGTGAGCTTACTCCATATACAACAACATCCCAAGGAACTGCTCTATTAGAGAGCTAAAATATCAGCATGTCTAATTTAAACAGAGATTCATTTCAGCTTTGCCTATTTTACGTGGAGAGAAGCCCAATATTGAATATTCCTGTGCATTTTAATGGCAAAAATCAATAAATCATGAAACCACATTAAACCTTGTCATAAAAGAAGATAAAGATGGATGACTTTTGTTGCCAACACTGTCAAGATATTTCAATCTCTGTTTTAGTTAATTGCTGGGACTGGACTCCAAAGCCAAAAATTTTCATAGAAAACAACAAATATCTGGAAACACACCTTAAAGATTTGATGTGTCACCTGCATACCTGTTTAGTTAGAAACAACTGGAAGTCTAATAAGATTTATTGGAGAACTTCAACAAATGATGCTAATATTAACCATTCCATCCAGCAATGATGTCATAGCTTAGATACAGAGAGAAAAATGTCAATAGCCTTTTAATGAAAATATACAAAAGGCATGTATTTCACTGCAATCTGTTTGCTTCATTGTATGTTTGTTTGGGGTTTTTATGTTTTTTCAAACAGACAAACTTCTATTAAAAATAGGTTTTGTTTTGGAATTGCTTTCTACATAATGAAAAAACATCAGTACAAATTAAATTAAACTTTTAGAACTGCAGTGAATTCATGCAATAATAGCTAAATTATATTGAAGTAGCTAAATTATATTGATCAGCATGAAATGTATGGGTTTGGTCTCATCAGTGATAACTGGAGAGCTAAATGCAAGAGAGGAAAAGCACAGAGTGAAAAGGTCCTGTTCACAGTGGCACCAAGAGGTAAAAGTACATTTAGCCAGCTGAATCCTTCATCAGTCACAGCCAACTAATGTCCTTGGCAAGGACATTGTTCTTCAAATTCAAAACGGCCTCCACAAGAACAACATACCATGCTTGAAATGGCATAAATATGCAATGCTCATCAAGCTTAGTTGAATGAGCATATCAGATGCAGGACATGGCCCTGAGAGCAGGAAGATATGTACATATATCTGTATATATGCACTAATACCACTCATTAAACAATGAACACATATATACACAAATATGGCATGTTTACAAAACCCACAGAAAACAGGACAATGCAGAACAAAAAAGAGAACATAGATAATAAGTAAATAATGACTGAATTATCCTTTTTGTGAAGAGCATCATATTCGGGTTAAAAAAATTCTTACATCTGATTTTTAAAAAATTCTACTAAAAACATATAAAATCCATTTTCCACGAAGAGACAGATTAGGCCAATATTGCAGGAGTCTTACAACAGCCAGTAGCCTGCCTAATTGCACAAGCTCAGAGACATCTTGCAGGTACAGGATCACCATCAACACAAGTACATTCTCAGTAGGTAAAATACAACATACTCATAGCCAAGGACTGAGATCCATGGATCTCTAATAAAGCAAAGGGCAATTTGCACTTGGATAAATTTGCATTGCCAGAATAAAGTTGTGGGGGTTTTTTAAAAAAATAATGGTTCTGAAGAACTTTCATGCTTTGGATTGCTTGGATGAAGCAAAACAAACTTTCCTGAGTGAACAATTCAGAGTAGACTAGCCTGACTAGTTATATATTATATGTCTGTATATCCTATTTAGTAGCTGTGCCTTGGTTAATCACTTATCCTGCTTTTCAAGAATAAACTGTTTCACCTAATACATAAAAAACCCCACACCGGAACTCAGAATAAAATTATTTAACATAAAATCAGCATAGAAAGAGGTCTCTAGATCCTAGTCATGTTGATTTTCCTCTTCATTAATCTATAAAATTCTCTCACAAAGGAGAAGTAAGAAATATTTAAAACTCTTCACTGGGTGACCCGAGCAATCATAAAGATCTACAAAGCACCCTCCTGACAAAATTTAGTTCTGAGTTGTTAGTGCTCCTCAAAGGACTTCTTTCATAACCATTTTTTAAAGGAAGCCATGCTTTCCTCTATCTACAGATTTCTAACAGTCCTGCGGTTTCAAAATTGAGAAGTGCCTGAAAAAGTGAAGTTGAGGTACTGAAGTAATGCCTGTAGCAGCAACACTTAGAAATCTGTGAGGAGCTTTCTGACATTGATACCTAAGCTCAAAAGTAAATTTTTTGGAACTATTTTTGGCAAAATATTCCTAAAAAAAAACCAAACCAAAACAAACAAAACCAAACAAAAACGTGCACAGCTAAAGACCTCTGACTTAAACCCTTTTCAACACACAATGAAATGCTATAAAAAAATTTGTTCCCCCTACCTTTCCACTGGTGTAAGGTACACAGGCACATGTCTACAGACAGCCTCTGCTGTGCAGAGTGGTGTCAGCCTGAGCCTCCCTGGTCATTTGGTCATTTTCCCAACCCCTGCATCCAAAAGGGGAGGCTAAAGAGAGCTTCATTTCCTATCAAGGGCTTCTACTCACTCCTTTTGAAGATGCTTTCCCGTATCTTCACACTACCTAAACAAGATGAAGCAGCAAGAAGGAGGAGCTGAAACCAACAATCTTGCCCCACAGGTTAAGTTCCACTTTAACATTATTTTAAGAAAAATACAGAAGAAGGAACATGAGCTTCTGATTACACAGAGAGTAACCTTTTACAGAATATTTCTGAAAGTCACACCCTACACACTATACCTTGAAAAAGCTCAAAATCCAGAAAGAAAAAATTAAAATACCATTGGTGTATTCCTCATCCCTTGAGCCAGGAGAGGTTACTCAACACCTCACATGACTTATTAAAAACCCTTAAGTCCTTATAACACTAAGGGCCACCCTACTCAGAAGACCCTCTGCTCCTTGCTGTGTTTTGTTTGTGCTACATCAAACAGATCAGTGCATTCCTAGGTTTCTACCCATTCTTCACATGTTAAACCAATTCCAGTGTGTGAATTAGCAAAGGCAACTCTTAAGCAATTTCCCTGGAGTTCCAGCTGAAAGATTCAATTATAAGACTTCTTAGGACCTCAGCACTTGGGTGATTGAGATTTTGTATTTTCATTTTCCTTGTTAGCTTTAAAAAATACTGTCTACCTACAGACTGTGTAAGTTAGCTCTTGATGACACCCTATAGGAATTTCCTTTGGGATAGAGTTTTTATAAATTAAGTTACATTTTAAGGTAAGAATACAAACTGACAAACAAGAGCTAGTTATTTGTATCCTATTGTGATTCATATTTGATTTGCCTGTAAGCATAGAGCTATAGCAGAAATTAATCTTGGAATACTTTTATAGTAAGAGTATCTATTAAATACTCTTAATTATGCATGATAGGTGATGAGTTTAGTGCTTGAGCAGTTGTGATACTATTATGTAGCATTTCTTGGGCTGTCTTTGTCTTCCCCATTAGTCTCGTCTTGTGAGAATTAAATGCCAGGCTGTAAATCACTTGAAAGACATCTGAAAAGCAAGCAGGCTTTCAGGTTTAATGTGCTTTCAGAAATGAGCAACTCCACAAAATTACCTACTTTTGCAGTGGTTTGTTTTTTTTTTAAAGCTTTCAGAAAAGCCATTTTATGAAATGCTCTTGTAACAATGAAGAACAATAAAATCTAAACCCTACGAAACAAAAACTTGGGATTGCAGTAAACTAGCACAGTTCTATTGAAACCCATGGGGCTAGACTGGCTTATGTCAACTAAACATCTGATCTCGGCTGGGCTTGGAATTTGAGAGAAATGTGTCACATTTTAAGGCTACTTTCCTTTTTTCTATTTTGATAAAATGAAATATATCACTATACAGAATTCTCTAAAAGGAAAAGGATTGCCCATTATGATCTTATGATCTGAATTCCTTCAAAATATGAAATGCTTTACTTTTTGCAGCGTTTTCCTGTGTGGGACTTTAAATACCAGGCATAAACAATAGGGAAAGAAGCATCTACCACAGTTTGTTTGGGGGACACTCCAACAAAGGAGAGTCTCAGGTGGTTTGTTGTTGACTCTGTTTAAGAGAGAATGCTGCAGCCATTGGTTATTGTCCATTTCATAAGCCTGTTGGGAAACCTTTTTCTTCAGGTGCATCATCTACACAAGGATCTTGATTTAAATTTAAGCTAAAACAACAGAACTTTATATTCAATTTTAGAATTTCCATGCTAAAATATCTGACAGAGAAGAGTGATGTCAAAGCAGATACTACAGGAGACCTTTTTTGGCTTGGTCTTTCCTTGAAGAGGTTGAGAGAATCATATTTCATATTTGGGACTGTGGTATATTAAGAGCCACCTAGTGACTTTATATTCAAGGAGTTTGAACACAACTGCAAAGGAAAGGTAATTTTTCATAGTGTTTCACACTGCTGAACTGAGCATTAGGCTTTCTATATGCCCTGACTTTTTCATGTAGTTATGAAAACAAACACAAACATATGCAAAGGTAGGCTGGAATTGTGCTGGACACGTACAAGCTGCTTCTGCCTATCAGAAGAATAAAGACTTGAAAGTGTAAAAACACATCTTAGCAGAACAGAAGCAAAAAAAGTAACACACAGCAAAGCCAAATGCTTACCATTACCTAGGAGAAATGGAACATGATACTTTGAAAAAGGACTGAGTGGTATTTTTAGCCCCTGCGGGCAGTTAGGAGCTATTAGTTCAATTAGAAAGCCCAGATCAAATCATGCTGTCACAGCTTGATGTCAGAGAGACATGCATGCTGATCTAAAGGTGAGGGCAATCAAATGGAAATCGATGAGGAAATGAGAATCTCTTTCTTGAGAGATCTTCAGTTCAGCTGGTCTTCCTCTGAAAAAGGCAGCAAAAGCAGTCCAGCTTTCCCTCTACTAGCAGTAGTCAAAGCTGGGCCCAGAGCATAGTGAAGGCAATCTCTTCTGCCAAGCACCAAGTCCAGAAGAAGGTGCCAAAGAAAGACAGGCACAGCTCGGTACTGCATGGGGAGCATGGGGCAGGGGAGCCTGCTGGGTTTCTCCCTCTGCCAACTTCAGCTATTTTGGCTCTTGGTCTCCATCAAACACATTCCCAGCTACAGCCTCCCAGTCCCCACAACACTGAGAGCTAATGAAAGGACAGGGCATAGATTCACTCACATAATATGGCTGAAATATTTGTGTGAAGGAAATAGTTCACAAATTTAAAAGAACAAACACCAAAACACACTTCCATTTAATGTAGGTTTGATTCATTCTTACTCCACTCCTGAGGACTCAGCCTCAAGCCAAGCTACACTTTGCTCCATAGTGTTTGACTTTGGATGCTGCTCTTTTGCACCCTCTCTGATGAAGAAGCAGGTGTGGGTTGCTACATTTCTTGCTGGCTTGCTTGACTGCACAAGTCATCTGAGAACAGAAGCTCTTTCTGATACAAGGCTTTTAAACTTTCTCGGTAAAGGCAGAAGAATAACATTCTTCAGTGTTCCTTCACAAAACAGATAATTAGACAGATGGCAAAAAAATCCTACTTGATGCATCATTCCTTTCATCTGTTAACAACAGTAAGAAATCTTCCAGAAACTGGTAAGAACTGAAAAATTCACTACTTAATCTTCAGCCTGATTCTAACATGGGCCCTGCTAACACTGGAATCTGAGCGCTCAGAAAAATCTCAGGTTTGAACCTGTCGGTCTCGTAAGCTGAGCCTAAGGCCATGTGATGATGTAAAATTCTGACAAATGTATTCAGAAAGCTGGGACTGTTGTAGATTCCTAAGGACAACCATAACATAAATCAATAACTCTGTTTCAAGACCCTTATACTCTGAACATGTAGAGATGTACCTAAAGTGACAGGTAAGACTCCAGGCAAACATAATTTTCTGGACAATTCTACTTTTCAGGCTGCTTTATCCTTTGGCCTCTCTTACTGGAAAAAAAAAACTGTGTCAGTGTTTCTCAATTTGTGGTCCATGCATCTCTGATGTTCCATAAGATGCTTCTTTCCTCCCACTTACACGTTTTTCTCCTCAGGAGACAGCTCTTTTGATTTATTTTCTGCAACACTCCTTAGGAAAATGTCTTGTTTAGACTGTCTGCAGTTTTACACTTTTCTTTGGAGTGGGTGTTACTTGCATGGTTCAAAGGCAGCTGTGATATTGATGGCACTGAGTGAAAAATTTAACATACTATAGGGTACTGCTCAGCTTTCCAGAATAAGTATTTTTTTGAGCAGAAACCACTTTAGGGGTTTACCTTCTATGTTTTCTACTTAATTGTTTTTGTTCATAACAAATTTCAAAACAAATAATGAAAAAAAAATTACCACCAAACAAGGCTGTGCACATCTAAAGGCCAAAGGTTCTGCTCAGGCACAGAAGAAAAGTAATTATTAGCTGGTCTGTCAGGCAAAGAAAGATGTCTCAACCTTTGAAATGGCATTCCAGTTTCCATTTCCTTTCTTCGCCTTGTTCCATGTGGATACTACATTTGGGCAGGTAATTAGGAGTAAAAGCTTCCTGCAAAGATAAACTTCATGATTCAATTTATATAAACTAAGCCTTCTGCGAGTTTAACATTACCCTTCAGAAAAACCTGACTGAGTGCTCCAGGGTGAGCAGAAGACAAACGCTGCATAGGCTCCTGCACACTGCCAGTCATTCCCTCGCTGGTCCTCACACATCTGACTCCTCTGTCCTGCTGGGTTTGTGTCTTCCAAGGGGACTACCAACACGACCACCAGACTAAGCTCCACCCAGGCACAGGGGTGCAGCCTCTGCAGATGCCAGTGGGACTGCACCCACCTAATATCACAGCAGGACTTTCCCCACTGCATCTGAAACCAGTTTGGGCCGCTGCCAGCAGAATGTCATCTCCTGCCACAGGTGACATAGGAGGAGACATTTTGCTTTTCAGGTCCCCAAGAAGATGCCCAAATCAGATTGCATCTGCAGTGCTGGGAGGGTCCCCTGCTCTGCTAACCACTCAGCACCACATGCATCCAAGGAAAAAATGTTTACCTGGTATGGCCACGGTTAACCTTTTTTCCTTGCTGAGACGGTGCCCATGGATGAATTCACTCATGGAAGGGGGGCCCCTCAGAAGATATGATTCTGTGGAGGCGGGATGAGGGGGGGTTCTTAATAATTTCTGGAGGTAGGTCCCTGAAGTCCTGGGATGGCTCTGATCACAAAGGGAAGGTGAGAATAGTCTTGCAGGAGATCCAAGAAAAATACATATGGAAACAAAAGAGTTTTACTTTAATTACCTTTCAAAGCCTTGCGAATGACAACATCATGTTAACTTGCTTAACAGGTAAAAACCAACTAGTGTTGCCAACCCACGTCATTTCTAGAGCAGGACACCTTGCCTGCCTTGGAAATACTCATTCACGTTAGGGAAGGAGGAGATGAGGTTGAGTTATACATCAGCATCCTGGAGTTGACATGTACAAAGTTCCCTGAATGTTCTCTTGGTTTTGCATTGTGATTAGAGCATATAAGAAAAGGGAATGATTATCTGGACTTCTCTAACAGAGATCCCACACCTCTAGAGCTTTGGCAGCGCAGTCACAAGACAAGAACTCGCTGCTTGAACAGAAAAATATTTGCATTAGGTTATGAATGGCAGCCATTCCCCTTCAAAAGCTTGCTTGCTCCCATGTAGAAAAATTGATCTGAGCGAACGCATCCATATTATTTTTAAACTGATAAAGAGCAAGTGAGCACCAGAGCTTAACAAAGAAATGCAGTTTCTTTTGTGTTAAGCACTGAAATTCTCACAGAGCACAATCCTTTTTTTATTTCAGATGCTCGTGACAGAAAACTTTAAGGAAAACTGAAGGAAAACTTGTTAAAGAAAATACATTCACACTTAATATTAAAGACATACAAGATGCACTGAGACACTGACAGAATATAGTTCAGAACACTGCATTTAAGGAGGAGGAAATAACAGTGAGTAGGTGGATCAGAACCACATGTTGCCAGGCTTTGAATTTCATATTCACATCCTCCCCACCTCCTTTTCCCCAGTCAAAGTACAAAACCAAAAAATAAAAATAAATAAATAAATAAAAAAGAATCATTATGTTTACAATTCAGTGAACGACTTTAATGAAAGTCTGGCTACTGCACTGTACTGTAAAGATCACTGCATGCATACCTTTTCCTCTGAGTGCCACTGCTGACCAGTAAGTTTGGTTGCTGTGGGCCCTGACTATGCAGGAGGAAAGTGTCTATGCTTGGCACGGTGGCTGATGCCTCCTCACTTACTTTAGGGCTGCCGATCTTGCTCTTTCCAAGCTTGCCTTTGCTGCGTCGGGACTGCTCGTGGTCGAACTCTAAATCCTCCAGTCGCTGGGTAAGGGCAAGTTTTTGCTGGATAGCCATGCGCAACAGAGAGTTCAGGGTCTTCTTCTCATCCTCCGCAGCTGCCAGCTGCCGCTGCATCTCATCCAGCTGTGTGACGTACTCATCACACCTGGGGGAACAAACAAGGCAGAAATCTGGGGAAACGGTCCAAGAACCAACTCTACCAGTGAGCACATTCCTGGGCTTCAGTTACAGAGGCAGATTCAGATCCAAGCTTTTGCTGACCCTAATCCCAGAAGCAGACAGCCTGAATTCTTCTGTTCCCACTTTGAACAGATTTGGCCTTGGATCTGAATGCCAAAACTTCCCATTCAGCATGAGAATCTGTATCTATACTGACAGAGTAGTCTATGATAACGTAATACATTTCTAATGCAGATAATAAGCAATTGGAGGGTAGGTTTGGGATTATCTCCATGTTAGACCACAAGTAACAATTTTGGGTGCTGGTTCTGATAGTAAGTCATGATAAGAATGTCTATTAATTAGATAATACTATTTTTCATAGACAGTAACATCCACTTCAAGAAAATACCACAAAAGAAGGCTGCAAGTAGTGTGAACACTTGACGCATAAGATTTTGGAAAGGAGAAGCCCTCAGTTATTTGCCATTGTTAACTGATTAAAAAGTACTATTCAGAAAACCCCACATCTGGAGTTATTTCACATTTACTGTTGAATATTTTGGAGGTGTGCTCAGGTGTTCATCGCTATGGTCACCTACTCCTTTTTAACACTCAGCCTCTTTTATCTGCATGAAAAACTCCCTTCACTTGCTTTTGAACTCTGAGAACTAAAACCACCTTTCTTATGATTTTGTTAATATCTAAGACCAAATTCAATTTAGTTCTGCTTTAAGCAATAATTCCTAAAGTTAACAGGAAGAGCAAGGCATTTCAAGATGGTCTTAAGTCATTTTTTGAAGCTAAATAGCTTCAGTTTGTTAGCAATAGACCATCTAATCAGTAAGAACCAAGAGCAATAAATGTACACCAGCAGAGAGATGATTCAGAGATAGCAATACTGTCTGACCACCAGAGATTTGTGGCAATATCCAAGGCATGTTAAATGATGCAGCTTTTGCCAAATCTCCTTCCCACACGATCTGTATAAATCTAAGTAGCTTTGCTGTGTAATTGCAATTGTGTAATGGATGAGGATGTAACTTTATCAGTATCACTCACAGAAAACAAGCATAGAAAATTATTTTAGTTTTCCTTATCAAAATGTGTGATGCATTAAACTTGAATTATTGCAAACTGAGGGATGGAACTAATTTCTCTGAAATTTTAATCTTCCCCTTGGGAAACAAAAACAAAGTATACTTGAAAATTTGCAGTTATTCTTCACACGCAAACACTTACATATATATTGTACTCTCCTTTTGAATAATTTAGGCACTGGAAACAAAATTACTAAGACACGGTTTCATCTACAGTTTCAGTATTACCTTACTTTCACAGGACCTTAATAAGCATGACTGTTGTTATTCAAGACTTGAAGTAGAGAGATATTTATGAAATGCTGGTTGGCTTAAAGACAACTTGCACACCTATTTCTGCTCCAAGCCATGAAATGTCTATTGATGCTTAAGCCAGCTTCCTTGATAGAGATACTAGAAAGAAATCAGCATTCTGTAGATTATAGTAATTCCTATTTCAAATTAATTGACTTTAATGTCTGTGTTGCCAGAGTCTTAAAGACTTGTTCTTGTAACCAGATGGATCCTGTATCCACCTCTTATTCTCTCCTGCTTTCCTCTTTGTCTAGGAGACATCTTTTTTTTTCCAAATAGTTTTCTGTTGAAAATTTTTAAAAGTAACACTTGGTTTGTAAAACAGCACAACTGAACAGTTAAGAGACGTAAGTGCCATGAAAATGGATATTACTAAAGCAGACTCAGACAAACATCCTTTTTGTTGCCTGCTATGAACTATATCAGGTTGGCTCAAGAAATCTGGATATACTAGATGCTGTTAGCTGGTCTCATACTTGAGACAAAACTAATCACATTTTCCAACCCATCTAATTAATTATATGTCCTTCCTAGAAATCTCCCCATAACAGGAATCCCACACTTCTGGCACTTCACTGCAGTGTTTGGGTGGTTTCAGTCATCTGACCTCCACCTCAAACACACAGTCCCGTGTCTCTGGGTTTTGTTGCTCAAGCTTTTTTTTTCTTTTTTGAGAAACAGCATTCAGAAAGGTTAAACCTAAATCAGTCAAGTAAAGGCCATAATTAACTTTAGAAACTGCTGAATTAACAGTCTCAGATCTCACTGAAGTTTGCAGCATTGAAGGTTATTCCATATAGTGGGAGGTAACTACTGCCTGCAGCCATAGCATTTCCCTTCACTGAAATATTCCTAGATATGTGCAAGTGTGGGATAAAAAGAGAAGTGTTTCCAATTAAAAAATGCAAAAGCATTACACACATTCATATTGCCTTTTGCCCACATGTTTGACAAACAATTGTGAAGTCTCACAGGATACTGAAGAAGAAAAAGGTTAAGAGTTCCTCAAAGACATGACCTCTGGCATGATACTGACCACTGTGTTCCAAGCAGGGCTCAGGATGCTCTAAACAGTCTTTCAGGACTCAAATAGTAGTAAATAACAAAAGTTATGTCCTCCAAAGTCAGAGTTCTTTCCCAGTTCTTCCCTCGCCCCAGGACAGGTGCAGTCTACAACTGACTATTAAATAACCAGCACTGTTATCTTACTGTCTGCTGGTCTACTCATTGCCAGAGCAAAAGTCAAGGTTTCACCTATTTCTCATTTCTCTTGTCTCAGAAAGGAAGCAGACAGACACACAAGCCCACTTATTTTGTACGAACTGATCCAAGAAGCTTATATAGGATTTTAAGGGATTTCTAGTTGCATCTCCCTCTCTCGTCTAGGAATGTAAACCAAATACTGAATCAGGCTTATGCGTAATTTGGGTAACATAAATCACAGCAGAGCTTGAGCTAAAACCCGGTGACAGTGACAGTTCCCTGCTCTAGCCATATAATCATAATTCTCTTCCGCTCATAAAAGTTTCCTCATCTCCAGGACCTGTCCAATCTTCCCAGTTCATCTCTTCAGCACATTTTTTTCTTTAAATATTAATCATAAGAAAACAACTTGATGGATGAAGAATAAGATCCATGTCTGCAGTGTCAGGACTACAGCAATATCAGAAGTAATATTTCCTGTTCTCTCCTTTTAAGTATCTCCTTTTAGACTAGGAAAGCAAGCATGTGTAGGGACTCAGTACAATCAACTTCCTGAATCCCTTTAGGTTCCTGCTTTAAAAGTAGTTCCTTCTCTCCTTCAGCATGGGACTTCCCTTCCTCTCACAGGGCAACATCTACTCTAGACTGCAAAATGAATGTTTTAAAGAGTTCATTATTTATTTTTCATTTTTCCCCTGGATGAGGGCTGCTCACTGCTTCACACTCCCACAGCTCCCATCCTGGGTCAGCAGCTCAGGGGTGGAGTGAGGGGACACAACAAAAGGGGCGGGGAAGGCTCTTACCATTTTCTCTGCTCTGGGAATACCAGAAGCAGCCCAGGATAAAACAAGCAGGCTAAAGGCAGGAGCTGCAAATCAGGTGGGCTACACATGGTTCTGGCACGAAACAGAAACTTCAATTCTGCTTTGCCAAACCCTTGTATCCCACAGAAGAGATTTTTTTATGGTTTTGGTGGGGTTTTTTCCTGAGATGCAGTAGGGGAAAGGAAAGCTTGAACTATATTGAGGACATATTCTTGACAGGTATGAAGTAAATAAATCCCAGAAAGGGATCACAAAAGTGAAGGAGAAAGCTGTAGAGATCAGAATCAATTTTTTGGACTGGGTTAAAAAGCAGTCCCAGAAGGAAAAACAGAAAAGTAGAAGTACAAGCAGGACAGAAGGACTTCTGAGAGGAAGATGAACTGAAGAAAGAAATTAAGGAGTGGAAGGATGAAAAGTGTCAGGGAAAAACACATAAAAAGGAGGACTCCTGCTTTCTGCATAAGGGAGCTTTGCAAATAAATGCTATCTTTGCTGTTCAGACCAGAAACAGATGTCCTGTGCTCTCCTTATAACATGTTGTGACCTTTATTCAGTGCATTTAAGGAAGAAACCATACAGTTCAGCACCAGAATGAACATCCATTTGGCGACCAAATGAACAGAAAAGGATGGTTTATGAAAGTGAAAGGATATTGTTCTATCAAACAGTATATGCAAACATTTTCAGATTTTTAATACAACCCTACTATCAGAGGAATGATCTCCCTATGGTACAAATTCTGGAGTAAGTACCATGTGATGCACTGTAACCATGGAAACCACTGTTTTATTCAACTAAAGATGAAACAATTGCTTTTTTATGCTAGAGCTTGCTATTGCATCTAATGTTACCGCACAAGAATCTTAAGTGTCCTGTATTTTCAAACAGATTTCTCCTCTTCAACAGACTTCTAGAATGTATCAGCTTACTGTCATTTAAACAAATGCTCTTCGAAATGGACTATTTGGAATGAGTCAATGATTTGAACATTTAGGAAGATTGATTTAATTATAAAGGCCATTAAACTCCACGCTAAGGAAGGAAAATGAATATTTTACAATGGAAAAATCTATAGGAGCACACTGATGTGCAAGACCTTGTAGTGAATAATCTTTTATAACTCTCCTCAGAAAATACTTGGCAAAACTTACAACCTCAAGGGCAGGGATATGTTCCATAGGCCATACACTGAGTGTTTAATCACTACTGCATGGAGTTTACCAACAGCAGTAGATGGTTCAGTTGAGGTTTATCTCTGATAACACTGCACATTTATAAAGTGAAAATCTATAACTCAGTAAGTCACCCAGACTCCTTTTATAGTTCTTTGAGGAGAAATAGAAGCTTCATTGCATCCTACACACAAGACATCTAGAAAAGGTTCCTGGATCAATGGCATCATTTAAGCCTAATTCTCATGGAAGAGATGCTGCTGTCTCCCACCAGCTTTTGGATATGCCTTAAACTCACATAAGTCTGCACTCACGATGCCCAAATAAGGTAAGGAGCATTCAGTACACCAGCAATCTAACATTCCCTTTAATTAACTTCTAAATCTTCGCAAACTACTTTTACCTCGTAGGTTGATGTTTTATGCTCCATGCAAGACACTTGTTTGCTTTATGCTCACGATGCCACTCCTCTCCTCCAGAGTTAGCCGCCTTCCAGGGAGTCTTACAGAGTTAGTACATTCATGTATCTCCTAGAGTAATGAGCTTGCAAGTAAAGATCAACACATGCATTTCTAATAAACACACACAGAGCTTTCCTTTCTTGAAGAAAATCTTTAGATGCCAGTGAAATCAATCAGGCTACCTTGGTTCACACCACCTGCTGAGTTGGGTCTTCGTTTCCGTTATGTCACTACACGAACTCTTCCGACGATGAACCTATGATGAATTTGTACACAGCACCAATGTCATGACACATAAATGTCCCTTCTCTTTCCTTCCCACCTCTCCCAGCTGCTGCTGCCACTGTGACTTTAGAAGGCTGGAAGCGGTGAGACAGCACCTATATACCACAGGGAGCACTGGGGAGATGTTGACATGAGGCATGACGTCTTATCATTTGTGGAGTAAAGAACAAAGAAGAAACTTGCACTGTGTTTGACCATAAGGGGGGGCAAAAGTCCTAATCTAACAGAATAATTTCCTTAGGATAATCATTTGCTTGTGTACTTGTGAATTAAGAATTTATTGATGAAAATGCTGTATTTTTTAAAAAAATTATTTTTAGGTAACATAGTGTTAAGTTGCACCAGGGGAGTTTTAGGTTGTACATTAGGAAGAATTTCTTCACAGTAAGGGTGATTAGACACTGGAATGGACAGCCCAGGGGGGTGGTGGAACCCCCTTCCTTGGCAGTGTTTAAGGAAAGACTGGATGTGGCCCTGAGTGCCATGGTCTAGTTGACACGGTGGTGTTCGGTCATAGGTTGGACTCAAGGATCTCAGAGGTCTTTTCCAACCCACTTGATTCTGTGACTCAGTGTAAAACCAAAAGCTCCTCTGAAGAAGGTGTGGGAGAAGGAAAGATGAAAGATGATTAATTACTGTCCTGCCAGGATGAACTATGTTACAGAAGATCAGTTAAACTTATTTTGTGAAGGAGAAGATAATAAATTGAACATCACAGTGAGAGAAAATAAGAATTCATGCCGGAGTGGGAAATTACAGTGGCCTTACAATTATTAGTGCTGGATTACAGCATAGGCTGGCTGATGAAATAGATTTTACTAGTGGTAAGTAATGAATCTCATTGTAATGAAAACATGGGATTCTGAAGATCATCATTAACCGTACGATAGCTTTACATGACAGAATCACTGTGTACTTCTGAATGGGAAAATCAGCCACATAAATCTACTATTTGATTTCCACTTTAAAAAGCTCTATAAATGCAAATATACTGCAAGCATATATTGGCATTTATAACAATTTACTCAAGGTTGTATTGACATTGCTATTCTCCAGCTTTATTTTCCAAGACACGCAGCTCAGTAGCACTTGAAAGCTTGCAAGTTTTGCACAGTGGGCACTCTAGGACTCATTCACCTTCATCCAGCAAACCTCTGACCTTGTAGAAAATAATTTCTCTCTCCTCCTAAGCACCCAACACACACGGCTAAGTCCATTGTCACTTAGTACACACGTATTTGTTTTTACAGTTCTGAGCCAGACGGTGACACCATTTCCCTTACCTGGTTGCAAACATTGCTCTCAAGGATGAGAAGGTTGCTGCATCTTCCTTCAAAGCCTTTAATTCATTCCGTAGTTTGGTCATGGTCTCAGTCACCATTGCTTTTTCATTTTCATATTTATTCTTCAAATTGGCTAGTGCCACTTCAGCTGTCTAAAAACACAAACAAGGATACATGCTTATGAGCCAGATATCTGATAACAGCTAAGATGCCATGTCTGATTTTGGTTTTGATATCCTTCTTCATTCACACAGTAAATGAAGTTAGACCTGATCGTTGTTGTACTGCACACTTTAATGTCTTCTTTTAAGTTGTACTCCATGAAACCAGGAAAGGGAGAAAGTAGTTGAAAGGACGAAGCACATTTCAATGCACAGGCAACAACTCAACATTTTAAGTGTCTGCAAAACTGTGCAGGTGTATGTTGAGGACTCAGGCAAGTGAATATGTTACTGCAGCTTAAGGAACTGCTACCACGTTGTTTGAGCTGCAGCAAACAAGCAGGTGTGTCCCCTGGCCATGGTGCAAACAGGATGCAGAGCACATGAGGCTCAGCCTCTGCAGCCAAGTTATGACCCAAAGTGTTTGGCCTCACGCCTCCTGCCAGCTGAGCCTCTCCTTGGGCGTGGGGACAGCCAGGACCTGACAGCTTGCTTTTATGTTTGAGAACTGGCAATGCCTACTGCTGTGCAAACTAGCATTATTTTGGCAGTTTAACCACTTTAAAAAAATAAACAAAAACCCCAAACCAAAAAACCCCTGTAAATTACAACTGTCATTTAACAGGAAAGCAAAGGATTTGTATTGTCCTATTCCTAAATTTTTGCTGCTCCTTTCTTTTTTTTTTTTCTGTTTCATCCATTAAATTTCCTTAATTTACTACCTTACTGCCTTTAATAGTTACATTTGTCTTATCCTTGCAAGACTTCAACTTTCTGCTTTACCTATGAGTTTGGTATTGTTTTGAAGTTATTCAAAATACACAGTTTTATAGAGGCTTTATACCTACTGCTGCTTTAAGACATTTAAAATTATCGCCTTTGAATGAGATGAAGGAAAATTTATTTCCTTTTACATTTACTCAGAGACGGTTATGGCTGGTTTTTGCACTTTGTTTAGTGCATAATAAGTTGCAGCATTTCATATAGGCAATCAATTTCCCCTGTTGATTTTGTGGATTCTTGAATCATCACCAGGGGAGAGAAGTGTAGGAGAACATTAGTTTAAAGCAATCAACAAGGGAACAGGACAAAATATAGTAATGGCCAAACAGCTGGAAACTGATTTTAAACTCAGTTTTCTGAAACTCAATACATTTCCCACTAGCAATGTCTCTTAACAAAAGGACATATTTGAATCTTCTATCAAAATACAACTTTATTCATTTGTGTCCGGGGAAATAGCACAGTTAGTAATGGGAGCATTAAAATAATTTTTTTAATTATTTAAATTGTATACTAACCAATAGTATCTTCTCTGTTTTCTCTTAATTTACATTAAGAGAAGGGATTTTAAAAAGTCACTAGTAGTAACCACCTGCCATTTTAAATAGATGTGTTTTTCTAATCTAAATTTGAAATCATCAACAACACATGTTAAAAATATCGACCCCTTAGGGATATATTTAAATCATTCAGCTTTTTTTGACCTTGCTGATATATGCTTTGGTTCAATGTAGACACCATCCTATGCCTTGGCAGGGTAATGCAGAAATCATTAGCTTTCTTTCTGTTTTCAGCCATGACCAAAAATGTACAGTCATAAATTAACATAGAGAGGAAGGATTAACTATGTTTAATAAATCCACTTTTTTGAATGGAAATCCAGGAAATAGTGCATCAGAGGAAAAAATTCCTATTTAACAGTTATGATTAAATCAGATTTGTTTGAATTTTCAGGTCACTAATGAGGTAGAAGTGATTTATGAGAGCACAGGTGGACTCTAAAGCTCAAACTGAGTTCTGCTTTGCCCCTAACGCAGGAATTCAGACATCTTTGCTTTGTAAGAGAAATACAGTCCCACGTCCCTTAACCTATCATACCTCATCTTCGAATACAGGATTCACTTAAAGATTTTTTTGCTGTTGTTTAGGAATGAAAATGAGTTAAAGACATGTACCACCTAATGCTAGTCTTATTTATATTTTTTTTAACTGTTCCATTATTTCAGCAGCAGGATTACATATTCCATGTAAACCCAGTAATTTACACATCACTGAAACTGTGCAAAATGATCAGACAGATCGTGATCCCTACATTTTAGTCTGAATGTCAGGGTAAGTTAAATGGACATATAACACTACAGGATGAAAAATAACTTTGAAATATAATTTACTTGGTGAATAAAAGTAACAGAGGAAGGACTGCATCAAATCTTCAAACCTTTTTTCCTTCCTTTTAAATTTTCCCATAAAACAACATATAGAAAACAAAGCATAAATTTAAAATCTTATGGAAAGTGTCTCATGGCTCTCCAAGCACCAGCCAAGCTTTTGAGCACAGCCCTGTGCAGGCTGTCAAGGGTCCCCCTTCTGAAAGCCTCTGAAGTAAAGAACAAATGGGCACAAGTACTCTGCTAGAGGAGCAAACAAAACTAACAGAAAATTTGAGTTTACAGCAAGAGAAAGAAGGGGGAAGCTGAGGAAGCTTCTGCTGGAAACCTGCAGCCAGGGCCAGATGAGAAGTTGAGGAAGTCCTTGTAAGAGCCAGTGGGCACCAGACAGTGCAGATGCTCAGGTTACCCACAGCTCATGGGTTTGGGATCTGGATCCTGACTGAAGCCAATTTCTGTCAGACTCCTCAGCTCAGAGGCTGCCATTTCACAATGCAGCTAAGTCAATCTATATTGGCTAGCTGCCACCAGAAGAGTAATTACCCAGTTTTTCCCCATCCCTACCCTTTGCACACCTGCTGGGGTTTTTTATGTGCTTACTGTGAGCCAGTTTAAGGAGCCTGAAGAGGCAGAAAACCTGCCTGAATCACCCTGAAGCCAGAATGTGTGATGGGGAGTGGGGCTGAGGGTAGAAGAGGAACTCATCTTCCGTCTTACAGAGACACTTATGTGTCTGGTCACCTCAGCTGGACTGTTGGAATGTGCCAAGACCAACAGGGACAAAATGAACTGGAGCCACAGCTTCATGCTACTCTTCTTTCAGCTATTGCTGAAATTATTTCTATTTGTTCCCCACCTCAGCCAATCTCCAAAATTGTACCCATTGAGCCATATATGTACGACTGTGCCTGAAACCGGTTCTGTGGGATAATTCTAGATTTAGATAATCTAGAATGGTGCATTCAGAGAGTGCTCAGAAAGGAAGGATGGGGCAAACAAGAGCCTGCATCTCCAAGTGGTGGGTGCCAGAAGGAACCAGATGCCCAGGACCTGGCTCTGATTTTAACAGCCCTTTCTGAAGCACTTGGTTTCAAGCTGTGGTTAAGGCCAAAATTCTACCAGAAAAATCAGAGACCTTTGTTCCACATAAAAATGCAACCTCTGATCAACAAACGAGGAAATGGGGAGCACAAGAAAAAAGATGAAAACACAGAAAAAAATGCATGAATACTCTTCACTGAAGTAAATAATGCAATAAGACAGCAGAGGTGCTAACAACACTCTTGTCAGAACAGTCATGCTGAGGAACTGGGCAAATGACTACTCAGCCTCTCAGGGAGCTGCCTGCAGACACAGATTAATGGCTCGCAGTGTATATAGTGTTTGCAGAGCAGGAGAAGTCACCTAGAATTGACAGCAAGGCTGGGAGGGAGCAGAAAGCTCCAACACCTGGACTCTAGCAGGATGTGAAACACTAAAAATGAAAAGATTGCTGGCGCACCCCCCTCCCCGTCCCCAAAACCCAGCCATGGAGCTGCATAGGCTAAGGTGATGACAGCCCAGCCCCAGGACCCCAAGCACTTCCAAAACTAACAGCATCCTTTTCATCCCACTGCTTTATCCTTAAAGAAAAGATGTTTGCCTAAACTCTGCTGCCTAAAGGTTGCCATCTTCATCCTGAAATCCATGAACAAATCTTGTTTTCTAAGATGACTTAGTATCCCATTTACTTTACATCAGCATTATGAGAAGCAGACCAACTGAAAAAATTGTTGCTGAATGAATATTAAATCCTACAGTGGTAAGTGCTCTTTTTTTTCATACAAGAAAGCAAAAAACTAGCCTGTTATTTTAGTGCTAAAATTGTACATGGTACTGGTTTTTTTCACTGAGCCTCACTTCCCCAAAGAAATTCTACTGTATTCTTTCTATATAATATCAGGGCATTTGTTTATAGATAAGGTTCTGTATGTCTGGGTTATCAAGTTATTTTTTCTGAAGGACTTTTACGAGCATCTCAGTTATGGAAGCTGAAGACACCATAGTTACTGCTAATGCAGTTGTGAAAATCATGCTGACTCCTTCTCATAAAATTATTTACCAATGAAAACAACCAATCAGTTCTCCATCAGAACTTCAGGATATTAAATTCCCATCATAGCCAGCTTTGCTTTCTCATTGCTATTAGAAATCGAAATCAAACCCATTATTGAACTGGTCCCAAAAGTTATTGCATCATTAATTTGATATTATTTCCTTATTTATGCTACTTGTTAATGTTTGCTCCACCAATCTGGTGCTGACATGGTAAGTATGGTTACAAATAAATGGACACATAAATCAAGACAAGGTAAACAAGCCAGATCTTTGTGCTTTGCTTTCTTGAGTAATTGATTTAATAGATTTAATAATCCATTTTCCCAGTCTTAGGTTTGCAGCTTCTTAGAGCAAATCTTGCTCTTTTTTCATATTACAGAGTTTTGTGTAGTCTTTTTAAACCCCAGCCTAAGACTAAAATGCTTATTTGACAGTATTACTGGTGGTAACTAGATAGCACCTGTGCTTCCCCAGTTAAGGGTGTTTTTTCACTACTTAAGTACAGTCCAAAATATCAGACCCAGGGTCTGCTGCTGGTCTTCACCCCCCTGCCCAGATCTGAATGGTGAGATGCTCTAGGAAGGCCAGGTCTTGCCATTTTTACAGTACATCTGGCTGTGCTCATCCTCCTTTCCCATATCACTTCAACTAAAAAAGCTTCACCTAAAGTGTCTCTGTCTGGAGTGCCAACAAATACAAGTGTTTTGTAATAGTATTGCTACAGAGCACAATGAGATGAGATGTGGTCGCTCTGGAGGCTGAAGACGAGCCAGGTTATCTCTTTGAAAGGAATTCCTGCAGCTCTGCACTGCTACATTTGGCACCAGCAGTGTCTTACCACGCTGTGTAAGGGATGAAAATTTCATATTAACGTCAGCTTCACCATGACTCAGGGAAGGAGTTTATTTTTTTTCTTTTAAAGAATAGCTCTTGTGGTTACAGAGAAAACGAAAAACTGAACCAGATGTCCTCTGTAGGCTCATCTAAACTGAAATCCACAAGGGAAAAGTATCCCCAGCCTATTGCTGCTTAGAAACTTATTCTTTTGAAGGGGAAGAGCTCAAATGGATGAATCTTAACTTATGGTTTTTTGAACATGAGATGTACTCTGAGTCTTGGGATACACCCACCACTTGAGGCTGGCACATAATAAATCACTCTCCCCACTCTAAATTTCTCCTTCCCTTTATATTATTATGTCTTTTAACTTGGAAGTTTGGGGAAGTTGTTATTAGGTTTGCATGAACAGATTGCAAGTTTCTGTGGCCAGTTGTACAGTTACCAATATCTATGCTGCTATCCAATAAATAAAACTTCAGTTAATAGCAGCTCCTTTGTCAGCAAATCTATCTTTCCCATTTCAGTGAGCACGCCTTAGGATAATGCTTTATTTCTGACAGCAATAAAAGAGTGAGACTGAGCTAGATTTTCTGGCAGTAGCAAAAAATAAATGATAGCTGTATGCTAATGGGAAAAATCTTTAATTTGGAATCACATAATCTAAACCCATATACATAAATTCCATCTTAATTACGTTTTAATTACATGGAAAACCCACATATAATTGCTCAGAGCTATTATTGCTTAGCTAGAGATGGTATTTAATTACTTGAGTTAATATTTAACATGCGTTGTATCAGAGGGGGGGAAATGCTATAAAAGACTCAACGCATGTTGAAATATTGCTGCAATTTAAAAATCCCCAGTACTCTAGAAATGCAGTTACAGATGCAACAATCAATTAAACTCAAAATTGTAACTTCAGAATAGCTGACTATTGGGAATTTCAGCATCCCATCACTGTCATCAGCTAATAGCATGCCAAGCTGTTAACCACGATTCATGCCCCCATGTGGTGATCACTGCACTTTTTAGATGAGAAAAGGCACAGGCAACCTGGAACAATGATGCAGCCTCTTGCATTCCGATGAGAAAAGCAGAGCTAAAGTGCTTAAAGAGGAGGCGAGGAGGGAGGGGACAAAGGTCTGCCCTTGCCCTGATCGAGTGAGAGGCTGTGAGTAAAACCTCACCCCCAAAATACTCCTGGGAGAGCTTGTAAGTGACCCGTGTAAATAACACTTTTCTGGCTGTTTTATGAACACCTTACCTGCTTGTTGGCTTTCAGCACTGCTCTCAGGGTCGCGATCTGCTCTCGCTTTGTACTCAGGAGTGATTTCAGTTTCAGTATCTCTTCCATTAAGGCCTCCTTGTCCTTATCGATCATGGGCGCCAGCTCCCGAGCCGCAGCCCGCTGGCGCGACAGCTGCAGCGACCGATCCACAGCCTTCTGCAAGTGCTTGATTTGGTCCCTTATTATGGCATTGAGGTTGTAGATGTTCATAGGCTCCTTGCGGATGTCACTGGTGTCAGAGACGGGGGAGGAAGGAGGGGCTGTGATGACAGGAGAAATGGTAGGTGTTTTTGTTGGGCTCTGTTCCTTGCCGGGCTCTGGGGTTTCCTTAGTCACCTGCTCGGTCGGGGTCCTGGCTTCTACGGGTGATGCCACCCCCCGTCTGGCAAGTCGTGGGGAAAGGAGACCTCGAGGGTCGTCCGGTCCTTTCAGGCTCCCACTGCGGGTGACTCTGCTTTGCCTGTAATAGTCCAACATGACCCTGTTTGGTGTCTCATTGTTGCACAGGCAGACGTGATGGTAGAGCTGAGCCAGCTCCTCGCTAAATGTCACCAACTCGTCCTGGGCAGTGTTGAGGGTATTGTGGTTTTCGTTTGCTACGCTTGTCATCCTTTGTAACTCCTTTTCCATGTGGACCATTTTTTCCTGGCTTTCCTTGGTCGACTTCTCCAGGCTTGTCACCTGCTCGTCATATGTCTGGATTCTGCTCTCATACTTGGCCTTCTCTTCAGTGTAGTTTTCCACGTACTTGTTATATTTCTCCTTTAAGGCTTTGATTTCTGCTTTAAGGTCTATCACCTCAGTAACAGCTACTTTGTATTTACATTCTAGGATCTCCAAGCCATTGATGTCCACTTCATAGTCGTGTGCTTCCTCGCCGGGGTCTCGGCCCTTCTCACAGTCGAGCTCAGCTTTCAGCTCCTTGTTGCTCTGCAGTCCCCTCATGGCATTGACATGCTCCGTGAGCCTGTGGACTCGCTCATGTTGCTCTGTCAGGGCTCCCTTGGTGTGCTCCAGCTGGGTCTGAGACTCCTGAAGGTTGGCCAGGAGAATGGCCTTCTCTCGCTCCACCTGCAACAGAGGCAAAGTAAGAAACCCAGGATCTCATCCTACCCATGCTGAATACCAAGCCCTGAAATCACACTAATTTCTTCCATTCCCACAAGGTGTAAACAATCTGAGTGCTTTCAAGAGATTTTAGCCATATACACCTAAACCACAAAATTAAGGCATAGATCCATGTAACTCTCAGAGGTTTGGGAAGTCCCAGCCTCTGTTACAATTTGCAATATCACTAGGTCACAATTTTACATGATGCCCACTGAAGAATTACTAAGCACTGAGTGATTTATTAGGACATATGTTCCCTGAACAGAGGAACTGCATCACTGTCAACTATAAACCATTCTACTGGTACACACACATTTCTCAATAGAGTTTGAATTTACATTTCCCATTAATAGTTCTACCAATTCTTCACAATATTCATTTATATCTTTGAGCTGTTGCAAACTTTCATTGTGGTAAATACAGTAAACAAATAGCTGTGTACATTTCCACAGATTAAATAACCTGCAGTGTGGAAATGTAACACGGATCAGGAGACTGAGCATGTGCAACTGCCAGGACTCCCCATCCCCAGCCACTTAACTTTAAGTGAAATCCATCTGTTTAAGGCCAAACCAGAAAAAGCAAAACTTGTGGTATCACTAACAACCCACTGGTTCTGACCTAGTAAATTCCTTTCTGAATATCCACATATAAATGTGGATGTTGAACAAGAGAAGAGGTCACGGAGGACACCACTAGAAGTTTTAATGCACAGCATCCTAAAGTAAGTGAACAAGACAAACTTGCAAGTTTGGTCTGCTCACATATTCGCTACTCCTGATAACACCCTTGAAAGACTCACATTTCAAGTTTTAAGTGTAATGTCCCAACTTTTCTCCTGTGCCTTTGTCCTGTTCTGAGCTGTGAATTGGGAAGCAGAGGAAGGCATATGGACATAGAATCCTATTTGCTTTCATGGTTTTTGCCTATCAAGTTTACTGCTCTTTCGCTGCGGCTGCAGTATCTCAGCCCTGTGTTTATACATGCAGTGAAAATGGCATTCTCCACATTCCCTTTATGAGCGGTGGAATTACTAATTCTGAGAATTAAAAGCTTTCAGTTCTGAAAAGAACCTTGTTTTAAAAAAAAACCACCAAACCTTTCCTTCCCCATCAGTAGTTTGGAAGAGAGTCAAATTAGCCACCATGAATCTTAGTAAAGGAAAAGAAAAGCCTTTTAGAAACTGAGAGGGTATTAATGCCATCTCAAAAAATGTTCCAAGCAGTGATTCAGGCTCCTGTTTTCTCAAAACTAGGCTTTTGAGCAGTGGCTGCTGCTCAGAAGTACTGAGACATTAAAGCATATGGTGATCCCTTGGTTTTACAGACAGGCTTTCAAAACATGGCCTCCATTAGAATCTGAAATCAACTGCAGGCAGAAACTGTATGAATAAAAATAGAAGCCATGTCAAAACCATCCAAAAAAATCAGCCTAGTTTTTTTGTGAACAGGGGACTGACGACTTAAGAATTTACAAACCAGGGCCAAACCACATTATTATTTCATGAATCAGGAAGAATCTATCTCTTTAGATATAAGGTGTTCCATTTTTGGCACTACATAGTCTATGCAGAAAAAGACAGCCAAGAACCACCAGTATTTTGGTACCCTTCTCTATTTGTTGTTCCCCTGTCGCTGTCCCCGTGTGCCTCTCACCCTCACTGTTGCTCAGCCCCCACCACTGACAAGAGTCAGTCCACTCTTGTGGAGAAAATCCAAAATACGGCAAAATTTGCTTTTGCCAAGTGCATCTTCTTAAAATGTGACCACTTCCTACAGATCTCTTGGTCAGATCTGTCCTGGGAAACCTCAGAGATTAACCCAGCAGAAATCTCTTCCCTAGTTTTCCTGGGTTCTTTTCCACTGAGTTGCCTGAAGGCTTCAGTGTTAGATACATTACCCTCATCAGATAACAAAGGTATTTATTCCTTCAGGCTGGTAAGGTGAGCGATGCATATTCACGAAAAATCTGTGTTTTGGCTAATTTAAAGGACCATCTCACCTTATAGTGAGAAACTGTACGGATAATAAAGAACACACCAAAGCCAGTTGGCTTAATAAAGTGTATAGGTCCACTGTGGGTATGTTCACGCCAAAGTAGGTAATTTACTGTAGATTGCACTGGTGTAAAAATAAATACAGAGCTTACAGAGCCAGAGAGCCTTTCCCTTGAGATAACAACTGGGTGTTAAGGCAGCACAGTGCTTCCATGCCCGCTTAAATTAATCAGACAGAATTGATCCTGCAGGATTACTGCTCTCAGCCATCATACTCTATCATGAAGAAAAATTGTAACTGAGTTAATTTGGATCCTGATGATAATTTCTCTACTGAACATAAATGTGTTCTGGAAACATACTACTTTCAAATAGAAAGGATTCTTCCCAGAGAAAACATGTGACTTTTAAAACCCATATATCAACTTGGACAATAGGCAAAAGGAAATACATGAATACATACATGTTATTCATTCTGGCCCAGTAATAGAAGCTAATCTGCTTCCATTTAAAATTTTAAATGCGTGCTCCCATTTCCCAGGGAAAAAAACCCAAAGTTCCAGCTCAGCCCTGAGCATACCTTTTGAATATTAATGATTCTGCTGTTCCCAAGTATGGTAATGATATTTCGTTTTCTAAACCACACTATACTCCTATTTCCACCACAGCAAACTTATAGGAATTGCAGTTATTTTTCAGTCCAGTTGCTGGGAGGGTTTTTTGGTATTGAAACTGGTAGCTGCAAAAAGGCTTCTTATAATCTTAAAATTAAAATAAAAGCAATTCAAAAGTAGCTGTACTTATTTTGCAATGCATTCTCCCCTTTAAAGATTTCAGTTTAAGGAGATTTTCTTCCCTATTTGCTCTATAGTTTGCAATTATGGAAACCAATTTTACCCACCTTTTTTTTTATTTTTTATTTTTATAACATCAGAATTTCAGTGAACAATTCCTAGAGGAGTCTGGAACAAACAAGAGAACTCAGCTTAAGAACCCTGAATCTCAGCCATATCATATTTGCCAGAGATTACAAGGCAGCTGAAGAGGAATGTCAGAGACTGGGCTGCATGAAGGTTTTTTTAATTTCCTTTCTTAACAGAACTTAAGGTAAGTTTTCCAAATACAGTGTTGGCCTCAGGAACAGGGAAAGCATGATTACAGAAAGAAGAGAGGAGTCCTAGGCACTGGACAAAAACATGAAGGGAGACCAGAAAGCCTTGAGCTATTCTGAGAAAAATCTCAGAATATGAGAATTTTCAGCAAGACAGTTACATTGAGGATATAAAATACGGAAAGGGAATAGTTGCAAATAGATATCTCCTAGAGACCAGAACAGCTCATGAAGCAGCAGCAGCAACCTAAAGCTGCAGAAGGAATTATATCTGTCATACTAATTGTTCTAGTGAAGGCTCTCTTATGAGATTGGGGACCTAAAAAAATTTGCCACACACACTTACAAAATGGCAAATCTGAAGTTTGCTTCTCTCAAAAAAATTGAACTTGCTGTCCTATAGACATAAAAATAGTTCCCAAAAAAAGGTCAGTTCTTTCAGGAACTCTGTCATAGTACAGCCTCTTCGGACAAAACAAGAGGAGCATGTACCAAATACTGAGATATGGCTGAATGAACACCACATGGCAAAGACATTGTAGAGGAGAAAAAAAAAAATCTAGATTTTTTTTAATTACTTGAACCCATTTAAGTCTCCCATCTATAAGAAAAACTTCTGGAGGAATTTTTCACGTTTAATTTGAATGACCCAAGGTGAGCTGATGCAGCTCAACAGTGAAGATGACCACCTTTCACAAAGTACACACCAGCGGTTTGCACTCAGTCTTTTCAGTATCTAAAGAAATCAGGCTTTCACCTAGGTCTAATCTTTCTTTTTAAACCATAATCTTTCAACAGGATGAGAATGCCAAGCAATGGTGGTGACTATTGGCATGGATGTACTGGAGCCCAGCACCAAAAAATGTTATGACCAAAATGGCTATATTTATTTTCTGGAGTCCTAAGTCTGTGGCTAGTGACTGTCAGAAGGTTGTCTCTTTGTTTAAGAGATGTAAAATAAATAAGTTTTTAAGTCAGAGAAGATTACACCAATTCTGAGATCTTTCAAGTAGAAATCTGCTGATTCATCAAGCTCAATATTTAATTTAGTACAATCAAGACAAAGCATAACCAAATCAGTCCTTTCTTTCTTTTTTTTTTTTCATTTCTGAGAAGCTTTCACTCCAAATTTATATTGCATAAACTTCATTATAAATTATGGTTTAAAATGCTTACACTGTATTCTAAAATATGAACATTTCAAAGCACTTCCTTTGAAACTGTGTTTTCAAAATTTTTAACATATTTCGGAACAAAATTAGAAGCTACATATAATGCATATGTGCACATATTATAGAGATACATGTATATGTACTTACACATGCTTATTTGTATATATGCATACATACACAAAACATACACACTGTACATTTTGATACTGGAAAATTTTGACAGAATTTTTCGCTTATATAAAATTCTAAATTTCAAGCTTTCCCATTTAAATTATGTATGGTTTGCACCAAAGTTATTTCTGCAAAGCACTAGATGTCATCAGTGTTCGCCATGTCACAGCTCGATCAAAACTTCCCACAGTGAGTTTGGCAATGAAGTAAATAAAACAATTAACTCTTCAGCAAATAGGACAGATGACATAGGGATTTATTGTTCTCCAGCAAGCACTGAAAACTGGGTTTGCTCTACTTTACTTCCAAATCACCTTTTACATTTTAAGCAGTCAGGGGTTCACAATTACTCTTCTCTTTAGAAGAGGCACTATTTAGAAGCCTGAAGTTAGAAAATGCTGCATGTTTCCTTGAGAGTGCCAAAATCTTTCAAGCTCTTGTGGCAGACAAGATGCTCAACAGCTCGGGCAGCAGGACCCTTTCTCTGTGTGGCACTGTACCCCTTCTAAGATGATGTCAACATCGGGGCTGGCAGCTTGAGTTTTTCTCTGGCTTGCATCCCAGGCTCCTATTCTGGTTGTGCCTGGGCTGGGCTTGGATGCACAGAGAACAAACACTGGCTGTACGGTCCCCAAGGCACCCCCTGCAGCCTGTGCATCCGCCGGCACTGCCAGCACGGACAAGGGCGCTCTGTGACATCTCACACGCCACATGCTCTCCCTGGGCACGGCTATTAAGAGGAGTGCTCCTCTCCTTTTGTTCTCCCTTGACATTATGCCAAACCTTGTTCAAGCTGAATTTAATGGCAAAAACTCCCTCTGACTTGCAAGGGAGCATAAAACCAAGCCTGCCTGTATTTTAGCGGGGTTTTTTCCAGAAAGGTTTGGTCATATTGAAGAGTATTTTATTCCACTTGCAATTTCAGGGACATCTGCCACTATCAAAGCAGGAAAAAAAAGAATCTAACCTTCTGCAAACCCAGCAACTAGGTCCCTTTCTGCTCTTTGCACTAAATATCTACTCGGATCACACTGACTTTTTTGCAGATAGATACTGTGTTTACTAGGAATATTTCTAGCAAAACCTGGATATAATAAAACCACCAAAGTAGAAGTCTGAAAAAAGCACACGTGGTCAAGAACATCACTGGGAATAATCATTCTAAAACTGGCACTAGGGTTCATAGGACGTGTGTCTAAACACTTCAGGACATTAAATTCAGCTCTTACCTGCATGAGCTGCTGCTTCAGTTTCTGTATTTCTGATATGTTGAGCTCACTGAAGAGGTCAGAGACGGGGTGCAGAGATTCTCCTTTCCTACTCGTGGGAGTTCGGTAGTCACCGTTGAGTTTCACGAGAGACCCGTGGATGTGTCCGTTCATTTTGTCGTCATTGTTGGGCTCTCCCCCGTCCTCTGAAAACTTCAATCCATCTACTGATATATTAATATGGTTATTATACATACTATCATTGAGGTTGATATACTGGGAGAGTTCCTTCCTCAGATTGTTCTTTTGCTCTCTTTCATTTTTTAAAGTTTCCAGAGCTTCCTCCAGCTGATGTTCAGCAATCTCCTTCAGCCGGATGGCATCTTCTAGCTGGCTATTAAGTAACACTGTCTCCTCCTCAAATCGTTTAATCTCATGCTTTAAGCCTTCATATTCAACCTGAATTAGACAAGACAAAGAACATTCATAATACTAAAACTTGAGTCATGAAAACCTGCCATTTATCAGCCCTACTGAAATATTTCAAACTACTATAGTTTGAAATACCAGACATTGCCTGCAGCTGCAAAGAACTGACTGAACAAAAAAATGCAAGAGGAGTTCACTCTGTCAAATACTGCAGTGCTCACTTTTTCAGCATGTAAGAATCAAGAAATATGACACCTCTTTCTAAGTAATTTATAATAAACAATGTACTTCATGGAAAGATGGATGTTTAATAGCACATGTCCTGGTAGCCACAGATTTACTATGAATTGCCCTAAGCAATGTTGATATATCATGGCATGTATAGATCTCACGTGGTTTACAATTTGCAAGTATTCTGAAGATGACTTCATATCTAAATTCTTACTAGATATAAAGTCACTCAGGTAGAGACATTCTCAAGTATCTTAAACACTCACAAGTATCTTGATGTCTTAGTTTTCAAAATATGGATGGAGGGTACAAAACCAGTAGAAAAGCCTCAACTCTCCTCTCTGTATTTTACAAGGGTTTCCATTATTCCAGAAGCATTTAATTTTAAAAATTAAACAGCAAACTATTCATACAATCAGTTTAAGATGGCCCAAAATTGTTAGAGATTTTTAAACTACCAGAAAAATGTAGTGAACAGCTCATTCAGCCCCCCACAGCCCTTAAACTTCGAGTATGGATGCCATTCTGGAGCATGTGGCAACCTGTTGCTCCACCCACACTGCCTGAAGTGTGTCCCAGTGACCTGGTGCGGCCTCACTAGCACTGGAGGGACTTGCTGGTCTTTCTCCTTCTCAGAGGACAGGCTCCCTGCCTCACACTGAGACAAGGTATTTTATCAAGGTATTTATGGGCACTGTGGGCCGAGGAAAACAACAGCTTCTCTCTTTAAAGCACCTCCCATCTTTATGCAGTTCTCTCTATTTCACCTCACAAGAAACCAAGCCTGGAAAAACCCAGTCTAGTTTGAAACCAGCTGATCAGAAATATCTAGACAGTGCAGGAGATCCCCACTGAAGAATAATGTCCTTCCTCATCTTCTTTTTCACTGTTGGAAAATCCCACAGCAATGAAAAGGAAGACTTTTGTTTGTAAAGGTCCATGTCCATGCTTGATCAACTCTCCTGCTATAGCTTGGTGAAAGGGAAAAAGAAATGCTGAATTTTCATGATTTCATTTTTACAGTTGAGGCTTTTATAATTCAAATGCAGTAGTATGCATTACTATCTACAATCTTAAGACATTGTCTAGAGTATTATTTTATTTTACATATCTGTATATTTTAACAAACTAAAACAAGATTCTGGCAAAAATAAGAAAATCCACCATTCTTATTGGAGTAGAATATTTATCAACCTGTCAAAAGTTTTGCATTCGCAAACCTCTGGAAAGACAAACTTAAAAACCAAAGTGCCAATCTTCAAATTCAGAAAGTGGAAACATCAAACAACAAAGGAAGTTCCAAAGTCGTACTGGGGATTCTTAAAGACAAAAGGAAAATCCATAAATTCCATTAAAGACAAAAGGAAAATCTCCATTTAGCAACCTGATATCTTTTCTGACTGGAGGGACATGTACATCTGAAAAATTACGAAATACAATCAAATAGCTATGTTTATAACTTAAGGATATTAGAAAAAAGCCAAACCCAACAAAACCACCAATACTTTTTCAATTCTTATCATAGACTCTTGCTTAAAAAAGCTACAAAAAACCCCCAATGTAGATAACGACATTTTAGCACCAAGACTTATAACATATGGGTTTGTAAATTCAAGCATTAAAGTATAAAATGCTCTTAAAATTTTATCTTGTAGATCAAAGTTATTTTAGGAGTCACAAGTGCAGGGATATGTGATGCAAAATGACTGATTTTTAAAGTTATTCAGTATATGGCAATGCTTTTTCTCCCCAGACTGCTGGCATTCAGTTTCAGTAAGAATGAAATATTCTGACAAATACAAACACTTGCAAACAGATTTTATTTTGGGGAAAACGAGAACAGTCCATAAAGGAGTCTTTTATTTCCTGATAATGTGAAAATGTCTCCTATGAGGTTGGTGAGGAAAAAAAATCCATGCCTCAAAGGGGGAATTTGCTGGCTAGGTAAATAACTCTGACACAAAGATGATCTGCTATAAATTCAGCTGCAGGAGTGTGAAAGCCTAGGCATCTTCATAAATAAGGAAATTATGTGCCTGTTTCTATTACCTGTGTATTCCCTGCAGCACAGCTCTGTTGTTTTAACTGTTTCCATTGCATTTGTGCTAGAGCAGTAAAGCAGCAGTAAAAGGGAGCTGAAATGGCACTGCTGATTCCTGCAGGAATAAGGCAGCTTTGTTCCCAGGCTGCCACTGGAAACTGTGACAGGGCTGGCTCTTTGATAAAAGCCCTGACTGCACTGGGCACAGGTTAGGACATAAGCCAGGGGCTGCAGTGCAGTGCTGTTACCCTCTGAGCAGGTAAGGAAATGGTGCTATGAAGTGCAATGTGATGCTGCTCTGGACAGTGTCTAAAACACTGAAATCATCCAACTTGGACATTTAAATACTGATCACAGCAAGTTAACTCTTCTGATGCGAGACCAAATCTCTTCTGTACAGTTTAAAGGACAACTGTGTTCTTGATTGCTTTCTTCACGGTCCATACACAGCCAGCAGGAAAGCAAGTGTGCTTTTGTAAGAAGGAGGGAACAGACCCCATGACTGCTTATGCCTGGATGCAATGGGGCTGTTGTTTATTGTGGTTCCATAACAGAAGTGCAGTGAGAATTACAGTGCTGGTTTGCCATCAGCTGCAAATGAGGAAAACAAAAGAAAATCCAGGAACACCTGACATCCCTTTGCCTATTTTCGAAGCTTGCTACACTTGAGGGTTGGCATGGCTGACAAGAGAGCAATGCCAGCACAGGAAACCCAAGGGGCAGGAAAAGAAAAGAAAGAAAGAAGAAGGGAAAGAAGAAGAGAAAGGGAAAGGGGAAGGGGAAAGGGGAAAGAAGGGAAAAGAAAAAAGAAAAGAGAGGGGAGGGGACGGAAGGGGAGAGGAGGAGAGGATTATTGTCCCTCTTCCACACTTCAGAAGAGGAAACAATGTACAGGAAATCAACCAAGAGGAAATGGAGGGTAGAACTTTGCCACCGGGCACTGGAGTTCAGTGTGCAGGGAAGGAGGACAGCAAAAGCAGGAAGCAAAAAGATGCAATTCTATCTATTTTAAAAATTCCCCTGTGATTACATAGCTCTGCAATGAAATATTTCACCAGAACTTTTCAAAACTGAGCTAAGGGCCTCCCTATATTTCAAAAATGGCAAGTAACACTGTCTTAGAGTAAGTGATCAGCAAAAACCCAACTGAAAAAACCATACAACGAAACTTCTATCAGTGCTTTACAGTATCACATTATGGAAACTGGAGAAAATGGTGTCACTTTACAGTACAGTGCCTTGAATCTTTTGATACTTACTTGATTCTGTTTCAGTGTGGACACCAGCTTCTGTAAAGTGATGTTTTCTTCTTCAAGCTCTGTGTAGTCCTGCAGAAGTCTCGCCTCTCGGAACTTGTACTCTCGAATTTCATCCTTCATTCGTATCCTCTGTAGTTCCACCATTTCGTTGTTCTGACAAAAGAAAACACAAGTACATCACCATTCATGCACAGGCACTTTAATGATGAACACCATCTCTAGAAAACACCAAAGAAAAGACTAATC
Organism: Corapipo altera; assembly: GCF_003945725.1. Taxonomy (NCBI): domain Eukaryota; kingdom Metazoa; phylum Chordata; class Aves; order Passeriformes; family Pipridae; genus Corapipo; species Corapipo altera. The sequence goes on along the minus strand of NW_020884873.1, from coordinate 7,837,675 downwards.
CTCAAATAGAAATGATTTAACGTTGCATATCAAAATGGTATCACCTATTAATCTGAGGCCAAGCAATAATTTCAGGTGGGTGGTGGCAATGCTGAAATGAGAACATCTGATAATGAAGTCTGATTAAAACGGTTTCAAGATTAGGTGCTTACCGAAACAGAAAAGCTTTAGCATCTCATCGGTTTCATTGCTCTACAATGCAGTGGGGTTTAAATAAAACTACCACCTGTTTTCCACCAAAGGATGCTTTCTACATTCATGCAGAAAAGCGGTGAGTACTGCCATCTACCCTGTAAAGACACCTGCTATGGAGCAAGGTGCACTCACACATTTGTATCTGCAGGCACTCCAGAGGCACACAGGCAGGCAGGCAGCTGGAAAGCACTTGTCAGAAAACCTGACAAACACATGCCTGTGCTGAGCAGGATTACACTCAGCACTCAAGAGCACAGAAGGTCACAGTTTTATTTCTCCCATTAGCCCACACAGTGCCCAGGTAGCCTTACGAGAGAGGGCATGAGGGATCAGTTTCACCAAAAACTGCTTCCATCAGATTCCAGCTCTGACTGAGTTTGACATCAAGGGTCAGGTCACTCAGGAAAGACTTTGCTGGCATAACCACGATGTAAAATGCGCTACAGGAAGATGGAATTAACACAGCTGGAAGAGAACAGTGACTGATACAGTCGGTTGGCAGGAGCAACCTCCCGCCTTGCTTTGAAGAGAAGCCTGCATTTGTCTGATTAATAGAAATAGGTGTAATCAGTCACATTCCTGCCTGCAGGAGGATCCTGAGCATTGCCACAACAGCTGGTGGAGAGACTTTATGGATGGAGCCCTGTCACTGCTGGGATGTCAGAAGGAGCACACCTGGGAAGCAATAATGGGTTTCTGTAAAAGATTCCAGTGTGGAGGGAGGGCAACCCCTCCACACTGATAACTACCAGGCCTGACAGCTACCTGGAAAAAAAATATAAATGTTTAACAAATCATTACAGCAGAAATTGTAGTCAGGGAGCTCTAAACTGATCAATTCACATAACTCACCATCTTGGTACTTAGAGGATAAAACTCCACAGTCTGAATTAAGGATAAATACAACTTTGCTTAGCATCTAGGTCAAATAAATAATTACAAAACCCCAGAGAAGAACTTTGCAAAGCATAAAAAAATATGTTGATGCAAGAGACGTTGATGCAAAGTCTTTTTAAAAATGAAGCCTTTCCTTTAGAGAAAACTAAAACCCATCACCCTCCTCCTGGCAGCTAAGTAAGAAGAAATAAAGAAAGTACCTAATTTCCTATCTGAGGGCAGCTGAAAAGATCCCCAGTGGTAGAAGAGTAACAGACCAGTAGATAAAATAACTGTGTAAATATTCCTGCATCTATCACTGCCCAATAAACCTCTGAGTGATGTAAGAGGAGCAGCACAACTGATTTCACAAGGTGAAGGCATTTTATACCCCCAGGCTGCCTTTAAATGCTTTTTTTCTGCCAGCACATCCCCAACTGTGGCAGTACTCACTCTTGCTAGGTGGGCTACATGTGCAAGTCTGAGGCATTATGTGGACAACACCAAATGCCAAGTATAATTAAGCTGCTCTGCAACTCTCCCAGTGTTTGGAGGACGATCAGCCCAGGGAATGAACTGTCTGACATCTCTCCAATGCTGACAGGAATCCTGGGAGAAGGAGCCTCCTGATAGGAGTCCAGAGGAGCTCTGTTCAGTGAGCCTTTCCCAGCAATGCTGCCTGCACCTCCTTGGGGGAGCTCACCACCAGCACCAGCCAGGACAGTCCTGCTCATAATCCAAACTGCTATCAACATTGCTGAGTGAAAAGAAGGCCTCTCCAAAAGGGCAGTTTGGATGTGGCTTTGAGCACTCTGGTCCAGTGGAAGGTGTTCCTGTCCATGGCAGGAAGTCAGAACTAGATGATTTTTAAGGTCCTTCTCAACTCAAACCCCTCTATTACTCTAAACGGGATGAATGAAAAAGGTGGCCAGAAATGGAGGATGTGAACAAAGAATTTTTACAGAATCCTGATATAATATTTCCCTGATTGAGTACAAGGCATGCTACTTTGAAAAAGCCTTGAAAATTAATTCTGTAAGGTCCGAGTACTCCTTTGTCTCTCCTGTTATTGCAAACAGCAACAGAAGACATGAGTTACCACCTTTCTGGAATGCACCACCACTGCCTTAAGAGAGCAACCACCTTTCTTCTTCACTCGTAACTGCTGCTTCCTACATAACCTTGGAGGTATAAAAAGAACCACTTGTGGTTCTCTAAATATTCTTACACACAGAGAAGTTATCTTTGCAGTGCAATCTTTATTTGTCATTACTCAAGGCATTTCATCAAGAAAGAAACAGTAGGAAAAAGGAAGGTTCGCCAGCTGGAGCATCCCATCTGCCATGCCTGCCCGACCGCTGCCTGCCACAATTCCCATGGCCAGGGCCAAGGCCTGTGCTGGAAGTAATTCCACTGCTCTGCCACAGATAAACTCAGCACATTACAGAATATGGTCTCACCTTTTCAAAGTAATATAATATGTGCATTTTGTCACTTCAAACACCCTGGAGTTATTCTCCATGCTCCAGATTCCTTCTCCTATTTGCAAACATCTGCATTATGCTGCAAAGTGCTCTGGTGCTCTCCCTGCTTCCTGTGAAAGGTGGTGATTCCATGTTACTCAGCAAAAGCCTGGCATTATTGAGGTTTTCAAGTGAGTAGCCACAGGACATGCTGGAGGGCTATTCTGATTTCCTTTACATAAGACCCCTATATATTTTCTGGAAGAACTAGGCCTGAACCTATTAAAAAAATTCATGTTGAATTTATTATCTGTTACTGCTAGTAAGAAGGATATATTTGTTTTCATCAAATGTTCTGATTAAATACATTATCTTCTCACAATTCTATTGTTATTTTGAACTATTTAAAATACATATTTCTTTAGCAGAACATCTGCAGTTATAGAGGAGGGAGCTTGATGTACTAATACAGTGGCAGTAAGATGCAAACTTTTTATTTGGCCTCTTCTGAGGTGACTTGGACTTCTATGAAAAGAATATGAGAGGATTTAAAAACACAAGGCAAAAGGAGTTTATCAGCAGGGCAGTTATCTATATGAGCCACTAGAGGACAATATAACCCATACTATTTGTGAAATAATTTGTAATTAAACTTTACTGGTAATCAAGCACTGAGCATTAAACTTGCAGGACAAAGGAATTGAGCCAGATGCTTTTATTAGGGCACTGCCTCAGGACTTTTTACATTTCCAGAGCGAATTCCCCTATGAACTGTGTAGTGGATCTGTAAAAACCAAATTAATCCAAGAGGTGGAGCTGATGATACATGAGCAACCTTTTAATGGCTGAAAATTATTTTCAGTCCTAGCCATCAGCTGAACATGGTGCAACGGTTTTAATGGATCGGTGCCAAGGAAGAAGGAAAAGGCCTTTCAGAGAAGCTATAGAAAACAAGAGAGTCCTTGTCAGCATTGCATCTCATTATACGTGAGCACTAATTGTGAAAGATGTCAGTCACACAGCACGTCTAATGAACATACACATAATGGAACAGATCAAGAGAAATGAGAAACAGAAGGCTCAGTCGAGATAAAGTCTGTTCAGCTCACCTATCTACTAGTGCTTGTATATATTTCCAGGATTACCATATATGAAAAGTGAAAGACATCTCTAGGTTTTGCAGAGGCAAGGATCACGTCTGTATAGTACCAACCATCACTTCAATCCTGACAGGTCTCTGAGCATCAGTGGAATATAAAAAGTTTGTACTTCTTAGCAAATTAAATGAAATATATATGAATATATTACTCTTTTTTGATTCAGCATAGACTTCTAAAATGCTCTATCTCATAAGCTACAAGGAGAGCACATTGTAATAATGGTGTGTGGATACATTGTAATACATTGTCTAATATCAATTAATTGCAAGCAAGAAGGTACTTTAAAACGAATGAATGCAAATGGCTTACGTTGAAAACTATGAGAAAGAACTACGAAAAAATGCATGATGCCCTCAGATTAATTTTCATGTCAGAACACTCCCAGTGCTGCCCTAGGAAGCCACTTGTTATGCTTATGTCCTCTCAATACACCTAATGAAAGCAAACTGGGCAAGGAAGAGAGACCCAAAGCTGGGTACTCTCATCCCCAACGTGAGCAGTGAAGTCCAACGGCTTTTGGTTTCCTGAACTCTGAACAAATAAACTGAACTTGTTGGAAAGTGGCAGTGTTTTGAAGCCTCCTTTAGAACGTGAATGCAGTTCCATTAGCTATTGTGGTTCTCCCCTACCTTGGAGTACATAAAGGGCTTTTTTGTATTACTGCTTTTTGTCTACTAGTTTTTATTCCAAACAAAATTGGAGAACCAGTGTTTGAGCTTTTTCCATACATTCCATTCAATCAAATTTTCATTAAGAGATTTCAGGTCCTTACTGCAGCAAAACATATTTTTCACACTGAAAAACAGCCATATAATCATCAATTAATTATAAACCCTAAACTACTCAGATTAAAACCCTTCTTATTTGTTAGACTATGCAAGCCATAGCATGATGGTGTATGTAACTTTTTAATTTTCATAACTCACAAGAGAGTAAGAGAACAACAGTAAAATTGTAATTTTATAGCATTGTATTATAGCTGATGCAGTATAAAATCCCATTTGATCTGATGACAATTTTATTGCATGAGCAATAAATTGAATATAATAGAAAGTTTATGCTCAGCCTAATATCCGTGATCTCATGTGTTTGTTGACAAGTCTCACTGTAAATTTGTATGTCATGTTTACTTTACTCTGCAGAGGAAAATAAAATATATATTTTTTATGAAGAACAGTAATAGTGATATCATAGAAAATACAATTTAACAGGAGCTGAGAGAAGAGAGGATGAAAGTGGCAATGTCACTGAAAATCTTCAGGAAGAAATGAAACCCTCCAATACTGCCTTTTAAGTATTAGTGAGCCAGGCATTACTTTATTCTGGCCAGAGATATGTAGCAAATCATTCCAGCTACATATATCCCTTTCAAGGCTTTTCACATATTTATACATTTTAGCAAACAAAGAAATTAACATTCATTGGTTCTAAGTTACAGAATTCTCTTCACTAATTAGTATTCTAACCTTTATTGGCTATTGATCTCTCACCCTCAATGCTAATTTGGTCTGCATGCTTTGGTCCTCTTATCATTCTTCCTCAGACAGAGAGTCTCCAACCCTCAGGCTGTAATGTCTTTGTTAATCTCCTCTGTACCTTCTGGTTACTCCAACGTGTCTTTGAAGGACCATAAATTTAAGATCCAATCTTCAACTCCCTCATGCTTTGTTTATTGAAGCTTATCAGAGCGAGTCCAGAGAAACCCAGAGCTTCGCTGGTTTAAAGATCACACCGACAAGAGTCAGTGAAAAGAAACCTAGCCACCTGCTACCATTAATTTAAAAAAATTAGGAAAGTCATATCATTTCCAAAAGCAATAGAAGAGCAAAAACCATTTTCTTTATTTGCCATCAAGTGTTTTAAGTCCGCAGAGTCCTCTCAACTAGCCTTAAAGTTTCCCTCCCTCATATACAGTAATACTTAACTTGAACTGAAAGAATGACATTTTCTATGCTTCCAAGTATGTTTAAAAACATAAAGGGATTTTGTAGATGACCTAATGCCACCTGGTCTGACCCTTTTGCAGAGTTTGCAGCCCAGTCCTCCTGATTCCTACATGTAGATGCCCAGCTAAGCAGGGCTGGAACATCTCTTACAGAACTATTATTACTTTCCTTTCAATACACTATATAGTCTATTGATATAGGTATTTCTGTATCCCAAAATAAATTATTTCAAATATTCTTTTTTGCCACTGTTAGAAGTCTGCGTCCTTCTTTTTAACCTGAATTTGTCTGATCTCATCCTTCCAAAAGTTTCATTCAGGTGGCTTTACTAGAGTTCATTATATTACTCTAAGCAGTTGTACTGGCATACTGCTTTAAGAACATAAATGCAATACAGCTCCTACTGTCCAAAACCAGAAACTACTAAATTTTGAAATTATGTACAATTCTGACATTCCTCAGCTTTAGATATATCACTCATTGTCTTAAAACGAGGAAGAAAAAAAACCCCACAACCCAGACATACTACTGTGCACAAGATATTTTTGAAAATATATCTGTAGCATAACATAGGGACCTTTAATCTTTCCCTTCCATGGATTTGCTTGCAGAATGACAGCACTATCAAAGACAAGGATGAAAAAAGTCATATATTTGTTGGCTTATTAAATAGAAGCATATTAAATAGAAGCCAGATCATGATAATGTATGTTTCAAATTCCTTCACCAGCAACAGGTCTTAAATAAAACATTTACAATACATCTAATAATTTAATCATCTGAAATGCTCAGTGCATTTAATTGGAATAGCTAAATCTAAAGAAGCAGGGTGAATTTCTATCAAGGGCAATTAAATGGCCCATTTATGTACTTATCACAGAGTTTGAAACCCATAATATTAAACACTGTAAAGCCTCCTACATATAAACCCCTACAAAGTAGCTATTTTACTGACTTTTATATACAAGTATATATAGAAAGGTAGAACTAAGGAACGTTCTGGTAGTATAGGTATTAAATTTTCCTGTTGAATATCATGGTCACATAATATGATAACTTCTTTATAAACTGATATGAACCACAAATGCCTAATCATGCATGTTATCTGAAAAATAATAGTTTGATTTGACTGCATTTATAGCAATTAATGCATTCATACTCCTGCATTAATTATACATAAATCATCAGTTAATGTATTAATTATAATTAGTTATAATTAATATTAGTACTCTGTAATAAACACTGCCATAATATCCTTAATTCCTTCAAAGAAAGAGCAACTTCACCAAACTAAATTTTATTTAAGCAGTGGGAAGGAAAATCCAGACTCCAGGGTTACAGTACAGTTCAGTTCATATGATCCTTCCACGTATCTACAGAATGACATCATAGATGGACATATGATCATTGCAAATGGCAAAATATCAATTGGCTGGAAGAAGTTTTGCCATAAGGAGGACATTTTGGATGCCATTTTGTTTAAATTTAAAACTCTGCTACTCATCCATCTCCTGCAGCTCTAGTGGCATTAAACATATCTGAGAAGTGGGAGGATTTATTTTTAAATTCCATACCGGATAAAAGAAAAATGATGACACATCCATGCCTTGGAGCAGGCTGATAACAATATCCTGCAAACACAGCACTCCCCATAGGCCATTCAGGCCTAGACTGGCTTTCAAATTTCTCCAGGTACCAATGGACAAAACCACGTCACCCAAAGTCCAAAGGTCAGTCCCGCTCCCGCTTATAGAATCATTTAGGGTGGAAAAGTCCTCTGAGTTCCTCAAGTTCAACTGTTAATCGAGTGTGCCAGAAAGACTGATGTGCACCAAAGTCATCACAATCATCACAGCTCTCCCATCTCTGGAACACATTAACTCTGTGAGCATCCAGACAGTTCCTCCTGCAATATCCACATGGCAAACCACACTGTCCCTCTGATGGCAAGGAAGGGGGTGTTGGGACGGGGAGGATGCACATGAAGACCAAAGACCTGATTATCTTTCATCATCATCACACAGACCCCTGCCAAGTCCACCACTAAACTATGTCACTAAGTGCAACACCTACATGTCTTTTAATTACCTCCAGCGTTTGTGACTCAACCACTTCCCTGGGCAGCCTCTTCTGGTGCTTGACAACCCTTTCAGTCAAGAAGTTTTTCCTAATATTCAATCTAAACCTTCCCTGATGCAACTTAGGGTCATTTCCTCTCGTCCTATCACTTATTACTTGGGAGAAGAATCTGACCCCCACCTGGCTACAATCTCCTTTTCAGTGAGCAGTGAGGTTCCCCTGACCCTCTTTTTCTCCAGGCTAAACAACTCTCATCTGCTCCTCATAAGACTTATGCTCTAGACCCTTCACCAGCTTTCTCCATGCTGTGCTACTGCTGCCATCTACCCAACCCCATTGCTGTGGGAGCAGGATGGGCTCTGGTCTGGATGAGAAGCACAGGATGGGATTGTGTAGCCAGAGGTGGACAGGGCACTACTTCTTAACATCATGCTTTAGCTGAATTATTTTGTCTCGTTATTCCCACTGTGCTGAATAGTGCTTGAATAACAAATACTTGAGTTTGCACTCTCTGAAGCAAGGGCTGTTGCCCATTATAACACCAGTTACCTCGTGGCTGGCTAAGTACTATTATAAAGATACCAAACCCAAATTGCTCTTATCACATTTGACCGGGGGGGGGGGGAAAGAAAGGGGTGGATATGGATCATTTTGGACTGAATGGTAATTTGTATTTTTTTTCCCCCAATTACAACCTTTCCTATGAGGTTGTCACTTCCTATCTGAAATTTAAGAAGCCAACAGCAGTGATTCTACATGACAATGCCTCAAGGCAAGCTTTTTGATGGAGAAGCTGCATGGGCCTTTTCAAGCTCATCAAGAGGCCAAGAGCCGGTTTTAAAGCCTAACTGATCGCTTAGGAGAGGCATCTGCCAGTTATATGTATCTCTTTGAGAGGCCATCTGTCGGGTCCAAAATGCCAAATTTCCTTCCAGACCCAAAGGGACACTGGCTAGCCAACAAAAGATAAGTTGTGCTAACAGGGTGCAGGTCTGTGATCAGTTTAAGCTCAGCAGTCCCACAGCTGCTGCTCCCAGGTCCTGACCCTCCTGTGGGCCAGCATGAGCTTTCACATCATCAGCCAGATCAAGGGCAGGAAGCCATCCCATAAAAAACAAACAAGCAACAAAAATTAGTTTTAATGGTATTTATGCTCCCTGACACTGCTGACAGGGTGGACACACAGACACTGGTGCTAGCAGGAGGTAGAGAATAGGAAAATATGCCATTTCTAATTTGGATATGCTTACTGCTCAGCAACAACTGTCTGACCTGTTCCAAGTTCCAGAGGTGGAAACCCGTTCCCATCGATGTAAACTACAAAATTAACACAACCTCCAGCAGGACTAAGATTTCACTGTATGCATTGAAATGCTGAGGAGCCAGGAGCAGTAAAGCGAACTCCTGAGAGTGGAAAGGAAGAAAGAGAAAAGACACTAAAGCACACAAGTAAGAGGGATGAGCTTTACTATTTTAGGCCTCATTGTGCTTGGTTGGTATGGAAAAATATGTCCCTGTTTATTGACTGCTTGTTTTCACATTGCTTTCTTCTAACGTTCGATGTCAGGATGGGTTTCAGTGCTCCCTGTAGTAACCCATCTCCGAGCATGCTGGGCATTCTCCCACGTTTCAGGCACACAGTTACACTCCTACTAAGCTTTCCATTCCCCATGGCAACTGTCTCTCTTCCTTAGGACTTGGAGCTATTTTAATTACAGCTCACTGCTAGGTCAATCCTACCTTCCTCATACTCCTTATACCAGTAATCAAACTATGCTGCCGAGAGATGCACGTGCCAGGCCCAGGCTCTCAGCTCAGCATCCCCATCCTGCACTGTGTTACAATACTGCTCAAGCTCTGATTGGTTTCAATTTTCATACCAAGCCAATCTTTGGTCCTGTAAACACCAGCTAAAAATTGCAATATCGATGTCTGTGAGCAAATGCCTCTGCTTCCTCCTGCTGCGGGAGAGCTGTGCTGCAGCGCTGTGGGAGAGCTCAGAAAGCTGAGTCTGTTGATAGGCTGGGCAGCAGCACTAATAAATCTGGTCCCTGGGACAGTGCAGCTAAATTAGTAGTGGGCTGAGCTCAAATTAATCAGACATGTAATTAATCCTGATCCTCAGCTCACCAAAGATCATAAAAATCATAAAAAAATGGATCTCAAAGGGGCCCCTTGGCAGCTTCTAGTCCATTTACCTTTCCAAGGATAGGTGCAACTGCATCTATGTCATCCCTGGTATCTGTCTAACCTCAAACACTTCCAATGACAGAAAGCATCACCTTTCCCGGAAACTTTCCTGGCTTTACTTTTGGCTTTGTCAAAGATCTCTTTTGAACGCCTAATCTGAATCAGAATCTTTCACACTGCAAGAGGAAAACAGCATTTCCTCTCCTACACACAGGAGGGAGGAAAATAAATGCATCTGTTCCTCCCTGCAGGAGACTTCCATTTGCCCACCGTATCCATCTTCAGCCACCTCTCTCTCCTCTACAACCAGAAGGGAATGTAAGAAATGAGGATTCCAGACAGCTCCCACCACAGAGCAAACTCGTTGGATGCCCTTGCGCGACATACAAGGAGATGGGCAATTAAGGACAAAACAAACTAGATGGCAGAAGGGGAAAGAAGAAGAATAGGAGACCCCAATTCACACTATATTTCTTGGCTCCTCACGGACTGGGAGAGGAGAAATATATTGAAAGAAATAAAGTGAAAAAGTGGTCAAAGGATACAAAGAAACTATTCACACGTACAAATCTGTTTCAATTGGTCATCTGCTGGTACATTCTCTTTTGTGCTGCAGAGGAGCAGCAAGAGCTCAGCATCAAAGGAGCTCCATAAACCCATGTTCATAGCAAAGCTTTCCTCGACAAAATTACTCTTGCAGATTGTCAGCTGCAGAGGTGTTTTAAAAGCTCTTTGTGAATCTGCACCCACCACCCTCCCAATGACGACAGGTTCTTTCAAGTTCCCCTTGAAAAATATCAATACAGTATAAAGAGTTGCTATGAAAGGAGGACCAACAAGAAAGATAAACTTCAGTAACTTTCCTTCTTCTCCAGAAGGGCAGAGGCATGGCATCTTTAAACAAACACATCTGTGCCACAAAATTTAAATATAATTATGTGGCCAATTTCGTCATTATTAAGGGAGAGTATTTCCTCAAAGCCAGGAGCAATTGCAGTAATTAAAATCCATGTAACATTACCCATCTGCTGCAAAAAAGCAGGACAGCATTCTGCAGCTTATTTGACCTTGTGTGCAGAGCGCCCATCCACTCCCACTCATTCTTGTGTGGCATGAACAGAAATATCAATTCAGAAACAGCAGTTGATTAATATTAAAAATATGAAAATGGCTCGATGACTAATGACTTTTTTTCCCCTCAAAGATTTAGGATTTTTATTTTAGAGCATACATTTGAGTGACTTAGGTGGCAAATACAGTCAAAGATAAGTACCTCATCTGTCCATAAACTACACCCTTTAGGGCCAAATTTTACACATAATTTTTACTCATTACAGTGCACACGGTGATTCATGAATAAAAATGTCTACACAGAAGATTTGATAAGGTAAACTGCACTGAAGGTTACTTGAATTTATTGATATGGGCAGTGAAAATACCTGTACTCATGAATTGTGTCTGTAACACTGTAGTACTCTTAACTGTTCAGTATAAATTGGTCTGAAACCTGATCTTGGCTTTTACAGTCTGCCTTTTTTTCTAAATTTTAATACAGACTGTAAATCTCACATATTTACCTCATATATATATATTACAGTCAACAGTAGTAATTTTTATGTTGACGGTTTTCTATCTTCTCCTTAAAAGGTTGAGCAAAGAAGATTCTTGCTGCTTAGCATGCAGAACTGAAATACAGATGTATGCCATAAGAACACAGTACAAGGGCTGACTGTTAACACCGTAATTCTCACAGAGATAATTGAAGCATGTTGCCTATGGCTGCAAAGCCTTAGAATTAAATTATTCCTTTGGGAATTGAATAAACACTGAATACTATATAACTGCCCGCAATGCATCAAAATGGAAAAAAAAAAAGCCAAAAAATTCTGTATTTACTCTGTGAGTAAAATATCAGGCAAGTTATGGGATTGTTCCCCATGGATATTAAAATTATGTTTAATTCTCTTTTTTCCTACTCTCTTATATTCCCCCTTAAAACAACTGCAGTTTTTGTTTCACCATTTGTTTCTACTGGACTCTCACCCAGCTCACAATGGGTGTTGGCTTGATACAGACTTCTGCTAAAACAGATTATTAATAATAAGATATGGATAAAAGAACTGAATTGGAAACATCCACAAAAAAAAAGCTTCAAACAGCTCTTCAGTAACCTAATGTTCACTAAAGCACTGATAATTTTCTATAAACACCTTGTGGCATGAGGAGGCCAGTATCTTGTGGCAAATATCAAGTCTTGATGATCATTATAATTATAGCACATGTCAGCAAAGGGACTGGGAAGCTCTTGGAGCTGGGCTGCTGTGGAGTCCCAAGTTAGCAAGAAAGGGAAGCAGTTTTCTTATCCTCACTCAAGTTGCACTCAAGGACCTTGATAAAGGAGGAACTGCTTTCTTTCCACATTTATGGAAATCTAGAAAAAACATGTCCATGTAGAAAGTAGAGGGGAAAACATCAAATTTCAAAGACACGTTCACCTAAGTCTTCTCTATCTCAATATCAGTGTTTCCAAATTCTGAACTCAGCCTTTGTTCAAGCCTTCAAGCCTGCCAGTGACAGCTGGGTGAGACTGGGGGGGGATGCCAGACCCCACTGCCCAGCCCTGGCAGGTTTGATCACCTGGGGGAAGTGAGGGCAGCATGACAGCTTCCTCACCCAGCCCTCAACAGCAATGCCCCCGAGGTATAAGGGCACTCATGTGTGACACTGGAGTGCTGGACCGTAAATCTCCAGATACCGCTAAGAAACTTCCATGGCAGTTGTTGCCGTGGGATTTAGGTGCTGAAAAAATCTCCGGAGCAGTTAATTAGGGGTGAGATAAGAAAGGGTTTTATTTGCCAAGGCTAAGATGTTACAAGACGCGCGCGTGCCCCTGTGCCCGAGAGGTTACATTTTATAACATCATCCATCCAATCCCAGATGTATCCACCCTGTGGCCTTTCCTCTGGACCGCCCCGGGGTCCACCCCCTGAAAATGGGTCTGGGGTGCATTTCGGGACCCTCCATTCATCCCATCTTCATCATCATCAGAGCACAAAGGGTACATAGTTATCTAATTCTTGACTTCATTCTGTGGTTTAGGCCCAGATATGCTGTTCTGTCAACTGTCTAGGCCTAACCTTGACAAAAGACTAAACATTTCTATTGGATTCAGGAGTAGGGTTGATATGGGGAGCATAGAATGGGGTAAGAGGGTTAAGGAATGTGTAAACAAGGGTGCTACAGGGAAAAGGGAAAGGAACAAGGGCAAAGAAGAGAGGGTTTCTACTTTCACTGCTTATAAAACTTACAAGTCTTACAAATATTAAAAAGAAATAAAAAAACATTAGGGGCTTAAGGCATCACAGTGAAGGATTGCAGTCCAAAGTCTTAATTGCTTCCTCTGCTTCCTACCATCCCAGCAGACCACTGCTGAATGATAGATCATGCTCTCTTTGTTTTCTTCTAACTGATTTTTAATATAAAATATAACAAAACATTAGAGGATGGTTCCAAGTTCATTACAGTGTTCTTAAATCTCCTCAGAGTTTTTAAAGTACTCAACTAAGATCTTGATGTAACACCATTTCTAATGAAATTCAACATCAGTTTCATCAAATAACTATTTAAATGCAAGTTTTACAGTTCTTATTCTGTTGTAATCCCAATGGTTTGATACAGCACAACTGAATTCAGTGCTACACTGCGAAAAAGTGCAGCAGAATAATCAATCTAGTAAAACAACAGCCATCTTCAGGGAGAAAAAACAACATCACACTTGAACTAGGTCAGAATTCAGACAAGTAACAGGACTAAGATGAGATTTATGAACTCCCCTTTGGTAATTGATCAATATATTCTATGTCATACCTACAGCTGTGGACTACTCTCAGGTTTTTCATCACTGAAATGCTGCTACCAGTGTCTACAGCGAAGACAATCCAGGCTGATAACAATTCCTTCAGCTCTTAATTGTTATCCTGAGGTTGAGTTTACCCAGCATTTCAACCCCGGAACAGACTTGGCATCTTTCTGATCTTGTGTACCTACACATAAATATATATATATGGGTCACAAGATACACAGTACATCTATACACTTGCACCATGCTCTCTGTGCAGTGTAATGTAGGACATTGCTTAACAGAAGGGCAGAATGAGAAAAAAAAAAAAAAACAAACAAACCAACAGAACTTCTGATGTAATCACACCTTTTGGCAGTGTATTACTCCTTGTCTAACAGACTCTACTTTTGATCACATCAAAGCTTCTGTAGCACAGGTAATTTTTGTTCAGCCTGTACAGAGTGCAACTGCCTCTCAAGAAAGCCAGAAACAATGAGGAGAAAAAATTAACCCTGCAGCCATATCTGTCTGTTCTTTGCCCTCATCCTCCCTCAATTGATGGAGGCTCCTTAAGACCAAGTGGCCAAACTGCCCCAGTATATGAAATTAAAGTGCTACTCATTTTAATGTTCCAAAGTATGGTGGCAGCAGTTTAGTGTCTGCTGCAGGAGTGGCATAGCTGCAGCAAGCACAGGGAAGAGAGCTGAGCTGCTTTAGGAAAAGAAAATCCCCATTACAAATTAGAGACGTTAATTGTGTGGGAGGCACTAAGTCAAAATCCCTGGGTTCCCATGAAGGTATGGATTTCTTTCTGTGTGCAGTTCAAAGCCTCAAGTTTAAGCTAAAAATCCATTTCTGGCCTTGGTCCTCAGAAAGTAAGAACTGTGCCTTTCCCTGTGGACCTTTCCAGCTTTCATCACTAAATGGGAAGCTTTTGGAGACTGCTCTCAGATAGCAACAAAAGGATAAGACATCAGCCTCTGAATCCTAAATAATTTTTCCACACACTCTTGAGTCCCCCAGAAATCATGTCAGTTGAGTTTCAGGAGCACCTAGACAGAATGCAGATGTACTCATGGTTATTAGCCTAGCACACTATGGTATTGTAACAAACACAAACTCTAAATTCCTATCAGCAAAGGAAACAAATGGGTTAATGTAACCTCAGGAAAGAAGAAAAACAAACGGATTGTAAAACTTAATTGCACCCCCATAAAGACATAAAACAGACCATCACCTTCCCTGTCCTCCTAGCCAGGAATTATGTCCAAACCAGCTCAGGTCAGCAGCACGCTGGTGCCTTTTGTTGAAGAACAGATGGATTTATAACTTGTCATAGAGATAACAAATTAGTCTTAGCTGTAAAAATAAACATATATTGAATATCTGGAATAGCGATGTAAAATGTATATGTATGTGATGTAATGAATATGTATGAGATGTTTGAAATGAATATCAGATACACACACTGTATCAGGGTGGCAGGTTTAGGAGCAAGACTCCTTCTGTCACCCAGCGCTGCTTGCTTCTACTATATAATAAATTCTAATTTGAAAAATTATTTTATCACGAGACTGTGTTTCTCACAGTATCACAACCACTTCTGCCAGGCCCTTTCTGTAAATAAATGTAGCATAAAGCCTAAACATTTTCCTCAGCCAATCCCATTAAGTGGCTGGAGTTGCTGTAGCACTGTTCCGATGGGCTGCTGTTTGACCCTGACCAAGCTGTTATTTTATTTAGAAACTGCTTTTACTCAGTAAACGACATATTTCAAAGTTTCCTAACAGACAAGAAAGATTTCAAGCAAAATTGAACAGTCCAGTTCCAAACAGACTTTAATTTTCTTTTTTCTCATTCTCTTGGGGAACTGTTTGGGTGACCCAGAGAAATTCCAGTAAATCTTTTACAACCATTTTTTTCAAATCTAAACATTGTACTGAAAGCTTTTTCTGCCCTGACTTGTTCTAAACTCAGGAATAAAAACATCCCACTCTGCCCAACACCACCATCAATTCAATTTTTTTCTCTCCTCTACCTTTTTTTGGTCCTTTTTCTTCCCAATAAGGACTGCCAGAATCTTTTGTTCTTCTGCCCCTCCAACCTTTACTTCTTATTCACCATTTTTTTCAACAGAGGCATGAGTATGTTGAACCTGCATTAAATACTAGTTTCTCCCCAGTATCTGCCATTTGGGTTAAACAGGAGTTAATGAAATACAAACAAATAATTTAAAACAGCTAAATTTTTAATAACTTTTTAAACTTTTAATAAAGGTTGCAAGAAAATAAAAAAAGATTGCTAATCTTGCAGGCTGCTCCTTTGCCAAACCTCATCAATAAAATGCATTAGTACCCCAGTCTTGACAAATGTTTTAAGGTGTTTAATTATTTGCTAAAAAGAAAGAAATTATCACACCTCAATAACAAAAATCAGAAGCAGAGACCAAAAGCAGCAGTCTATGTCACTATGCTCTCTGTCTTGTGGACAGAGAGACAAACCAGTCTCTAATACTCTTTACAAACCTTAAGATATCCTCTGGCAGTCAAAGTCCTTTTTTTTTTTTTTTAAACTAAAATGTTCTCCCAAGTTACCCCTTAATTTTAAGACCATATCCTCATATTCATGGGGGAAATCTAATTAAGAAAAACAAAATAAAACCAACTCATCATTTTGAAAAAGAAAACCCAACAGTCAGTAAAAGAGTTGTCATATTCTTGGTTCTCAGCTCAGCGGAAGGAGAGGCTGGGGAATCCTTGTGGACACAAATTTTTGTTTCCACAGTGCAGACCTGCCGAGGTGAGAATGCACATTTTAACATATACCAGCTAGTGTGTGTTAATTAGCCCACATTAAAAGCATACAACAGAAAAAGTCAGTCATAATATCCTATCATATATATATATATATTCTGTCATATATATCATAATATGGTTTTTCATTCTTTTTATGTTTGACAAGGCTCTGAATGCTTGCTTGAAATGAAGGGTAGTAAATCAAGGTCAGTCAGAGTTTGACTAATCACACTTAAATCTTATTTTTAACTCCTACTACAGAACTACCTTCACACATTTTGCTTAGGTGTAACAGACTGTGATAAGAGAGATATCCCATGCCACAAGCTCTAGCATCAGCCCCTTTCTCTTCTACAAAAGTCTGATTCAAATACAGGATATTCAGGGGAAGAATACAGACGGGAAGCTTTAAAACACCATCAGTTTGGTGAGCTTTTACTGGGAGCCCATGTTTCTGACAAGAGCAAGACTGGAAGGGATGGGTAAGGTGGCAGCAGAACACACCAGCCTGTGGCACAGGTATTTTCTTGCACTGGTCAGGAGGTCAAGCATCATCTCTCTGTCAAGCTCTGCACAAAGTCCAAAGTCTCCCCTTCTCCCAGCCCTGGGAAATGGCTTGGACATGGTGCTCTGACAGTACCACGTATTTCATCACACCAACACTGGTGTTGATTGTGCATTGCACTAAGGACAGTCAAGGCTCCGGATAAAGCTCAGTACAGGTCTCTAAAAACACTGAAATGCTGCAGTACTTGTTTCAGACAGAAACTCTTCTTTGTTTTCAAAGGTGAAAGGAGACTGTTTTATATAAGGCAGTCTCCATTAATATGGGCTTTCACAGGAGAACAAAAGCCAGTGATGCAATTTTTCCTGCTTAGAATCTGAATTGGCAACTTGGATTTAGCATTGGTACACAGCTTTGAAAGTAATGGGGAAATGGAAGAAAAAGAGTTGATACAGAAGGGATTTCTTAAAGTGAAAGAATAAACTTTTCTTTAAAGAGAAAGACAGTTGTGATACTCTGTAATCAAATAAAAAAAACAAAAAGTTAGCTTGTTTAAATACTCCATCAGGGGAAATACAGAGTGTTGCTAATTATTTCTGTGTTTAAGTACACAAAATATATGTGAAACACAGCTGGTACCTGACAGGGTCTGGGTCTTCTTTCACAACATATAAAGAACAACCAAATAGATGCATACTACCTCTGTTAAAAGCTCTTCAATACCAGGAACACTACAAAAAGATTACAATATTTGAACCTTGGGTAGGTAAAGCAGTACTCTTGAGTTAGTGTTGTGGATACAAGAATCCCAGGAATTTCTGAGTTTTAGGATGCAACGCAAACTTTCTCCACCATCTCACATAGATCACTAAGTGTCAGAAGAACCAAAAAATGCAAGAGGGTAGCCAGTTACTAAAAATGGGGATCTCTTAGCCAGATACTAAAAATTGAGCCTCAGTGCCTCAACATGCCCATTAGGGGAAAAAAATTCATCTCATTATAATGAATTTGTAAAAATTATACACCTTAAGAACTTAAACCATATTTAAAATTCAGTGCAAAATTTTGATCAGCAGTCAAAACAATGAATGCCTTCATATACGGAGGTCAGAAATTTGCAAAACATGTCTTGATTTAAGAAAAAAAAAGTCTTATTACAAACAGAATTTATTTCCATGGTATTTTACCCCTCATATGAATAAGATAAATGTGCAGTATAAGAACAGACTAGCTAAATTATCTCACCGAGTAGGTAGGGAGCTGAACAGATGGCAGCAGGAGGAACTGCTAGTCCTCACTTATCCAGATGATCTTTATAATTTCCATAATATTAGAAAATGACTCCCCTATGAAATATAATGTTCTGAGGGTAAGTCAGAAAATTTCACTTCTTTTCCTCGGAATCAAATATTATGGACTGCCCAGTATTATAGTATTAGTAGTTCTAAAAGGAAATCACATACACAGATAGCCCATGAATTAGCAGGAGTGGGGTTTCTTTTTTAAAGGACCACTATTCAGAATGAATGTGAACTATGTGCAGTCTGCTTCTAGCTACCTCTGGTTTGGTTTCTTCGTAGGCAGGGTTTTTTTTTGGAGAAGATTATCTTGAACAGCACATACACCTTTATCTTGCCAATAAAGAAGACTAGTTTAGAGCACAATCAGTATGCCCAGCCAAAACATGTGTGACAGCATTTATAGACAGCCAAAACCTTAGCCACAGAAGGTAAACCATGGCTGGTTTGGGGCACATTTATACAATTGTATGAAACACACAGGGGAAAAAAAAATACCTTGGTCAGAGAAACAAAGCTTCCTTCTTCCTGCCTATTTATCCCATTCTGCCATATGTTCCAAAGGAGAAACATTCTGCCTTAATTAGAGTAGTTAGTGGAGTATTTCCTTGCCTACAGAGCACAGCATAGCCTTTTCAGAAAAAGAACTGGTTTTATCACTATTATCGTTAACAGCTAAAAACTCATTTGTGAGCTCTAAGTGCAGTGTTGCACACAGAGGACAAGAAAATTAGTTCATCAGTGAGAGGTGTTGAGGGTTTTATCTCCTTGGTTTTTTCTTTCACTTAGCATGTCACTATACAAATGGTTAAACACCAACATGTAGCAGTTTTTAGGAGCAATTTTCAAACCATGAGGTAAATATATATTAGATCTAGTTCATCAGAAGTCAACAGTGATGCCTTAGGGCTTAACTTTGGCCAAAATCTGTAAATATACCATGCAGACAAACAGGTCTTTGATGCCTCTTGATATCTAGATGAGACCAATTCTGGGGAAAAAAAGCAAAAAAAAAAAAAAAAAGAAAAAAAAAAAAAGGAAAAAAAAAAGGAAGGAAAAAAGGAAGAAAAAAAGGAAGAAAAAAAAAGGAAGAAAAAAAAGG
>NW_020884873.1:7716343-7818125 GCF_003945725.1 Corapipo altera | reverse complement strand
AAAAAAAAAAAAGCACAGCACTTACGGTCTTAGAAACCTGTTCCTCACATAAACATCTTAAAAGAACAAGTCAAATAAGGCCACAGACTACAACAGAGCTTCTCAAGTCTTAGCTGGCACCAAGTAAAATGCTTCTTGTAGCCAGCTCTCTGTACCATAGAGAAAAAAAGCCTTCTGGGGTAATTCTTGCAATGTAAGAAGGTTGGAAATGTTTTCCATGTTGCAGAACTTTATTCCAATGCAAATCCTGCATTAGTTTTTTCCACAGTAACTCTGAGGTTTAATGTCCTGGAATCAGGGCACAAAGCTGAGGGATGGTGATTTTTCTATAATGCACAGTGCTGAAGGGTATAACCAACTGCATTCCCTGAATAAGGAATTTCTTAACTTAGTTGAAGATGGAGTGCATGCCTGAGTCTGCCTTCAGGCTAGTTTTACACCGAGGATAGCTGAAATGCATGTGTCTGGCCAGAGTAAGGCATAAAATTATTAAAAGTATAAGGTTGCAAAATATATGAAAGTCAATAATGCACAGGTAAAGAAAGGAATGCAGTCCTCCTGGGAGGGGATGTACGGGAAAGATGTTTGAGTCTGCAAGAGAAGACATATCTGTAGTTCTCCCTTTACTCAGAAACAACTGCAAGTGAGGTCTGCAAAAGCCACTTCCTGGCTGATAAAAAGACCTGGTGGTATCAGCTTTGAATGTTTTTTCCCTTATTAGCTTCTCTTAAAACACAGAACGACCAATCCTACTTACCTTACACAGCAGTGTTCTTGGCAAACAAACAAAAGCCTACCATCCCATCAATCCAGAGACATCCTCTTAATGTTCATTATCATAATCGGGAATGATGATCTATTACTGCTTTGGTTGCTCTTTCATATCCACGTCCCCTCAGAACTTGACTGCTGTCCCAGAAAAGCCATGCTGGAGACACAGGTAATTCATCCCTCTCCTCTGGGATAAAAATCCTCTTCGAATAAGCCCCAAGTACTATCACTAGCTGCCAGCCAGCTACCAGACAGCACAGAAAACCTCAGCTAGGACCACATTCCTTGCAGTCAGTGCCCTCTGAAAGCCCAGCCATGCACAAGGGAGCTCAGCACACCATGACACATCTCCATCACCACAGTTAAACCTCTCAGTACAACTGTACCTTAAATCTGGCTGGATTTAAGTGGTGGGATGTGGCTTGGACATTGTGACAATAATACGTGATGAATAATTTGTTTTAAAAGAAGTCTGAGGCCTCTTCTGAGAAACACTAAGTACATAAATACAGAAAAATGTTCACCTTGGGAAAACTATCTCTGCTATTAAAAGAATTTGTTTATTCTTTATCTATCTGCATAGCTTACGTTCTTTAAATAAATGGCATTTTTAACTTTCAGCAAAGCTTTTCATTGTGAAAATTCCAGATACTAGCGCTGCAATGGGCTCGTTGTTCAGTTGGTCAACTATGTGAACAGGGTACCACCATAGGCATCAGAAGCTCCAGCACAGGAGGAAAGGTGAGGGTGAGAGACAGACACTTCATACTACAAGTGCACTTTGCCAAAGGGTCAAATTAGTTTCAGTGCTTATTCTTATTTTCTAAAAGCAAATACAAAACTTTAGGACAATACTAATTTTTTTTTTTAAATCTATCTTCTGAAGAACATGAAAGTGCTTCCCAAAATAATCAAAATCAAAATGCCTACTTCATATACAATCTCTCTCAGACCTAATTATTTTTCCCCACCCTTGGTTGAACAATAATAGGCTATCAAGGCTGTGCAATAAAATCCTACACTATAAAGTAAAAATTAGAGTAAGAAAAAAAAAATCTGAATTTAACTGGAGAACAGCCTAGCTGAAAGCACAGGTTCTGTCTCTGTATTTATGAGAGAAAGCAGCAATAAATCATGTTTAGAAGCTGACCCCAATCATGCTGAAATAATAGAAGTTTCTAATGGATTACAGACAGGAGATGGAAAGCAAAAACAGGAGAGGGCACATGGCTCTGCACCCCAGCAGCCCCTGAGTTATGTGCTTCAGTGGAGGAAGTGACATGTGTTTATTTTACTTTACTCTTGTTTCCACAACCCATTTTACCACACCATGGAATGACACCTTTATAGGGCCTGAACTGTTTTTCAGCTGCAGCACTAGATTTAAAAACAATTTGACCCTCCAGACTTAGGACGGGAATGATGCTTCGAGCTGTCTCCACTATTACAAGGCACAACTAAGAGACAGAGTTCCCTTATAAAACACAGCATTAAAAAAAATCCCGTTAAACAATAAAGCTTAAATGCATGTAACAGAAACTGCCCTTGGTTTTAGCTTTCAGTAATAAGACCAGCATTGCAGGATGGTGTAGCATATACCAGAATTTTGTTGCAGTGTTGGACAGAAAAGAAACAGTCATGGCTACATTTCTTTAAGCAGAGGCATGTAATAAAGAAGAAATCAGCCTATTTTGGTTTTAATGTTTTGAGCTTGCTTACAATCCCTGAGGAATGGGTTAGTGCAATATGATATGTAAAACAGGATGGTTACTCAGTCTTTGCATTTGCTTCTTGATGGAATGAAAGATTATCTCTCCAGTTCACTCTGAGTTATTGCTGTGATTTTTAAATAAATGACAACAGGGATGAAAACAATCTCCAACATATTTGAGACCTTTGGAAGCAAGGAGCTTTCCAGTTGTAGTCAAAACCCTACCTTTTTTGCTAACTATTCTGCCTTTAAATAGATGATCATGGCTCTTTCTACCTCAGGGCACAGAGTTACAGAGGCTGTAGCACTGGTTATTCTGACTATGCAAAACATCCTTATCTAAGGAGTGCAGCTAAGAACAAAAATGTAGACTCTGGTAGGGGAACTTTGGAGTTTCAGTTGGTAATATGCATTTATTGGATCTGAAAAGGAAATATGATTCCCCAAAGTAAATGGTAAAAGAATGATTAATTTACATAAATGTTGCTGATGCTGAGCTGGTGGCTGATTTGCCTTGCCTTTCTGATTGCTGCAGTGGGAAGCTACGTATTAGTATTCATTGAATTCCTGAAAACTGGTCCTCAGCTCACCCAGGCAATCCACAGCCTGCACTCAGCAGGAGGCAGGTGGTGCAGCTGTCCTGTGTTAGAGATGACCATAAAAAAAAAAAAAGTTTATTACTATTGATAACATGCTAAAAGGAGGAGGTTTTCTTAAACAGAAACACCAGCAAGGTTGTACGTTTCTTATTTTAAGTTTACAGACCTACCTATAGTTTTCTTTTTCCTTCCCAATGCTGAAACTTTTTAAACTTCAGAACATCCACTGCCATTACCCCTTTCCCCTGAAGATGATAATATAGTTTCAAGTGGACTAACAATATAGAGGTATTTTTAAATTCTATTAGCAATTTAAAGTTCAATTTCACTTACAGCCTATGAAGTGACCTATTTTAAAACAGATTTATGGCAGTTATGACTCTGGCATAAAAGTCCATCTCACAATGAATTTGGTGAAAAGAAACGATTTAGTGAGGGTAGGTAAGTCATAACTTCTAGAGGACAAGAAAAGTGGTAATTGAAAACTCATAATTGGCTTTTTAAAAGCATTTGCAATGGACAAAAGCATAAAACACTGCAAAAAAATATGAAAGCTGTCAAGGGACTGACTTCAAATCACCACTGACATTTACAGAGCATTAGCAACCCAAGTTGCATGAAAAACAGCCATATGTCTTAGCCTCCAAAACAGAAGTATTTTGATGATGACTCAAAGATCTTCAACAAAATTAACACCAAAATCACACTAATCACGTATATCTATACCTATAGTTATGTCCTACTTGTTTAACAACCTACTGTGCAGTAAAATGTTTATGAGAATTGCTGCCAAAATAAGGTGAGCTCCAGCTCTAAAAAATGTCTATGAACTTTTCTGAATATATCATCAGTAAACCTATCCATAGGCTTCTTTGGATATCTTTCATGCTTCTGTTTCCAAACATTTTTCGATGTCTTTGTGAATTTGAACTTCTTTTCCAACATCTTGCAAATGGGTCTGCAGATTCAATCATTCTTCCACATTGCATTTATGTCTTGAACAACAAAACAAGGCCATCCTTTTCCTCTCAGATTTTTGGAGCAAGACAAGGCAGAGTGAGTTTAGGAAACCTTGTTGCTGACTTGATGTAGGCCAAAATATTGAATTTTTCCCTTAAATATGTTGCTAATTATTTGACAACAGACCCCTGCCCATACTTACTCTTTAGATTTTTTTACTTTTTCTTCCCTGCTTCTCTTATGTGCCTAGAGCCCTCTTGCATGCCTCATCAGACAATCACTGCACATGAACCACCACTCAAGAGAAACACTTTCCTTTTTCAACACTGACCAGAGTTTTGCCCCTGCCATTTTAATCACATCTAGCTACTAAGCAAAGAACCAGAATCCAGTATTTTCTGGCTGCTGTTGTGTTCCCATTTCCCTTAGGAAAATGAGATGTGGGGAAACATGAGCAGCAAACACAAAATACCCTGTATCAGTAGCCAAAACTCACAATATTGAATTTTCGTGACTAGGTATGCAGGACCGATGAGAAATGGCCCATTTTTAACTCACCTCACTCTGAAGCTGACACTGCAATGCCACAGCCATTCCTCACCTACAGTTCACAGCCAGTATCAGAGCAGACATCCTGACTGTTCCACTGAAGTGAAAAATCACATATCTATGATGATGCCTTCAAGGCACATTTAACTGAAAGAGCCACCACACTGTGCTTCAGGAGAGGAAAGGCTATATAGGCAGAATGAATGAGCACTGAAGACAAAAATTGCATTCATATCGAGTCCTACCTATTTGATGGGGTTTTTTAAACAATAACCTCAGAGGCAGAAAAGCTCTGATTATGTATGAGCATCTGCACGTACACATCTAAAACATTTGCCAGCAAAAGTGCATTTCTCTCAATCCTGAAGCTTAAAAGTGGATTTGACCATCACAATGAAAGGGTGACAACACTGTCTGACCTCTGCCTGACTTGCTGCCCACCTCTTGGATGCTGACTGGCACTGACTGTTGAGAATAACTAAAAATAACCAGCTTGTCTCACACATTGTAATAAGGGCAAAGGGAGAAAAAAAGAGGTGGCATATTTGAGGTTCTTGCTGTTCACCCTTCTGTCACCTTTCTCTTATAGTTTTCCCCTTGAGAACAGTTTGTTGCAGAAAGCACAATTAGCACAGACTATGGGAACCAAGAACTTATTAATGATTTCATACCAATGACAAACTGGTAATGAGTTTGAGGCTTTGAGGCAGGAGGGAACTGGAGAACCTACTCCACAGAGGACCACCTTTAAGGATAGCATCACACTGCCACATGGAACAGGCTTCATTTTTGTAAGATGTAGGTTGAATGAATCCAAATCAGAAAATGCCAACATATAGAGCACAAAAAAATAAATCCCAAAGACACTAACTTTTCTCATGTTTTTCAGGGTTTCATAGGTTTTTGCTTCTTTTTTATTTTTTGTTCAGTGGGGTTTTTTGCCAAAAATAGTAGCTGCTAACTATCCAAAGGCATGTATTAGATGTGTTATGCTCCATCTCACTGCCATTGCACCTTGCAAACCATCCACTTCTGTGGTCAGGTCATGGGCAATACTCCATATTCAAGACATATCCCTAGGAATAGGTAAGTCCCATTTCCCAGGATCACCTAGTATATCCCAGGAGAAACTCTTACAAATAAATCGGTATTGATTAAAAGAGAAGAAAAAAATACCCTGAAAATAAATATAGTTTTTGAACAAACAAGAGCAGATGTGGAAGGTCAAGTACCTTGTATGGTAATTACTGTGCACGTGTGATTAGCATGCATGAGTTTCTTTCAAGGTCCAAGTGCTAATCACAGCTCCAGAAGAGATTATTAGATTTTTCAGTTTTGCTTGGTGGATCTCATCTCTGAATCAATAACTAGTCATTGCCATCAGTTCTGCTCTGCTTCATCCCAAGCAAAAGTTTAGGAGGAAGCAGGTACAGAAAACAGGCAGTGACGCATCCCTATGCAGAGGACAGGAGAAAATCAACAACAGAAGGCGAAGTCAGGCAGAGGTAGAATGCACATGGGGACATCCAGGAGAAGAGAAATGCAACTGCATCACTTGTGTACTGATGACTGGGAATGCATCGAGATTAATGTTCTGTAATCCCAATGAGTACTGAAGGCATAAAACACTCAACAATTGCCAGGAACATTCTAATACTGAATGACTAGAAGAACAACATTAGTCTCTCAGAGAAGCTTTGATTTTTCTTTTTTAATTGGAAGCTGCTCAAGATATTAAAAAAAAAAACAAAATCAAAGGAAATTAATTGGAACAGGGATAACAAACTTACCTTCACTCTTTGTTTAATATTCTTTATCAGTGACATGTGTTACCAAAATGTATGCTCTATTTGCTCATGCACTCAGGTAGCGAGGACTTTCAGCAAAAATTTCTCCTTCTCCTTATACCTTTACTTTATCTGCAAGAATGCTCAAGCTTTTGGGCTCAAGTTTCAGAAAGTCAGCCACCCAGGGTATTCTTCCTTTCCCACTTAATCCCAGGCAAATGAATGAAGTCACAAGGTACAAGTCAACACAGCTCCTGGGCTCTTGCTCCTGAGAGTCCAGATCATATTGCAAGGATTCTGTAAAAATTGGCACTGCAGCTAATCACAGCACTGCCAAAAACCATCTTACTACACACCACTTGAATAGACAAAAGCCCAAGTTATTTTTAACCAGCAAATTAATACTGAAAAGAATGAGTCAGCACAAGCAGTTCTTAAGAGGGCTTCCTCACCTAGAAAAAAAGCAAGGCAGCACATTTTGAAAAAGTTAAGACCACAAAGACAAAAAATAATGTTTTGACAAGTTCAGAGAGCTGTTAGTCCAACATCCAAGGGGTTATGCATCACTCACTGATGCAAGATAGCTGAGAAACAGATACTTTTCCCAGCATCCCCAACCAGCCCTGGGTGCTGGGACCAGATCTTCAGGTGTAAGCAGCACTGATGGCCCCATCCTCCAGGAAATTTGCCTTACTCTCCTTTAAACCCAGGTAATTACTTCTGGCTTCCTCAGCACTAGCTCACTCAATACCTTGCACAAGGGGGTACATAAGGGGCTTTGAAACACTATCTCAGCAAAAATAAGGGGTCATTATTTCAAAGAACTTATGTAAGAACAAGCACTGCCAGATCCCGATTTGATTAATTACTGCCCAGAGATTACCAAGTGCAGCTGAAAGTGCACCCCCTTTCATTTTCTATTTGAGGCCCTGCAAAGGTCCCTTTCTAAAAGAAGGAGCTGAGAATTTGAGTATTTATAATAAGGCACTCTGTTATTTATGCAACAGTCCCTCGGTTATGCTCCATTATCCCACTTGGCCTTCTTATGACCTCCCTACTGTCCATTGTTTGACTCTATTCACAGCAGAGCTAAATGCCTGAACCTTGCCAAAGAAAACAGTGTCATGAATGTGTCAGATAACAAGTTTGCATCCGAAGTCATTCTTTGGGGCTCATTAACAAGAAACACAACCACTCAAAGATGTGGCTTGCAGGTATATTCCAGGGTGAGAACCAAAGAACAAGCAGCTGAAGATTACCCTGAGAACACAGTGACACAACAAAATGTTTAACAAATTTAAACAAAATTTATCCTGCACTGTTGACCTTCCTGTTCTATTACAGTTGGTGTATATGAGGAATATGAACTTGGAAACACAGTCATTTTATGAGTGATTATCGCAATTTAGGATTATAAACCACATTTCAGGAAATAAAAGTGTAAATCTTTACCACGGCCATCTTTAGTTTCACCCGAGTGGATTGTTGGCCAAACTGTGAAGTAAGAACCAGAAGAAAGTGTTTGGTGGTAACTAAGGAGAAGATGGAGTTGAAGGGCAGATTTGTAATTAAACCTTTGTCAGTTAATACGGTCACTCAGAAGCATTTGATGCTGGACAGGTCTTGCTGCGTATACTGAAAACACTTTCTTTGACAGATAGCATCAGTCTATTCATATACCTATCAATTTAATAGCATGAGAAGAGATTTGTTAGGATTACAAGTTACAGATTTCCTGTCTCCAATACAAAGAAAATAATTTTTTTTCTTTTCAGAAGTGAAGTTCTGCGAACAGGGAAAATAAATGCACAGGGCAGAGGAAACCACTAAAATAACACCCTCACAAAACCACTCTAAAAACTACATGAAAATGAGTAAAAAGGTTTTGTCAGCAAACACTCATTGATGACAACCTCCACAGTTTTGCCCCTTCCAGGTTGCCCTTCACTTACAAACATGCACTGGTGATTTTACAGAGATTGTGTCAAGAGGACAGCAATTTGGAACAAGGACGGGGTCACTCTTCACACTGTTAAGCCTCAAGTCCCCAGAGGTCCTGTAGCTCTGCCCAGTCTAGATGGAGCACAAATAAGTGCTTTCACAGGGAAGGCATTA
Organism: Corapipo altera; assembly: GCF_003945725.1. Taxonomy (NCBI): domain Eukaryota; kingdom Metazoa; phylum Chordata; class Aves; order Passeriformes; family Pipridae; genus Corapipo; species Corapipo altera. The sequence goes on along the minus strand of NW_020884873.1, from coordinate 7,809,633 downwards.
ACACCTGAACTGTTAGCAGGTTTGTTAAGAGGTCCAGATAAGACACAAGTGTATACTGGACTCTGATTTGAAGCATGTCAGCAACACCTAATGAAATTTCCCATGTTATATAACATTATGCTATTATATGACATTTCAGATGAAGCTCATTCTGAAAATACAAAGAATAAGGAATCCATAGATTTTTAGCAAACTTTGCAGCCTCTTAAGGCAAAAACACCATCCATTAACACTGTCATTAAGGGAGGGAGAAAAATTTGTGAGTGTGGCCTGGCATCAGCAGGCTGGAGAATCTCCCTTCAGAGGGCTTCTCTAAAAACAGGAGGGAGAACACAAAAAACACCCTCAGTGGGCAAGTAACAAACTGATTTATAAGCCTAATTTAGTGCTGGTTCTAACCAGTTCACAGTAACTCCCAAAACAAAGGAATGTAAATATTGTCAATTATACTGTGCTAATAATGCCCTAAATTGTGATGAGACCACTCTTTTGACAGGAGGAACAGTTCTGCTGTCAGAATCCAGCTCCACTTTGTTTCTCAGACAGCTCTGACCCCCACAGTCATTTTCATGGGCTGCTCTAGCATCTCACTCCTACAGCTTTTTTCAAAAAGCAGTGCTTGCATGAAAGTACATTAAGATGAAAACAACATTAATGAAAACACCATTGCATACTTCACCATATTTTCTTAAAAATTCTCCTTCTAAAAGTTAGAGAATCATTTAGGTTAGAAAATACCTGTGAGATCATCGAGTCCAACCATTAAGCCAGCACTGCCAATCCACCATTAAACTGTGTCCCCAAATGATACATCTACGTGTCTTTTAAATACCACCACGGTTGGTGACTCCACTACCTCCATGGGCAGCATGTTCCAGTAACTGACCACTCTTTTCACGAAGAAATCTTTTCTTAATATGCAATCTAAACTCCCCTGGCATCAACAAGAGGCCATTTCCTCTTGTACAACCACTTCTTACTTGGGAGAAGAGACCAACCCGCACCTCACTACGACCTCCTTTCAGGAAGTTGTAAAGAGCAATAAGGGCCACTCTGAGTCTCCTTTTCTCCAAGTTAAACAAATCCCATTCCCTCATCAGACTTGTGCTCCAGACCCTTCACCAGCTCTGTTGCCCTTCTCTGTTCATGCTCCAGCACCTCAATGTCTTTCTTGTCATGAGAGGTCCCAAACCAGACACAGGATTCAAGGTGTGACCTCACCAGTGCCAAGTACAGGGGACAGTCACTGCCCTGGTCCTGCTGGTCTCACTATTTCTGATACAGGCCAGGATGCCATTGGCCTTCTTGGTCACCTGGGCACACTGCTGGCTTATGTGCAGTTGGCTGTCAACCAGCACCCCTAGGTCCTTTTCCACCGAGCAGCTTTCCAGCTACTGTCTCCGAAGCCTGCAGTGCTACATGGGGTTGTCATGATCCAAGTGCAGGACCCAGCACTTCACCTTGTTGAACCCCAATACCATTGTCCTCAGCCTATTGATCGAGCCTGTCCAGATCCCTCTGTAGAGCCTTCCCATGTTCCAGCAGAAGAACACTTGTGCCCAACTTGATATCACCTGCAAACTGATTAAGGGTGCACTCAATTCCTTGGTCAAAGGCCATTGCTGCAAGTACCAGCATAATATCAGCAAGAAGATAAATATTTATAATACAGGCTTTATTTAATTGGTGTAGATGTCAAAGTAAAGTTCCATTCTTCAGCAGATTGAGTGGGATAAAGCCATTGATGCAGACACTGGGAAGCACAGGACACCACTACGAGGGAGTAAGAGATCAGTAAGGATGCTGCATGCATTGTCAGAGTCAACACTGCACTCACTTAAATCACTTCATGTCTAGGGTAATCATCAGAGCACAACCACAGCTTCCCTCTTCAGTGCATGAAGAAAATTAGACAACTACAAGGAAAAGCAAGTTAATAACATCAAAAGGAGTTCACTTTGTCACTACAGCCAGGCAGCTGACAGGTGCTTCCTGCAATACATGGTTCCTAGCAGTGATTCCTCCTCCAAACTTAGTTTTTCTGTCTTTTTTCAACACAGAGTTGGTAAAAGTTGCCTCACTTGGTAACCGGGGGCTACGTCCCTCCAAGAGCTCATCAGTCAAACCACTAGCCATGGGAGATCCAGGCTGAAGATCATGCTCTCTCCAGAGGATGGAAACAGCTTTGCTGAGGGCTGCCACCTCACAGAGGAGAGACTGGGGTTCTGGTCTCTGCCCCAATTAATATTTAAGTATTTCTTACCAAACATTAATTGAAATAGGGACTAGAACTAGTTCCCTATTCCCAGCTGAGTGGCTTAGCCTTTAGGCTAAGTCATTCTTATCAGCTTGCTCCCTCCCACTCTCCCTGACCCACAAAATACTAACTATCCCTCAACGACGTGGAACAGCTTCACCTGAAGGAACGAAGAGCTTTGCCAACTGACTTCTATGGCACTTTCTTCAGAGGAAGAAGTAGATTTATATATCCTAGGCTGGAGAAGAAATTGGAGCCTCAAACCTTGCCACAATCACAGAGCCAAAGGGAATCACAGAACTAGGTGATGAGGTCAGGTGGGAAACATCTCCTTGGAAGATCCCAGTAGCACCTACAGCAGTGCTCAATATGTAGCAACAGTGTTGTGACAGACCTCAGTCCAAGCCAGATGCATTCCTGAATGCATGTAGAAACCGAATTCTAGATGCACAGAAAATTTTACAGGTGGAAACTTAGGCATATAATGACTGCAGAAGCTTCCAGTACTACATGACAATTGAACATATAAAGGATCCCAATTTTGGACTTAACTATATCTTACATTATATAGGAAGCACTATGTAACCAAGTCCTGTTATAGTCTAAAACCAGAGCAAGAAAACCAGAACCTGAAATTGGTGTGTTTGTCCTGGTTAAACCATGACAGGTTATTGACTACATCTGTGTTCACATTTAAAGGCCTTAGGCTTTACTCAAAATTGTCAAAAATGAAAAACACCCTAAATCTTCAGACTGAAAAACTATGATTTCTAAATAGGAAATAGCCAATTAGAATTTAAGCTATATTTAATATAGAAATATTTAATTTTTTAGATTAAAGTCAACTTTAAGATGATGACTATAAATTTTTTCCCCTTCTCAAACATATGTTCCCCTCAAAAAAAGTCCAGGCTATCACATCCATACATTTCCTGATTAGCATGAAGTGCAAGATTTTTGTACTGCTGAAGTGAATCAATGTTTAGCCATTGATTTCAAGGGCTGCACAACTTCATCTTAGATATTTTTTCACCTTGTTTCAGCACATAATATATCACAAATTTGTATTTTTCTTCCCACCCACTTGTCCACTGCCCTCATTCCTGTTTTTGCCCTCCAGAAGCCCAGGTGTGTGCTGTTTCCATGGCCCATTACCATTGTCATCACATAAACCTCCCTTCTCATCTGTTATCTCATGGACTGCTGGTACTGCAGGTACCCAGGTGTTGATTTCTTTCTGCAATCCCTGCAGCTGCTGCCGTGACATTTATTGGAGAGTCTATGAGTTTTAACCCTTTTCTTCCTGACTTTCTCCTTTTTACTAGTCCTAATGGGAAGAAAGAGCTGACCCACACCTGCCAGCCTCGGCAGACACAAAAGCATTTATCTACCCACCTCACAGAACTCATAATACCTACAGTCTCATAATACCTACAAAACTCAAACAGTACCATCACCTTTCATCTCTATTTTCTACCTGCTTCCTCTTGGCTTCATGCTCTTTCCCCCCTCATTTCCACCTGTTTTGAGTCAGATGCCCAGCATCAAGGCATCATGATAGAGGAGTAGGATCTATATACTGACACTGATATTACCTATATATGGAGATCTCCTAACTATGGATATCACAGAACCACTCAGGTTGGAGAAGACCATTGAAATCATCAAATACAACCTCTAATGGAGTGCTTTCTGCTCCAGTTTCTGAGCTGGGTCATCTGTGCTTGCATAACCACCTCTGCCAGTTATCAGTTTCTCAAGGTAATGGTTTCACTTCTTTATGGATCTATAAACTGCTTTTTGTTACCATAATAGATTTTTCAGTGGCACAAATGGAAAAAACAGTCACTCATCTCCCAAATATAACTGGTTTAAATAGGAAAAAAAAAAAAACTGCTCCAGAGAATTAGAAAATGACAGAAGATTGTATTTTTAAAAAATGGTTTTAAAGAAAGTATTTAACATTTATAACTGCAGACAATTCATATGCTGTTAGAAAAGGCTACATGAGCTAATAACCATAATGATCTCTCCATACAGAGAGGCCCTCTACCATAAACTATGTGGTGCCTGACATACAGATTTTGTCAATCTGGTCTCTGACTGCTAAAAAATGATCTCTCTGGCCTCAGTTTTAAAATCAGTACACTTTTGGTTCAAGTTAAAGCAATTTTAAAAATCTCCAAATAACCCTCTATGTTCCCTATCTGAGGTCTTGATGGGAGAAAAGAAAGAAAAGGGCTACCAGCTTTCCAAAATGTATGTGTTATTTAGTTAGGTGATAGTTAATAGTATTCCTATCCTTGTGGGTCCCTTTCAACTTGGCATATTCTGTGATTTTTATTACATCAAAAATAATGCTGCTGGTATTTTACTCTTTTAATAATTTTAACGTGAAGTTAGAAAACTATCTTGTACAAAGATTCCTGGTTCATTATTCACCATTAGGGTGAAAAAAATGCTAGAGTTCTCAAATAAAATATGTCTTTTTCTAGATATGAGTATTGAAATCAGTTTGCTTTCCCAGACTGAGATGCATAATCTCCCGAGACCTGAGCCTGATACATTCCCTTTTATAGCAAGAGGGATCCAGGTCAAGCTGCCCTGAAGCCATCAGCTGTGGCTGTATGGCAGATACTTGCTAAAACGCATGAATTTTTAAACTCTGGGGCTATGGAATTCCCAGGATTCCTAAAAGTCATCAACATTCATATCAGTGTATTCTGAAGGTTCACAAAATGCTCATAAACATTCATATGACTGTGGACTTCTGTGCAAATTCAGAGAGCAGCACATATTCATAAGATAACTCCCATGACAGGCTAGAGAATGGAGAAGCACCAATTGTTTTATTTAGGGACATGATACAATAACAGGGGTCATTTTTTGAAAACCTAGCTATCAGTCTACAGTATCATAAGTGGCCGAGTGCGTGGATAAACTGCCACAAATTTCTGTCATCCCTGCAAAAACACTATTCCCAGAACAACATGCCAGTTATTCAAAGCTTTTATACTAAGACTGAAGGTGAAAGGAATGATTTTTTTTTTTGTTTTTTAGTTTATAAGATGCCTTACTAAGGTTTAAAAAGCAACTATAAAGTATATTCTCTTGAGGGGGGTGGGCAGGAAGAGGAAAAGACAAGATACAACCAGGTAACTTATGTCCAGAATCTATCTTTACATCACTCAGTCCAGTTGCTCACATGAAGATCATCCTGTTTTCTTTCATTTTTTTCTCTAATTAAATATTCAAATATACTGGCTAAAGAGACAAATTGCTTCCTCAATGTAGCAATCCACCCATGGCAGCATCTAATTCTGGTTTTATCCAAAAATTTACCAGAAACTTCATGATTTTTTGCCCACCTTTGTGGTTGTCTAGATCTGGAGTAAGTTAAATCTGCTTTTTCCTACTTGCAGTACCCAGAATTAAGCAGACAAAGTTCATAAACACCTAGAGAAAAAGGGCATCTCGTTTCTGCAGGCACTTGGATGTCACAGCTATAGAATTTACATGGTTGGACCAAGGTATACCAGGCTGGGTACAAGGGTGAGACTCCTTTGAGAACAAAGTGAAATACCAGTGTAATTCAGTGTGACAAGATCCCAAAGAGCCTGAAATAGGTGTCAATCACCCTCTATCTGTTGTTATTATTATTCAAGTAATTAATCACAATTGTGTGTGGTGTAATCTGGATAATGAACTGACTGCACTAATCCCATTTATGTTTAGATACATTAGTTATAGTAATATAAAAGTTCAACGTAGTTAAGGATTTTATATTCAGGATACAACATCATCTTAGTGGTAACAGTCAGTTTATTAGCCTTATTTTAGTCAAGTAAATTCCTCTATTGCACTTTAACTAACTACTATGGCTTGTTTCTATGTAGCATTAAAGCAGGAAATAATTGCAGCTGGCTTCACACTAGGGTTTACTATTATCTCCAAGGAAATGAGGACAATCAATATTCTAGGGAGGACAGGTACTGAAACTGCCTCCTGAACAACCTACAGATCGATAACCATGATAGAAAATGGAAGGGAGATTTGCATTTGAAGGAATCCCAAGGAGATCCCAGAGGAAGGAATCAAGTATAAAGACAAATGGGTATTTTCTGTAACTGTTCATTTGTGACTGAACCCCATGTCATGAGGACCTGTGAACTTAACCAAACAGTTAGGTAGGTGTGTCAGCAGCTGTTTGCCTGCCACAAAGAAGATTTTAGGATAAGTAGATATAAATTTGATAATTTTTTTGTTTCTTTACCACTGGAACGGTACTTACAATAACATATTTTATTTGTAACTTGTGAATAAATGGCATGTATCTACTTCTTATTGAAGCCTGATTTCTATTATGGGCAAGTCTAGTACAACCATTAAATAAGAATACTCAGTGGGAGTAAAAGACTCTGTTGCAGGGATACCCTGTTCCAGGGGTTTCTGTAGTATTTCACTCAGCTACCAAAAACATAGTAAACTGTAATATTAAACAAATTAATGTATTAAACAATCACTTTCCAGAATCACCTAGGAAAGATCTCTTCTAGCAGCTGGACAGTGGGGAGAGTCCCCATGTTCAAGCATTCCTGGGGAATGCAGGGAAGATGTAGGATCACTTCCATGTGCATCTTCTCAGACTCATAAATTGGAAAAACAGCCTACACTAAGAACTTGATAGTCAGTATATTCCTTATCCTCCATTTCACCTTAACTAACTGGTCAAAGACACAGACACAGTGAGTCTAAGATGTGTGTGTCTAAGAGTCTAAGAAAGGGAGCAACAGCCAATTTGTTAGCAAAGCCGAAGGAAACAGTCACCTTCCTCTTGTGTAGGGCTGGTGTTGAGCTTTAGCTGGCACAATTCATGTAGCAACCATCAACAGAGAAAGCATAAACTCATAAAATTATATCAGTCTCCCACTAACTGGGATTTAGAAACAACAGTAAGCAAAGTAACTTTTTATAACTTCCAGATTTCAAGGGGGGAAAAGGCAAGTTATTAAATATTACTAAATTCTCGATTGAAATTATTCATTGTCTCATATGGCCGCTAACTACATCTGACTTTCTTACTGTTACCATTTTCTAAACATGAGCATGTATTTTAATTTTGCTTTACAGTAGAAGAAAAATGGTGAAAGCTTTATCTAAGTCTAGCCAATCCAGAATACCTGAGAAATCATGTAAGTTCTGAGAAAGAGAGGAGTTGCGTGAATCAGAAGCGTGCAGAAAATGTGTTTATGTAAAATTCACTTATATGTAGGTGCTATAAAATACAATGCAAAATGCTAAGAGTGCTTAGGAAATTATAGCTTCCTGAATTAGGTTTTATTATACTCATAAGAATTTGTCGTCGTTGTTTAAAAATAATAAAAGATATACTTTTTCCCTTTCTGAATTGTAGCCTTTTCAGCCCATGTGGTTTCAGGGATGATCACAGACCAGAAGGTGAGCATTTTCACTTCTTGTATTGTTTTCCTTACTCAGAGCCATGTTATCCATGATACTCCAAGAAAATTCAGCCCCTTGCTCCCTGCACACCCCCATTTACCTCTTTCAAGTCTTGGACGATGGCAGTGAGCCTCTCGTTCTCTGCCTGAACATTGGTGACCACCGCCCTGCTCTGCTTGAGCTCATTCTGCATCTCCAAAATCTTCCCGAGGTAATAAGCTTCTTTTGATGCAGATTCCTGGAGCAGAGTCTCCTCCCGTGTCTCTCCATCCTCAGCCACTTTGCGGTGAACGGAGAAGGACTGTCCAAACGCCTGCAAGAGGAAAACAGCGCACAGTGAAACAACTACTGAAGCCCCGGAAAAATTATCAACAATAACAAGCAGCTGCATAGCCAGCGGGAAGGAAATAGATCTGTGAGTCCCAAACTCTGACCCAATAAATACTGCCTTAGCAGCCTCCTAGCAGCTGAGGGCCACCATCTCATTTAGCTGAAATGAAGGATCTTGGAGCTGTTCTCATTTGCAGTATGGATTTATGGCCCCCATCCAGGCGACCTCCACTGAGATCAAGATGGTGCTCTGCTAACTAGCCATTAATTAGCGCCAGTGTTTAACTCTCCTGAGTGAGACCAGCTGATAATTCATCAACTCCTTTCTTCCCCAGTTCTACAAAATAAACGCCTGGTTTGTGTTGGTTTAAAGAGCATAAATAGCTGACAAGTCTTTCTTAATTGCTTTCCATTTTCAACAACCTTTTATTATAGGAATTGATATCATGGTATGGAGAAAAGCTCCTGCAACCTGAAAGAAAGATAAATGAGTACCAAGCAGTGGCCATCTACACCCCTGGTATGCTAAGCACACAGCTTGTCAGTCCCTTCATTTCATTTGTGCTCAGTGTTTTCTGCTGAGAAGAAACAATATTTAAGTGTTCAAGATGTGTCTAAATATATAGATAATTTCTAGTGATTCTCTTCTTGCTACTGGCTTGGACTGATCAATTTAATAAGGTAGTATTTCTCACTGACAATTTCTGATGTTATTTTTGACAGCTCTGGAGCAATCTGAGAGGATGCAAAGTACAAGCCATGATAGTAGACATGATGGAGATACCAGTTAAGTATGAAACACAAAGGGGAAAACCCAGCAATAACATAATTACACAAAAAATAATGTAATAAAACGAAATAACATACACACAAAAATAAAACAAAAATAAAATAATACAAAAAGTAAAATAAAACAAACTCTTATTTGATTGTATTACCTTTAAAAAATGGATATTTGGCTGAAAGTTACATGACCTAATTCTGGAAAAAGCCAAAAGAAGGCATCTAATGTTAAGAATATTTGGCCTAACATAGGCAGAAGTTCTCTCATATCTTAATTCAAAGTGAACACATTTGAAAGACTATGACTTTTATTTTTTTCCCTAATGCATGAGAGAAAGATTTAAGTCACAGTAATATGTTATTTCAGCGAAAAATTATCCCTAAAAGTCTGATTTCTACTCAGTTCTATGAAACCACGAAGCAGAGTACACATTTGTGCCCACTGTTAACTGTGGTCTTCCTTGCCTACCTATTGATAAGAATTACTTGTCAAATTAAATCCATTGTTTTACTGCTGCTATTTATAGCCTTTCAGAACACATCCTAAGTTTTACTGGCACTATAAGTGAAGCAGCCCCTTAAAGACTTCAAAGTAAAACCTTCTTCAAAAACTTCTCAGCTTTAAAGTCTACTTCACTTAGAGAATCCTGTGAACTCAGCATTAAAGGATGCTAAAAATATTCAATAATGTATTAACCCAGCTGTCTTCTCGAAAGACAGTAAGTTACTGAAATAGCAGGCATCAGCAACTTGCCAAATAGGATTTTGCAAATAACAAGAAATTCAATTTAATGAAACTGTTAAGCACTGGTTCAGTCACTATATCTGTACATCTAAGATGACTGTTTCAGGAACGTTGCTAATAAATTATATCTTACTTTACATACTTATATGCAACGGCTCGCTGCTCCTAATTTGAGATGGAGCAAAAAGCACCAGGCCAATAATGACCTTACACGGCAAATGTAAAGGCCACTGACCCTGGGGTAAAATCAAAACACAGCAGAAGAGCGGGCAGGAGTAAGAGGGATGGAGAAGCTCATGAATAAATGGGACCTGAAGTCCTCTCTACCGCTTAACTATAGATAAATACCACTGCACAGTGATGACAGCCTTCCAGGTGCATACTGTATTTTCCTCAAATGTACTTTGAAGGTGCATTTTTAGCAGATGTGATGTTTAGAATGGCAGTGAATACAGATTCTGGGGAGGGTGCACAGCATAATGGAAAATTACTGCATACTTCACGTTCCATTGTGCCTATGACCACAGAAAACAAACTTTTTCTTTTTCCTATGAACCCAAATTTGAACATTATTGTTTATCATACTATTCAATTTCTTTCTTAAACTGCTATCAATATGTTCAAAATCAGGGGAAAGAAAGCAAGGAAGTATAGTTCGCTTTCCATATTGTTGGAAATTATGCAGATCCATGCAAAAAAGGAGAGAAATAAGAGATGTCTTTTAATATAAAGCAAGCAAAAAGTTCTGCTTCTGTATTTCATGGTCTGTATAGAACATCAAAAACTTTAAACTGTCCAGACATACCCACTTAAGGCCTTGCATGAGACTGATCACTTTTAAATTAAAGCATATATCAACATTTTTCAGCTGGTAGCCATATATTTGTTCCATTTTGATTTCATGTTTTAATAATTTGTTTGATACATTTACTTATTTCTGAAACCTTATAACCTCACTATGATATAAATATTCCAATTAACTGTGCTCACTTTTTTCACTGAAGCCACCCCCACAGTGGAAAAAGTTATTCACCCGAAAAACTTTACAGGTCATCTAACTTTACAACAGGCACAACGATTGTCCTCCAACAACAAATGGTTTCCAGACCTGAATGGGACAAAACACCTCACAAATTACAGCCCAGACACCACACTCAGCCAACAGCATGAACAGACTGCAGCTGGGGAGAGCTGGAACAGCCCCCTCCAGCCTTCACAATTACCTCCTGAACACCTTGGACATTAAAGAGGCAAAATGTTCCCAGGAGATGGGAAATCCATATTAGCGAAAGCCAGTAATGGACAGGATAGGAACTGGAGGAGCATTTGGCACAGAAGCATTCATTTGTGAGAAGCAGATGTAACTGGCACTGGCATCAAGTATTGAAGAAGGAAGCAGCAGATGAAACAAAGCTTCTTCTCAAAACAGAAGAAGCTGACAACCTGGACTGCAAGATAAAGACAGTTCACTTGCATTTGGGTCAATTATTGGATACAAACTGGTATGTTTGCAGCTGTCTGTAGATGCAGATATTCCCTGCATTCACTATTGCATAAGATACTGGTATTTCCATAGATTCATACAATGGTTTGGGTTGGAAGGGACCTTAAAGATCATCCAGTTCCAAACCCTCTGCCTCTAAACCGGGTTGCTCATTTTGTTCAGATATTTATAGCCAAGGTAAACAGTTTGGCTCCTGAAGAGATGCTGTTCCTGCCTAAAAGTACTTTGTTACTTAAAATTAGTACCACAGAAGCTTCTGCCTCAGTCAAATTTCAGGTGATGTCAGGACAACAAAAGCAGGGACAGGCTCCTCCACACTATTTCATCTTTTCAAATGGATTAGGACAAGTATGTCAACGTATCCTAGAGAGTTCTCTGACCTAGTCTTCAAGAAAGTAATCAGGAAAGCAAAGAACTCTGGCTGCAGATGCAGAAACAGTGCCCAAATCACCTGTGTGATTTCCATGAAGTATTCCAGGCAGGTGCTGTACTATATTGGGCAGTTGTGTTAGTTATTTACCACCGTTCTCTCCAGTATGGTGCTGCCATGCTTGGTAAGATTCCTCATTAAAACCACTTAAAAATCACTACTGGTCCCTTAGCGGCTCTTAGTTGCAGTAATCACAGTGTAGAGCTTTTCCAGCACAGGACATCATTTTCCAAATTCAAGTTTGGACTCAGAAAGGGCCGTGTAGACCTCTATGGCTTCTGCTTCCTTGAGAAACCTGCTCCTAGTGCAGATACAACAGTTTAAATCAGCTACAAAGACTGCAGTACATTTATTGTTTTGACAAAGACTGTCCTAACAGAGACCAGTCTGAATTTCATCCTACACAGGTATTGTCACATCTCTCAAGATTTTGCTTAAAAAGATGTTCTTGACTGAGGTGATACTTTTTTGTAAGTTGGTCATAAAAGCTGATGCCATTAAACGTTGTACACATATTCCGAGACCTGAGAATTGTAACAGCACCCTGACTTTTTAGAGGCATCTTAAAATCTGAACTTTGAGAACGATAAAATAATCATCAGCATTTGAGGTCATGACAACAGTGGGCACACACAGGGAAAATGTCACTCTGACCACGGAGAAAAGTGCAACCTTTGAGGAAAAAGCCATTTACCATTGAACTCTAAATAACCCCAGATGGAAATTCCAGTGTCAGAAGCAAACTAGCATGGCAGAAATAATGCTGTGAACAAAATGGGCACAGATTTGTAAAGGAACAATAGAAAAATGACTGTTCCAGACAACATGTCATATTTATATGCGAATATAAATAGCAGTAGAAAGCTAGTGTTCAGCTAGTGACATGAAATGATGTCTGTAAAACAAAAATTATATTTAAAACTTTAAAAAAAAGGAAAAAGAGAAGCTAGATTTCTATTTTAGGCGTAGAAAGCAGCACATATGCACATATCAGTTATAAACATAAGTAGGTAATGAAGAATGCTATTTCTGAGTTTCACTTTTATTTTTACTAGTCACCTCCTGGGACAGGAATTCTGAAGTGTTTGCACAGAAATTAATTCTTCTAGTCTGTGATGATTAATAAGAAATAAAACATGACCTGACTGCTATCAGAATGAGGCAGCCTGCCTTTATGGCTTTGACACTTAATGTAGTTTTTCTGATGCATAATGCAACAGCATTGAATTGTTCCAATGATTGCCTGTTTCAGCTGCTAACTTGCTGCAAAGCAGAATGTATTATGTATTAGTTACCTCCACATTCCTAACACAAAAGCAGGGAAAAACCAGCCTGGGATTATCCAAGAGGGTACCATATTTCCTAGTCAAATGTCAGTATGACACCACAGATGGAAATCTTTGCTAGACATGTTAGGGGTTAAGGTCAGGGACAGGTCTTGTATTTTATGGCAAAACTGGAATGCCCACTTATCACTGAATATTCCCTTAGTCATTTGCAATTCCATGTCTCTCAGAGAAGATGGGGTTTTTTAAGCTTTTATACTTTAAAAAAATTCACAATTTTATAAATTTTAATTTTCTTTTTCACAATTCATTAACCAAAGTTCAGAGTTCTTTGAAATTTTTCTGCTAAGGAGCAATCAGTGGCAGACAGGTCTGCGAGGGAATCCCCTCTGGACAAGACCAAGCAGGGGAAAGAGTGGCTGAGCAGGCTCTAGCCCTTCCCTCAAAATCAGCTGGTACAAAACTGCCCCCTCCATAAGACACGATGTGTCTCCATTCAGACATTATTTCCTTAACTTAGCTCCAGTATTTTACACCCTGTTCACCCCAAGGCTGATGAAATCAACCTGTGTGTACCAGTTTCTTTGCTAGCAAATCCAACCCAGACTTCAGCCTAACTGGTAATCTCTCTCTCCAAGGGCTGTCTTACAGGTGTATGCTCAATGCTGCTCAATGTTCAGTTCTGGTCACTAGGTTGTTTGTCATTCCCTGCTCCCTCACACTCTGGTACACAGATTGTCCAGTGTCTTGGACAAGAACTGCATTTTACTCTTGAAGAACACAGGAGGAGGCATCGAGTCTAAACTCATTGTGTTTCTTGGCAGTTCAACAGCAAATAATGCCTTTGCAGAGGTGACTGATGGGCTCCAGTCATATTATATCTGCTTTCTTAAAACATGGGAAAGTTTTAGGTCTCTCAAACTTTTCCACAATTTAGGTTAAATCTTCATGCAGTTGATATGACCTCCTGATGGTCATTTAACATGGCTGAGAGAAGGCAATAGGTTTCCTTTTGGAACCCAATACTGAAGTGATTAAAGCCTTCAAATGCAAATACCAGGCATACTGCAATCAAAACACAGGCAGATGTAAGCTTAATGATGACAGAGAAAAAAATTAATAGCTATTGTGTGGATAGTGCATCTGAGATGGACAGCCCATGCAGGGAAGCAGATTGAAAAGTCAAAAACAGATTGAGAACACAGCCTGAATCAGCACGGGCATACAAGCAAGAAAACTAGATCATGAACTTTTGGGTTGACAAGCTATCTGAAAACAGCTTGATATTTTACAGCTAGGAAAGTGTCCCATTTGTCTTATTGCTCCCGTGTTCAAGAAAGCAGGATGCAGAACTCTCCTACAGAGAGGCAGAAGATACAAAAATGTTCAACCCCATCACTATTTTATCTTTCAGCTAAGAACAACAAACGAGGTTCCTAGAGTTAACCAGTCCCCCAGTCAAAAGAAATATGAGATAATTGATCAAAATTCCACTGTACTCAAGCAACTGGCTAAGCACTGGTCATTTCAAAATTTCCAGACTCAAGATGATCAGTTTTATGATCTATAGAACACAACATGAATAGAATTTGTGTGTGTTTGTTTGGGGGTTAATTTTTTTAATGTAACAACATACCTTTTACTTCATATGCCCCACTTTGCAGAAAAAAACATTAAATGTTTTAGACTCAGTTTGAAGCAAGCTAACAAACTAGGGTTTCCTTATTTTTTTCTCATGCAATCAGTCTGCCTTTCGAAAACGGTGAAAATTAAACTTCAAAAGACAGGTTTTTTCAATTCATGCTCTGCTACAGACACTTGATATGACCTTAAGCAAAGTACTTCTCAGCTTTCCATTTGAAAAATATAGAGGGCAGTATCTGCTATGTAGTGGAAAGGGCGTTATGATAGATCCATTCATGACCTGAAATAAAATGTACTATAGTTACGACAGGACAAGAAGAAATGGCCTCAAGCTGTGCTGGCAGAGGTTCAGATTGGATAGGCAATGGAAGGGGCTGCCCAGGGAGGTGGTGAATCACCATCCCTAGAGGTATTCCAGAAATGACTGGATGTGGCACTTAGTGCTATGGTTTAGTTGGCAAGGGGGTGTTTGTTCAAAGGTTGGACTCAATCTTACAGACCTTTTCCAACCTTAGTGATTCTATGAGCACAGTACAGTAACTGATAAACCTATAAATGTTACTTGAAGAAGCTATTTTATTGCCACCTAAAGGCAGAAAGCATTTAACTTTATTTCCAAACACCAGCTTACTTAATCAATTCAATAATAATGCAAATGCTGGTGCAATGATAAAGTAATGTAAGTTAATATCTGCATGAGAGATTTCTTGCAAAAGTGACTTGCAATCCAATGTGCTGGAGGTTTTAGCTGTGTTAGAAATACTGAGGAGATCAGATACACAGAAAACATAAGTAATACTGAGTCTGTTTACCAATGTAGAGCAGTAGAACAAATGTCAACAATTCATAGGCTTTTCCCCAAGGAAGCTTTGGATAAAAGTGTGAAGGATGTGGACGCTTCTGTTTGTTCTCAGTGGATCCCTTCAGTGTCTACAGTCCTCTTGAAATTCATATATCAGATGCTAATCAACAAAGCCTTCACAAAATACAGAGAGAATTGAGCATTTACATTCAACTCAGCTACAGGCATCGCCACACTTCTACAGTCCCAGTACAGTGTGCTGATTTCAATCAATACGTGAAGCCTTAGGCAACCATGCTGCCTTTCTATAAATAAGGAAAAAGAATATGCCTAAATGTGATGGTTGGGAAATATTTATAGACAAGAAGAAAGCAATACCATGAAAATGAACAGTCAGTGCTAACCTCTATTGTTCTTCAGCAATCCAGTAAGAGGGGGAGTGAATAAGAATTTCCATTTAATTGCCTTTAACAGCACTCTAGATAAGGATTTCTATTCCCCAGCCCTGAGCATTCCCTCCAGGCACAGAAAACACAAGAAAGGGGAAGCTTGTAACAAAGAGCACCACTTATCTACAACACAACTAATTAGTTTCATGCTGGTAATTTTAAAGCAGCTCTGTTCGAAATGAAAACGGCCAATAATTAAATCATTTCTATTAAAAAAAATAATAATTCAACACCTTATTAATGAAACATAAGGTGATTCAAAAATTTGCACTAATTACTATATTGGTGCTTATGAGTTTACACTGCTACATGATCAACCTCCAGCTATTACAAAATTCCAAGTAAAACCAAAAACAGAAGCATTACCAGAACAAGCATGTAAGACTGTCAAAGATTTTTTTTTTTTAAACAAGATGTGTCTGAAGGTGGAAATGAAACATGCCTTCCAGTAACAGCAAAATCCCTTTTTCACTAAAATGTGATTTTTTAATCTATTTTCCCCTTCTCCAACTGCTTTTCTTTTTTTCTGTTTTTTCTAACTATGAAACGGCTAAGATAATTGCAATTCTGTCTCCTGCGCTTGCTTGAATAAAGCTGCAAAGAATCCATGCCAAAATACAACTCTTTTAAAGAGTTGTCAGCCTGCTGGGACATTTTAGTTATTTCATATTAGCTCCCCATATGTAAACTCATATTCCACAATGAGACCATACTTTTAGAACATTTTAGGAGTGGTCTAAGGAAAGTTGTGTTGGTAGTGAATAAAAAAACCAAACCATGAAGGGCACCAAGTGCATTCTACATTGCTGCTACTACTTCTGCCAGGATTTCCCGATGGAGAGAAGTCTCAATGGTAGTACTGGAGGGGGAAAGGTTACTTCCAGTTGCATAGGCATAACAAAGGAAAGGACGGAAGGACTCCTATCACAACCAATTAGGGTTATTCCAGAGCAGCATACAAGAGGCAAAGGCTCCATGCCCAGAATGCCTCTTCTCGAAGAGGAGGAAGGAAATAAAGAGCAGGATGCAAACACATCAAGTTGCATTGAGCAAGGAAAAAAGAAAGCTGCTGCTTAGAAGATAATGCTCTTTGCACATTAGAGTAAAAAAAAAAAAAACACCACCAAACAATGCAGCAACTCTCTATCATTGACTGCTGCAGATGTAAGGAGTATGTCTTAGAACACTTACAAAAAGTGGAAAAACTTATTGACATAATATTAGGTTTGTGCTGCCTTTCAAGTAGATTCGTGAAATTTAAAAAACTAATAGTTATTTTCTCATTCCATCCCTGAAGAACAGAACTACTTACACAACTGCTTAGTAAATCACGTGAAAACCTTAGACTAGCAGGGCCTCACTTTATGAAGATTTCTGACATTTGTTCTCAAATTCAGAAGGAAATTATGTTTGTCTGCTGCAGAACACTTAGCTGTATTTACATATATCCTATAAGCAACAGAATACCTCTTTTATTTAGATTCTCTTCTTTTAATATTTTGTGCCGTTTTCTTTCAATTAAAAAGAAGGTAAGGTCCCTTTCAAACCAAATCATTCTAAGAGTCATAAATCACCCCCCCAGGGATCTAAAACTGTGGATTCTAAGTAGAGGGTAAGTGGTGGTGCTGTTGCTAAGCAGCAAAATTAAGGATTTACTTCTCAAAGAACAGGAAACTCCTCTTCTTGAATAAGAAAACAAGTAATATAGTTACTATCTTGTCCTCAAAGCACTGTAGAGTGTCACCCTCAGGCAGAAGTCGTTACCCTGAGAATACTTCTTTGTCATACAAAGAAAAGAAATTAGAAGCTGCAAAGGGAAAAGAGAAGGAAAAAACCCCTACCTCCTTTAAGGTATTTTTGGGACCCACAGGAAAGGTCTCCGATAATCAAAACAGCAGTATATTATGCTTCAAGTGACATTTAGAGACAAAGGAAAATCCACTCTGAGAGTGGCATGGTACCAAAATAAGTGCCCAGAGCGTAACCTCGATCCTCGGAGACTTTCAAAACTTGTCTAGGACAGGACCCTGAGCAACAGGACCTCCAACTTCAGTCAGGACACAGATAAGATAATCTTCAGGAACCTACTCCAAACTAAATTCTATTATGATTAAATGAGCAATTCCATATGCTGGAAGGACTGGGACACACTTCTCCAGGACCATACAGTTGAAAGAGCTATGACTCATGGTTGGCCATTTTCTCAGCTATCTTCAACACCAATCTGAAACTGAAGATGACCGAAAGAAAGCCCATTGTGGTTTTACTGTAATCAAAAAATTTGATCATTTAAATGGAACACATAGAGACAGGAAATTTCAATGACAAGCATAAACGGACCTTGAGTTTTACCTGTTTGGGACACCAGCACTCTCAACCAGTTTTATTGCAGCAGTCATAAAAATCACAACCTGAGAGTAGGGCTCAGTCATAGTAACAAGGCAAGACGAGGCTCAGGTCTATAGCAGTCAGGGCACCAAAAGATCATCTTCCAAACTGATAAAATCTCATGAGCAACTATACTTACAGAATACATTTTTCCCGTATATTCCACAAAAGTACTCCTGCTTATTAAATTTAAAGCCTTAATTTGTCTGGCACAACTTACATTCCTACTCTCCGCAGTTCTTTATGTGAATTGCCAGCACAGCAGTTCTCACCCCTCCATAGGTGATTAATAAGAATAAAGTCTCTCCTTGTGACCACATGTGACTTGCTTAACCTCAGCATGTGGTAACCAGAGTTGCACCTAGCGCAAGTATCTTGGACGATGGAATGCAAGGAAAGAGCTCCACATTCCAGTTCAGGAGTTGAAGTACTTAAGTTGAGTGGGGAGGGAGCACACAATAACTTTTAGAAAAATAATTTCTAAACTAAAGGTTTGAAAGGAGAAAGAAAGACTATTCAGAGATTTCTACTGCTTCAAGCATTTATAGAACCTCCAAAAAATTTAAGTTGGAAAAATCTCTAAATAAAAGCATGCCCTTCAGAACAAGAGGCCAGAATTACAGACTTCTCGTTTATTTTCAAAGGAAGGTTTAATTAGAATGCTGCCAGCTACTGATTTACCATGGAGAACTTTTTGCTTCCATTAGCATTGATCAGTGCAGTGCACACAACTGTTTCACACAATGCTACTGCAGCTGGGTGCTTACTGCAAGTGCTGGATAATCTCATGCCTCCAGAGCAAGTGAGATTTTAAGGCATATGGTGGTACTGATAATCATTTTACAGCAACAACAGCTTGCCTACTTAATGCCCCCAAAAAAGTAAGACTCAGAGAATGGGATTGCCATAGATTGTCCCACTGCAATCCTTAGAGAGATGTCATTCATTTTGCACAGAGTAAGAAGAAAAAAAAAAAAGGCAAACCACCAAACCCAAAATATCTAAGTAAAAAACCTGCCCATTTATTCAAACAAAGTAGATTAAAGTGGTTTGGTGTACACTGCTGATCAAGAGATCTACTAACGAGGACAGGGACTTGCCCGACACATGAGGTTGCGTGAGAAGGTAGATGGCCTGGCACTCCTCCAAGTACCTCTGCACCCACACCAAATGTGTCTGTCTAAAGTCAGCCTGACGATAAATTGAAGAAGGCAGACCATGCCCCACGCTGTGCACTCGTATACCTGCTTGTCTAAGTGCAGCAGGGCTCCAGACTGATCCCACGTGTCACCCCAACACAAGCAAAAGGCAATAGCCCCACAGAGATTTAGCTTTATAAGCAAGAAATCTGCAGTCTAAGCCATGTGTCCAACCACAGCCCTCCCAGTGCTTTTGCCCAAGGGCTCTGCTGTCCCTAGCACTACTCGCCTTTTACTGCATGAACACAGAGGAAGTCGGGGCATCAAGGATAGGATTTGAAAACCACACGCTAAACGGTGAGATCAGGAATCAACAGGCAACATCCAGGGCTGCAGGCATGTTTATAGGATGGGTTCATCTTACCCCAACCAAAATTTTAAGTAGTTCCCAGTCTTCTTCTCTGACAGTGTTACAACATAATATTGCCTGGTGATGTAAACTCCCATTTGTGAAATAAGTTGTCTCCCAGTAAGCAATTTGCAAAGGACAACAAGTTTAAGAGGACAACATGCTTTTGCTTTGTCAGCAGCTTTGTCTCAGGGTGACCTATCTTCCAGACTGTAAAAAACTGCATAAGCGTATGCAAATTGAGCACCCATGATTTACTTAGCTCTACTGAGAAAGTAACCAAAGATTTCATTAGCTTCAGGGAAGTCCACATTTTACGCTTGGTTATTTATTTCTAGATGATATGCCGTATTCTGGTTCCTGATTCACTATATTTACTCATGTGGAAGTTGCCAGCAAATTACAAACAGTTTAAACAACTGTTTTAACTTGGTGCAAATCAGCAAAGTCACTCTCAGCTCTTTCAGTGGCCGTCTTATCTGCACAGAAGCTTTCGAACTACTTCACCAGTATCATCAGAATTTTCCCTTTAAACTCTTCTTTTTCACAACAGCAGTTTCACAACGGAAAGTCTCCTTTCCTCCCGACACCCATCCACAGGAGCAATGCCCATGCTCCCACAGAGCAGAGGATCAGCAACACAGACAGGAGAACACCTCAGTCAGCAGCCAGCAAGGGAGTGCTTAGCTAGCCCAGCTAAATCTGGCCCGGCACCGGATGCGGGAGCTTTCCTTTTCTTTCCCAGAAAGGAAGCTTTCACACATCTCTGAACTTGATACTTAGCAAACTGTATTGGAATGTATCCCAGTACGAGTTGATGGCACAATTGCACCATCAGAATGCAAATAAATATCAATGCTTTCGACAAATGATGGTGAATTATTCCTCCTTTACAGACAAAGAGCCTTTGGAGAGTGTCAGGCAAACCCACACTGAGAAGGGATGTCAGTTAATTTAAGTATTTTACATCAGAAGGGGACAGAGAGCTCCCTATTGACTCTCACTTGGAGGTAACTCCTGAGAGAGCTGATGGCTTCTTTTCTGTCTCTCATAAACTTGAATCTCTGAACTGCAGCACATCTATGAGTGCATTTGTAGGAAACACATATCAACAGAAAAAAAAAATCACTAAGTGAAAAATACATAAGGTCATCAAACAATACATTTCTCTTGCAATGGATTTACAGATACTCCTTCCTGTCAAAATACAGTTATAACTAAGTTTACTGTTGGGAATCTGTAAGCCATCTTTTAAAGACAGTGGTAACTTCACATGCTGAAACTGTGCCCAGAGAGATCACAGGAACAGTAATAAAGGTGAGAGGAGTCAAGCATCTGGAACCTCATCATAGCCATGTCTAAGGTAAAATCCACCACTTACGCTGTTGTGATTAGTTACATGTGCTAATGACAGAGAGATGATAAAGGTAAAGAAAATGGAGGGGGAAAAAAGAAACAATCACGTAGCATAGCAGAAGATATTTGAATTACTGCCTTTAAAAGTTCTTCCAGATAGTACCTGGCATGCTGTAATTTACGACTATAAAATGCATGTAGACACTGTGCAAGAACTCATACTGAACACATACCAGGTTTATTGAGCTGTGCTCAAAAAGCTCTACCATGTGTAAAAGTAAAAGAAATGCAAAATGTTAAAGTGTTTAAAATATCTGACTTCTTGAAAAACAGCAAACAATTGAGACAGCTCTGCTGTCATAGCAGTATATATATTATGAGACTAGTCCCAATGGGTCAAAAGGTTAAATGTCTGAGCCACTGTGAGAATTACAGGAGGCAGGAAACTATTTCATTAGATCCCAAGATAATCATGTTTCATTGCTGACCCTGGCAATACAGCACAGAAAACAAATATTAGAATGACAGCACACAGCAATCCTCGGTGACAAAGAATAGGTATATCTGAAAAAAACTCCACAGACTTCAGCTTTTAATTTCAGTGAAATATCAGAGAGGAAGGTCTGAGGTTTAGGCAAGGCCAGAGTAAGAAGACAAAATATATGTAGAAACAGAATAATGCCATTTGTTGAAAGCTCTGATGAGCTGACTCTTCTCAGGGCAGAGTCACTGAAAATAAACACAGAAAAAGTGGCAAGATTTCATCTTGTGATACCATCATAAAATTTGCTACTACTCAGACTGAGATTATATGCTCTTATGTCTTATATGGTCTGCACTATGCAGAAGACTTGACCAAACCTTTGTAACAATTATTAAAAATGGAATGATTCTCACTTGCAACCTGCATTGCTGAAAATATTTCCTACATACAAGATTTTAAATGGTGGCATGGAGAAACGCAACTCTAATGAAAAAATAATTTATTAGCCTCCTTTTAGAGGGGTCACCAATGACAATCATCCTGTTTAGCAACACTGCTTGCTGTGAAAAATGGTAAGTTAAACACCTGGGAACATGTTACTCACTTGATATGTCTAAGCAGAAGCAACACTTCACAGGAACTACCAGCCTGTTTCAGCAGGGACCTGGTCAAGTCCCTTCCAAGGCACTGAGGTGGTAACTCAGATCCTCTGAATGGCCTCCTCCTTTGTCCATCACACCTCTGAAAAAAACCCAAACTTTGTCCCTGTGGCCTCTTTTCAACTACATTGTGACTACCACTATGTGGAAAAGGAGATGAAAGAAAAAGGAAATAACCAAAGGAAAATATATTTATGCCCTTCAATTTCTGCTTTGATAGAAGCAAACTAGTTATAAACTACTCCCAATTAATTTCAATTGCAAGAGGACTCATCTACTTTGTCTATCAAAAAAGATGGTGCTTACCTAAGAAAGCAAACCTATATCAAGGGTAGAAAAATACCATGAAATAAGAGCTATTTAACCAAAAAGGAAAGAAGTTAAAATTAGAGAAGTCAAATTGAGAAATGAATACTTTAAAAAGTGATAGCAACGGAACAAATAACTAGTAAGAACCGCAGCTTCTTCCATGTTAAAATTATAGAGTCGTTGTATTACAACCCAAAAAGGATGAAAATACCAGTATCACAGTAGTATTTAGAGAGAAGTTAATAAGTTATTAGGAAGAATCTGTCCATATATACACCCATATCTATACATACATATTCTTTTAATATTGCTGTGTAGCACACATTTCCATGGGAACCTGAGAAATCTGAGAACCCCAAGGAGCAGAGGAATATTACATCATTAATAAACAAATAAATGACCTGACTAAAAACCCGTTAGTTAATATCAGTCATAGAGAACCCAACCATACATGATAAGGACTCAGTCAATAGCTGGAGTCCTTTGCCTTCTATGCTCTACATGAGCAGTTGTGGCCAGACCACTTAGCATGTGCATCTGGGTATAAACACCACATGGGTATGTGAGAAACAGAGTCTCATGATAAAATAATTTTTCAAATTCGAATTTATTACACAGTAGAAGCAAGCAGCACTAGGTGGCAAAAGGAGTCTTCCTCCTAAACCTGCAACACCTACACAGGGTATGAGTCCAGTATTTATTTCAGATATCCCATACATATTCATTACACACATGCATACACATTTTACATCGCTATTCCAGGTATTCAATATATGTTTCTTTTACAGCCAAGACTAATTTGTTAGTTCTACAACAAGTTATAAATTCATACATTTCTCAACAACAAGGCACCAGCATCCTATTGACCCGACTTAGTTCGGCTACAACTCATGTCCAGGGTAGCAGGGGAGGTGATGGTCTGTTTTATATCTTTATGGGGGTGCAATTAAGTTTTACAATCCGTTTGTTTTTCTTCTTTCCTGGGGTTACACTAACCCATTTGTTTCCCATTTGTTTCCTTAACTGACACGAATCACGGTCTGTGTTTATCACAAGTATGACAATATGAGTTATAATTATGAAAAAGTGAGTACAAGTGCATTAATTAACGAATTACATTAATTATTCAACCAATTAAGTAATTTTCTGAAATAAATCTCACCTTCCTCTTCCAATGAGATCTCTCATTGAGTTCCTGCACTGTGATGGGTGGTCTATAGGAAAACAAGCTAAATGAAGACAGGCACCCCCATAAGACAAAAAAAAACACCCCAAAACAACCAGTCCGATAACTCATTTAGACTGCTCATAAAAGACTGCAAAATCTATCCCTTTATTCTTCTTTTCTTTCAGCACTGGGTCCACAGAATTGTTCCTGGTCTGTATCAGTGAACATGGAAGTTTACAAACTGGGTTTGCTCAGCTTTGAGAAAAGAAGGTTTATGGGGAAACCTTATCACTATGTTTCAGTAGTTAAAGGGTTGGCTACAGTGAAGTGGAGACATCCTTTTTACAATGAGTCATGTGGAAGAGACAAGGGACAATGGGTACAAGGTACTCCTGAGGAGATTCCAACTAGACACAAGAGAAAAATTTTTCACCATGAGAACAAACAGCCATTGGAATCATCTCCCCAGGGAAGTGGTGGATTTCCCAACACTGTACAATTTTAAGATTCAGCTGGACACAGTGCTGGACCATCTTGCCCAAAGTGTGCTTTTGCCAAGAACAGTGGAACCAGATGACCCCCTGAGGTCCCTTTCAATCTGGTATTCAATGACTCTGTGAAGGATTGTCCCACTGTTGTTAACAGGCAAATGCAGCTCAAGTATTTGATCTTAAGTTTGCTGATTACACTTGGTATGTCTGGTTACCTACTTCTGAAGACTACTTGTAAAGCTTGGATGAAACAACAGATAGAGATTGTGAACAGTCCAAGCAATTAAGGATTGCTGAAAGTCTGTCATGAGGATAAAAACACCACCAGTCCCTAGCAGCCTCAACAGCCTAAGTGATGAATGGAAATGAAATGGCTTTGCTTTCAGTTCTTCACTGTAAGGTAGTTTGAAACATTCAAGTAATCTACATGAGTACTAAGGAATTACCCAGGAAATATGGATGGAAAGGATCTCCATCCTTTGTCTTGTTGTCTCCAAAAAAGGGCAAAATAAACCATCAGAAGCACAGATGTCTCATTGAGATTCCAATTCATGGACAGCAGATATTTTTAAGTGGCAGTTAGGAAATGCAGAATGATTTTTTGAGAGCATTAAAATAAACAGGAAGTAGAAAATTGAGTTAGCAACATCTGAACAGCATGCCTTCGGACATTGCAGTGCATGAGAAAAGGAGCCAAACATAGGAGCTGAAAAATAAGACTAAAAAGGCTGAAAATAATACTGAAACCCCAAAGAAGTGGAAATTGCAACAGCACATAGAGGAATGCAAAGCCAAAGAATGTAAAGCAATAGCAGAAGGATTGTGAAGAGGACTGTGTTAACACACATCCAGGAGAAGAAGACTTCAGCAGAAAAAGGGGCAGTCATCTTTTTTAAAGTGAGGAGATAAGAATGAAATATCAAAAAAAATAACATTAATTGAAGCATGCCATTCATGCCATGATGGAGGTGGAAAAGAATCAGGAGGAGACTGCTAATCACGTACTGGGTAATAAGCAAATACTGAGTTCAGAAAGTTAGCAGGGAAAACAGGTGCAGTAACAGCCACAAAAGTTGGAGGAAATTTAAACAGCTAGAACAGAAACACCTAGTGTGTGTCTTATCTTGCAGGACTTGGTCTTACAGAATACAGTACATGCTCTCCCCACACACCACTAGAACAGAAATAACCCAAATGCAAAAACTTTGTGACAGAGCACATTATAAAATACAGAGAGCCAGAGATCGTGAGCAAAGGAGAAATGAGCAAATTATTACTGAAATGAAATTAGATGCCAATCAAGACAGAACTGTACCAAATTTCATTAAGCATTTAAACAGGGAGACGCAAGTGATTTGCAATGGAAGGGTAAAATATAGATCAAAATCAAATTACTCAAGGAACCAGAATAAGAGATGACAGGGTTGGGCTCAATTCAGAAATGCAAGCTAATCAAATAACTAAAAATGAGCTGGTAAGATGGACTTGATGAGTCCTGCAGTGCTTTAAAGGCTTTGCTATATTATCAGGGTTGCCTTAATATTATACATCCCTCAGATCTTGCATTTTCTTATCGCTCTTCACAACGAAGCAACTGCTGGGAACTGCAGCTGTGTTTGTGCTCAAGAACCAGAGGGAACATAATTAAAATGAACACAGCTTCAAACTAACAGTATCTGAAGGATGCAGTCACCTCTTAAAGGTGATCATTGCCTCACCAGACATAATCAGCTTTCTTGAGTGAACTTGCAGATAATTTCTGAAAGATTGAAACGTTTTACAGAAAGACTGTAAGATGAACTTTTTGAATGCTTTTTAATAAGGATGAAGAAGAGTCTGTTCAAGTGATATAATCTATTACAATGAAGATAAAGCAAAATTCATGGATGAAGAGGAAATCAAAATACAAATATGCAAATTAACCTGCATTAAAAATTCTGACCATATCCTTAAATGATACCAGAAACTGAAACACTGGGTAACATCTGGCAATAACTAGAAGGATGGGGAGAAGATACAGCTGAGATAAGAAACCAAGGCTTTAGTGAAGAGTCTCAGTGAAAACTGAGGGACATGAAATACCAAAGATGATGGTTACAGAAAAAAAATTATTATCAAATTAGGATAGCAGTCGTTGTTAATTTGGGAGAGCAGGAAAACTCTAAATAAATCCCAACCAGAACCACCCTTGCACATGAGTTGATTCCACACTCCTTTTGCATTACCTCTCTGTGTGCATCAGCCCACCTCTCCACTACTTGACTAAGTTAATTATTCATTAACTAACAAAAATTATTCTTCCTCCTAGATAGCTGAAACTTACAGATACCACTTCAATATGAATAAATAATAGCATATTGACAGGAATACGGTGTTCATATGGTCAGGAGGATTGTGGAAATAGATCAATGCTCATTTTATACACTAAGCAGATACCACAATGATCATGGCTTTATACACTACTACATCATTTTGATGATGTTTTTCAGCACCAAAGTGAGGACAATACCCAATATTTTTCAAAGAGTAGAGAGTATCTATATTTATGTTCCTCAAAGGCCTTTGAATCTCAAAAGCCAGGCTGCCAGTGCTTTCTAAATATGAAGTCCCTCATAACCTAGTTTCAAACTGGTCACTCATAAGTAATTTATTGATGTTATTTTGGAAGCTTCCTGGAAAGATTAATGCTAGTTAGCATTTTCCCTCAAAAATGGAGCAGAGAGCCTTCTCTAGATCTAAGACATTTCATATTTTTAAATGTAAAAAAATATACTAACCTTTCAGTTTGAAGAGCATGGGGTCTGGGATCTGGTAAAGGGAAAGAATCCAAATCCCTTCCCTACATTCATCTTGACAATCCATGGCTGTGTAAACATCTCCTTATTCCTCCAAAAAGGTGATGCTATGTATCATACTTTGATTTTGTTGTTTAAATTATCAAATAGGATAACATGTTAATGTCTTTAGTCTGGTTGCTTAATTTTCTGTGGAACTTTTGCTAAGAGCAGTCCCAAAACAGAAGTTTTTAATCTGTTTTTAAACAGACACATACTATAAGCATTATTAATGCCAGTGACAGTAAATTACAAGTATCTACACTCAAAAGGAAGAGTTATGCTCTTTATAAGTGAGATGGCAGAATATATTTCGCTTAAAGAGAAGCCAGAAGTTTTACATTCTCTCTCTCGAATTACAAAAAAATCTTTACTTCGTAAGTAGTTTGTGTGTGTACAAATCATCAGTTGATGCTGCAATTGTGTATTTTTACTGACGCTTCAGAATGCTTCAGAATGCTTCAGAAAGTCACGTAGCAGGAAGGGCAGAAATGCTACCACAATTCTCTGTTGACATAATTGTGGCCCAAGTAGGTAAAATCATAACAATATACAACCAATTTTAATGCTGCTGAAATATCCTCACAATTTGCAGAAAATATCCATGTTTTTTCCCCAAAGTACCGTGGATGTCAACTGTGACTATTACCCAAACCATAAGGGTTAGTGCATTTCTGTACACAGAATTTAAATTGGCAAATCCCTATTACAGAGAGCAGTTTTGAGATAAGCTAATAAGATTTTAAGCTGTTAAAACACTGACAGTGAGTGATGGCCTGGTTGCTTGCCCTATTATTTCTGCTGAACCAGGAAGAAACCCTTATGTTAATAACAGTACATTACTAGAAGCATTTTAAGATAAGACACTACCTGTAATAAGGAGCTCCCATTAGTGCAATCTCAAAGCACTTTACAATGGCCACTAAAAGATCAGTGTATTAAAAGACAGCACTGGTGACATTCAAGTTAGAGTTTGTTGTGAAGGACAGTGTTGAAGTTACAAGTTCCCTAAAACTCTTACAGTAAAATGCACGTAAAAATATGTTCAAATGCGATCAGTAACTGCTGCAAAAAGAGAATCCAAACCAAACATGAACTTGGAATGGCCAGGAAAAAAAACAAAACTGATGCTATTTCTCTTTCTACGCTGAGGTCCCACCTGATTTTTTTACTCAGCTGTTGTTTACAGGTAGAACAAGCAGAAATCATAAGGAAGACCCAGTAAGTTTGCCTAAAATACCATTTAGCACGTGTACAAGGAGCTACATGCTCAGTGTAGGGGGGTTTTTCTGCTGTGTGTGTTTTTTTTTTTTTAGGGCAGTTCTCCAAGTGTCAGTTAGTGGAGCTTCCATCACTAATTTTTGGGCATTATTCTGTAAAGTAACATTCATTCTTGTTTCTACTGAGTTTCTTTTGCATGAACTTGCTTTATCTTCATTTCAAGGGGTTCACCAAGAAGGAGACAGGTAATAGTAATAAAATGAAGAAAGTAGAATGGAGAAAAATAAATTATATTTTATACTTGAATGTTTTATCATAAGTCTTTGCCATATTTTCACTAGCCACAAAATTAGAGCCTAAAAAACTATCACTAGTTTAAAAACTAGATAATTCTACTACAACTTACATATATAGGTGTATATATATATATAAATATATACATACATATGTAAGTCCATTCATAGAAGCAGAAACTAAGGCAAAAAGGAGGGTAATGCCAAAAGTCTGAACCCATTAACAGCAGAGAGCTCCAGGGGTGCCAGCTACAGATTTCCCTCACTTTCTTCACTAGGACTAATGTAAATAAATGATTTAATTTCAAAAAGAGGCTACTTGCCTGAATATATACATTTTGACTGTTAGTTTCTAGCCATATATTTGCTT
This sequence comes from Corapipo altera, assembly GCF_003945725.1. Taxonomy (NCBI): domain Eukaryota; kingdom Metazoa; phylum Chordata; class Aves; order Passeriformes; family Pipridae; genus Corapipo; species Corapipo altera. The sequence goes on along the minus strand of NW_020884873.1, from coordinate 7,780,822 downwards.
TCCCCATTTTCTCTCTAACAGTGTACCTAACATCCATTTTGTGAGAAGAGCAAACTGCTTACCCAGAATCCACAGACTATTACATGGCAACAGCAATTCATCCACTGACATGACAGAGACAGCAGCATATCTGTGCATCCTAACACCTTGATCAATTTTATTGAACAAAGCTGCTGTCCATTCTAAAACTGTATCTGTGGGAAATACCCTGAACTGTTCCTTTTCAATAAGTTCAACCACTGCTGAGTGCTCTAGATCTCTCTTCAGCATAGATTTCTTGTAATTTTTGAAGTGAAATAATAAACATTTCAAGTCATTTTCCTCATCCACAAAAGCATCCTCACCCCTTCAGAAAGATGGGGAGCTAGGCAGCTCATGAGATGCTGACACAGACAGCTAAAGGAAATTCAGATTCAAAGCTGGTTAGGTTTCAATTTTTGTTTTCACCTGTGGAAAATAACTGAAGAACCACATTTCTGAACATGTATGAGAAGAAAAGAAAACAGAAAACCACTCAGTAATTCTAAGTGCATTTCTAAAAATTGCAGACCAATTTTCTGCTTTCAGTTGTGAAACGTCACTCACTCCCTGCATGTCAAGGCCTTTATATGAAGCAGAAACTTACATCTGGAACCTCACAGCACAACAGGTGAAATGAAAAGCTCCTACAAAGATGACCATTCCCCTACGTTAAAACTGCACATGATATCTGGGTCAGCCAGAAATATGCCCACAGTGTCAACATGGTGGGCAAGTCAGCCTGCAATCTATCTTTTTAAAACTAAAAATAAAAAAATCTTTGACAACAAAAAAAATTCAAGTATTTTGTTTTCCATTTACTGTCCCTTCTTTCCCTTCTAGGAGCCAATTAAAGACCCATCAATTATATTTTCAAGCTGCTTTGTGATAAGTGTACTTTCACACCTAATTACTCTGCTTACTCTATCAGCCAGAAACCATCTCATTACCTTTTGCAGGTACCCTCTGGGTTTATTCACAAGATCTTCTATAAAGGTCTGGGACAGAATTCATCTTCCCTGACTAAACGAGACATTTTGAATCACCTATTCTTTTCTATCTATTACTTCAAAACATCTGTCCTAGTATTCCACAGAGGTTTCATGCCTGCACAGCCTGTATTTTCACAGCATCAAATTGACAGCATGAAATTCTGCAGAGTTTGGGGATTATTTTTTATGTTCCTTGTATACATCAGCAGCATCCTAGAAAAACCAAGTTGAAATACCAGAAATGTTTGATTTATGACAATGGCAAGGAATACTTTTCAATACCTATAAATACTAATATTTGTGGATATGTGTATATATATATATATATATGTAGTAATTATAAACAGGAATATTTACTGCAGTGAAAACATGCAAACACATTTAAGTAGTTGGATCCTGGACTTAATTGAGCTGGGGGAGGGAGACAGGGGAAGGACTGCTTGTAAGAACTCCCCTCCCTCCTTGGATTTTGTCCAAGTTGACTCTATAATACAAAACAGCCTAATGAAATACTAAAGATTATTTCCATGCATATATTAAGCATGGATTGCTTTTAACTTCTTTTGAAAAAAAAATCATATGGCTTACCTACAAAACAACCATACTCAGATATTGTACCCTGCACGTTTTAGGTTAATTTTATAGTTTGTGCTGCTCGTTTCTAGTTATTTGCTTCACTATTTTAAAGAATACATTTTTCATTAAAGGAAAAAAAAAGTCACCACAGAGAAGAAGTATTTTCCCTCCCACTCACTCCTCTACACAATTTATTCATTCAGCAGTCCTGTAAATTCAGCAGGGAATTATCAGCCTTCTGTTCACTTACAGACCAGCTCCAGGGACATAAGTAGGAGGGGGGAAAAAAAAAAAAAAGCTGTGAATTGTGGTTGCCATCAACACCAAATCTTCCTGATAAATTGCAAGAAAGAAGACAGAAAGAATATTATTTTATTTACTGATAAACGCTAAAGAAGTAAGATAACAAAGACAATCCGAAACTTCAGTGAATGAAGCAGTTCAATAAAAAGGAGCTTTGAATGGCTTAAGAAATCAAACCAATTGTTCTGAATCTAAAAGACTACAAATAACTGCTGTACATGCCCTTGTGCACTTAGCCCTGCTGAAGGAAGGTAGGGCATAATTTTACCTCTTACCTCTGCCAGGGAGGAAGGCCAGCCTGTGATATCTGTCAACCCCCTTTTTCCCAGCTGGTGCCTTGGCCATGGATGAACTAAGGAGCACATGGATAGATGAAAGGGTGATCAACTATTTAGAACTCAACCAAGAAAAAAGTGTTTACAGGAAGAACAAGTCACTGAACCTAAAGCAGTTTAGTAAGGTACCTCCTCAGGTGGCCACAGGAGACCCATGGTCCCAGGAAGTGACTGACCTTTTGCACTGGGAAAAGCTGCTACAGCCACCAAGAACATCCTTCAGGCTCCAAGGAAAGAGTGAACATGAATTACCACCCATAGATAAAAATCTGGCACCACATGAATATGCTCAAAGTAAAGTTCTCTGCTAAGAAGTCTGGGCAAAGGCAGCTTGATTTTTCTGTTTTGGTTTCTGATTTTTGTTTGCTCTGAGGTTGTATTTTTTACATTATCCCAAAGACACAAATACACTCACTACCTAGTGAGCGACACAAAAGCCTTCCTTATAGTTTAAAGAGACAGGCTGTACTTGTACCAGCCTCCACCAACAGGATGGAGTCCATGGGAACACAATTTTGATGCTACTTATTCAAGATTATTTTTACCATCCCTTACACATTGCTATCTTGGAATAGAGTTTTATCCATAGGGTTTTGAGATTCCTGAGAATCAATTTAGATAAGCAATTTCCTACATTTATCTTCTTCCTGGTACCTAAAAAACTTTGCAGTAAAGTGAATTTAAGTCAATTGACATCAAGACTACATTTAGGTTACTCATTCAACCCCTATAAGAATTAATTTCAGAGCTGCCAGGCATCACTACATCATGCATTCAGAGCCACTCACAAGGTATCATTTAGGCAGTTGGATTACATGAACCATTATTACAAAAATTTTTAAAAGTTACTGGCTTCCACAGATTTTATCTTGCTGTGTTTTCCTTTAGGTCATGAAATACAGTTTGACCATGAATAATTGCTAGGATCAGGTGACACAATTTAAGGTCTGATTAATTCTTTTCCAGAGGTATGTTCTCCCAGTGGGGGGAAACATCATCCCTACTTCGCCCACTCCAAAAAATCCCCAATGACAAACAAATATCCCCACCCATCAGACAACTTTCCATTAAAGATATTCCTTTCCTACTACAGAAATAGCTAATGCCCTCTATTCTACAGACGTGATGTGCTATGCAGATAAAATTTTTTGTGGATACAGAGACCTCATTCCACAAGCAAGTCAGATGTAGTAATTACTATATTCACTTAAATAAACACATTGATCAAAGTCTTTTGAGGGAGCTGGATTCATCCCACTGGTTTAGGCCCAGGATTAATCACAGGTGAGGTCATATGTACTTTCAGAAGTCTTGACTAGTAACTCTACTTATGCTTTGAATTTCCAAAGTGAAGCAGCAGTTCAAGTCCCTAGAGGCTAAAGATGTAAGAATAAATATATACACACATTGTTTCTTTGGGACACGGTTGTGGATGTCAGAAAACAAACATTCTTCCATTCCATCTGACCTCCCACTTTCCCCCACCCCCATATAGCTAATGTTTCTGTCAAACATGATTTTTATCTTAATCTGGACCTGGAGAACCAAGTATCTCAGGGCTAACGTGAATTTTAGAAATCTCATCCATACCAAACTTAAATGGAAGCCTGAGACATCAGTTGACGTTTTAGGATGCAAATTTACTCTCTCTACCTGATAAAATATACAAACTTAAAGACCATATGAAGTGCTGGTGATTTAATTTGGCATGCAAGATGAATGGAAACATAAAAAAATGTTAACAAGCTCCCTGCACCAACATTGTCAGCAATATCATCATCCTTTAGGCTTAAGAGAAGCGTATCACCCTAAAAGGGTTGAAAAAAGGAAGCAGGTTCACTTCAAATCATGAAGAAAAATAAAAGCAGTGCAAAAGAGATTCAGCATTAGTAGCACTGCAAACCCTACTGTAGGAGCCAAAATGGTAACCAGATTGATCCAGTTGTTTTTTAAGTGGATTTTCAATAAAGATGCAAAAGAGGTCTCAATCCAGGAAAGCACTTACTCAACGTGATAACCTTAGCATGTAAATAGGCTTCCAGGTTTCCATGGCACTAATAACAAAGTAGATATTCCATTGGATTAGGAAAGAACTCCTTATTTTATCCTTGCAGCTACTCAAGTAATTATTTCAGGCTGAATAAGGTCTGGGATATTCACAGACAGATTCACTATTAGCTGAAAAAAAAAGACTAATCAGATATACGAAACAATATATTATCCTAAAACTGAAAATCTCTGTTATTCCATTTGCAGGAAAACTGACACAAACTCTAAATATGCAATATGAGCAGTACAATATCACCTATAGAGAACTTCTTTTTTTAGTTGCTAAATAAAAGGTGAAGTAACATAATTCTGGATACCTCAATTATATTTAGTCTCCCCTTGATGTTATTTTGGAAGGAGCAGCTAATTGTTTAACTTCTTTCAAAACAACTGATCCTCAAACTATCTTTTAGAGACAGTATATATACAATAATGAATATTTCACAGAAGAAATGGGTTCCCCCGGTAAAGCTTAGTGTTCAGTTTAATACAGAAAGACAAATGCCTGCCTGTTAACAAAACTCTGTGCTATTAGTACATCAGGGAAAGTAAATATCCTTCCAAGTGAGCAGCCCTGCCTGTTGAGATGGGAATCCGAATCACAACCTACCCCTCCTCTGCAAATTTATTTCTCATGAACACTGGAATCTGTTCCAGTCAGTCACATATCTATTGCCAAGGTTGATTTTTCCATACTTTTCTACAAGTAACACACCTCTCTAAAGATGTGCTGAATCGTTGGCATCCTACAGCAACCTGCTCAGAAGTGTACACTTGCCAGATAACCCCAGCTGGTTTTTGTGGTTCTACTACTGCAGGGTTCATTGGAACAAAGCTTAATATCCTTATTTCATTGCATTGCCAGATGATCTCATAAGACTACAGCATCTTTTTTTGACTAATTGAGTTTTATTTGCCATCTGCAGTTAGTACAGCTCAGTTGAAAGAAAAAGCTGAAGTAGTGTAAATGTAAAAATTCAAAACAAGTTAATTTGTTTTCCTTCAGCAACAAATTCAGGAAACATATAATCCTGAGCAAACATATAATGCACTTAAGTTTCTTTTCAATTTTTCCTACTCTGTCATCACATCTTTTCTCTTCATATGCACAAAAGATTACTTTATCCTCTATACTTTGCTCTCAATAGTTGAGAGTGCAGCTTAAGAGTTCCTCTTTTGCTTCTTCCAATGATGATAACAAACAAACTGAAGTATTTTACAGCACTGTATTTGACAGAAACAATTCCAAACATTAACAAGAAAAGCACTTAATACGTGTATTATGTCTTCACTGACGGTACCCAGAATAAATCCCTAGAATAAAAGACACATCAATACAGCTGATGAATATTTTATATTTTTAATGTAATCCAAGCTTGTTTACCTCAGCGAAACTTCCTGTTCTCTGCATATATCTTGAAATCACTTTTCCTGTAATATGATACAGAATAGCATCAAGTTCCTCATTTTGGTACAATCATCTATTTACCTCTCATACAGGCCAAACTACAGCAGATTCAAAGTGAGCAATGTGGAAAATATAATAGCTCTATGGATCAATAAGGGTATAAAAGACAGCCATTGCCTGGAGATCATGGTCCAAGAATTCTTTCTACTGTACCTCTCATTTATCCAACACCTACATGTGATGAGAGCTTTTTCCTGAGTCAATTTATTCTTTTGTAGCTTCTCTAGTGTCAGAGTCAGCTAAATTACAGAACTTGAGGCTACAAGATAGAATTGCATGAGAAATATATTTGCATTGATTTTACTAACACACATTCAGTGGGATCAGAGGAAACCTCTGCTCAGCTGGCAGAATGTTTCACTCAACTTGCATACTTTTGGCACGTCTACAATTCCATTTCTACCTCCTTTATTAAAAAATGCAACAAAAGTACACAAGTGAAAGCAATTTTTTGCAATTTCCTTCAAAAGAGAATTAATGCATTTGACAGTGGCCCAATCTGAAAAGCTTTCTCTTCAGAAACCACTTAATGAATTACCATCCCTTAACATTTTCAAGGAACCATATGCAGATTACTTTGCATCTTTAATTCAGGAGTGTAGAGCAAGGAACAGGAGAATTGCAGTTGCTGCCTATTCATCTATTCCACCCATTTAGAAGTAACATGCTCTCCAAGACCATCTACTACATTTCAAATATTCTTGTATACTTCACCATTCCAATTCACAGAAATCAGATTAATCTGTTTCAAACATTTTATTCATTTATAAACATAACTAATATTCCTGTAGTATTGCTGCTGTAGTTCATGGAAGGGAATAGAAATCTATATTGATATATTATTTTTAGTCCATTATTGAAGTCTGACCTAAGGTGTCAGCCAGCCAGCTCCAGCAAAGGCACTGCACTGGCTCCTAAGACTGGCCACAACTAACAACTGTAGGATGACATTCTTGAGACAACATGTGAGCAACTGAGATCCTACCACTTGCTTGCAAACAGAATAGAAGTTTGGAGTTTTTAGGGGGCAGAAATTAACTTCAAAGTCAAGAAGATGAGATTTTATTAACTCAAATGTGTTCTGCATTTTTATGGAACTAAAATCTTCTGTACTTGAAATGATGCACATCTGTATTAATAGCCAGTTTAAAAAGAAAAAGCAAATTATACAAAGGTAATCTTTTGAGTAAGATGTTAGTAACATGAAATTATATATAAACACCATGAAACAACCCAACTAGTACCTAGATTGGTTTGTGGAAATATCATCCATGAGATAGACTCGGTATGGCACCTGTTGATCACAAGGAACAGAGATTCTTTTCCATCAGTTACTTCATAACAGAATTCAATTACAGCCATAAAAACAGCAGCAAAGTGCCCTCTGCCTGTCAGCTTCTTTCTGTGACAAGTTTAAGCACTAGGTAAAAATAAGGATGAAAATACAGTTAATTCTCATGAAGAAAAAGGATTTGATTTACAGCATCCAAAGCCCTGTACCAGCTGCAAGCATAAACCTTGATTTAATTGGCAGAAGTGGAGATTTAAGAAGCTGTTGTGATAAGTACATAAATGTGAAGGGAGGAACTCATAGGCAGTGCTTCTGTCTGGAAGAAAAGGAGCTAAGACACTGAATAATAAACTTTTCTCTTGCCTAGGTTTTGATGGTTAGATTGCTATGGTTATTGCCTCAACAGATATTTAAAAACTTAACCTTGTCCAAAACCACAGATATGGAACAAGAGGGAAGCAGTGCAGTAGAGGTTACCTAGTTCTAATGAAGATTCTTGGATTAGCCTGAATTAGCACAAAAGCCAGCAAGGATGGAAGAAGCCTTGCAGTCTCTGTCCAGACACAGATCTACCATGGCTGATCAATATTCCCCTCTACAATTGCAGTTCACTTCTATAATGACAGCACTGATGGGCTCATTTCGCACATACTGCCTTGAATAAACTTCTGCCTTAAGCAGGTTGCAGCCCGATCTGTCTTGAAGCTGAAAGACTATCCTTGAGTAGTTCAGCTTGGAGTAATGTAGATGAAAAAATAAAACATAATGCTAGGACTTTCTTGCACAAAAATCCTCCCCAAGTTATTTTATGGATAAGGAGCTGGGTATTTCATTCTTCCTTCTTCTGTTACATGCTTCAGGGGGGTCACGGCAATGGAATACACCTGAAGTTACTCAAAGCCTGTTGCTTTCTTAAACTGATTCTTTCCATTGCGGTATGAATGTGTTTTCAGTCTGTTTGTTGAAGACAGAGCCCTCTCCCTTACTATTGTCCTCTTATGTTTTAACTCCCATAGTTAATTTATTTGAAAAAAATGCATAAATTATACTAGCTGCAGCTCTGATAACTTCGTTTTCCTCTCACCCAAAAGATAAAATTCTTATTTTCTTTTTAGCATTAAGATCCTCTCAAAGCTGATACTTCCAGTGTATACCTTAACTGAGATGTTCTTTCAAAGTAAAGGCTTTAGTAAAAGTTGTATGATTTTTCCATATTGCAAACAAAGCTGATAAAAATCACATTTAGTCGGAGAAGGAGTCTCAGAACATGCATTATATCGGATGGATAACTCCCAGCATGACTGGAGTTTTCAGTAAACACAGTAAATGACATACTAATAAAATAGATGATAGATTTGGCACTCAGAGAGCTTTTTTTTTTTTTAATTTTTTTAAGTCACTTCTTTGTACAGTACTGCCTATCCTTTCTTCTATGGCATATAGAAATGAGACTAAGGAAAGACAAGGCTCTTTGCCAAGGGCTGTTCAATGACATGGGCAGGCTTCCACCTGGCTTTCCCTGATCTCTCAGCTAACACTGTTAATTAGTTACAAACACCAGCATGGAAGACCATCTTGAAGTTCAGCTTAAAATCCAGCCATTTCATTATTTAGGTCCTTTGCACCATTCTCTAAACTCGAAATCCCAGATATCTTCACATTCATGAGAAATGCAACCCTGCAATATCATTAAAGACAAAATGTCAATTCAATTTTAGTTCCTGAGGCTCAGCAGTGATGGCTTGTGACAAGGTAATCCAGGCATGGTATGATTTCAAGGCATTAGATCTGAGCTGGCAGCCCTGGGTAATGTTAGCTCTGCTGCTTCAAGCATCCCTGGAGAGGAGGACATGCAATCCCTTGGGTCCTTCTAGTCATACACCACTTGCAGCTTTCCTTGCCTTTACCCTTCCCAGAGCTGCCAATACTTGTTTGCACTGTTTGCAAATCTGTAGTTAGCTCATGTCTGTGTCTGAACCCTGCTCTGCACATTCACCAATCCTCAGGACTTCTCTCATCACAAGAGCACCTCAAGTGCTTCTGCTGTTTCAGCTATAGTTCCCCACAGTAGTCTCAGCCTTTTGTCCTCAGCCTGACCCTTTTGTCCTTCTTTTTGCAGAAGAGTCTGTGACAGAACTCAGGCAAAAATCATTTTGATTAAAAAAGGCAGGAGAGATGAAAATCAGCTCTTTGTGCTCAGTCATTTCTGTTTCAGCCCGATATCAGGATTTTGATAATAATCTGTTTGCTTCTCTTTAGATTAAGAGATTCATTTTTTTCCCTTCCAGGCCATGGTAATGAAAATGTTTTCTCTTTCTTTTAACCATTTGCAAAACACTACTAAAATTTGAAATAGGGGCTAAGCTATGCCTGTTCAACTTAAAAATATTTTTAATCAGACACAGACCCTTCAGTGTAGGTAGTATTGAGACATGCAACAATACCTGTGTACAGGTACACATATATACACCCAAAACCAAATTTCACCCATACAGAATAAGGCACTCTCCAAAATGCCACTGAAATCACTGATTTTACTTAAATCTTGAGCACATCATATGTCAACACTACTTGCATATACCCTGATGATCAGATGGTGGTTGCCAGCAGGAGCCCCTTAATTTACTTTGGAGGATCTTGACTCAGGCCTCAGTGTTGTCCTCGCTTGCAAATATCCCCACTTGCTGGCCCCAGCCAGCAGGTAAGCATGAAATGGAGAGCTCTGGATATCAAATGACAGATTTAAAAAAAAAAAAAAAAAAATCTACTCACAACACACCAAAGAAATAGAACTCAGTAGGCTTAAAGAACGTACACTTGCAAAATGTATATTCACCTACAGTTAGTCTCCTCTAACTTTCAGCTTCTCCTGAAAGAATAATTTCCATCTCTTTTAACAATGTCTGAGATCAAAGACTGGCTTGATTACATCTTTTCAGCATGAGAACACTGTCACATATATAAGAAAAAAAGTTAAAAAGTTGAATTTGCATTTTAAGCTCAAAATAACCATCAAACCACGAAATACAGAAAGACAGACTTTACCTCAGCCATGTCATATGAAGCTGTCCTCAGAGGTACAGCCAACGAGGGTGGTAGGTGGGCGAAGTTCAGTCTAGAATTTCCACAGATTTACAGCAGAGAGGAAGGTAGGCAGAATCTTTCTCTGTTTCCTACTTGACCATCTCAAAGTTATTTGAAGGCATGAGATAGCATTTTTATTGGCTGTCCCAAAAGATCAATCATCCCCCCCTTGACAGACAAAATGACTTTCCATTGATTTTATTATTTGCCATTACAGTTTTAAATCAAGGACTGTATCACGGTTTAATCTCAGACAGCAACTAAGTCCCAAACAGCTGCTTTCTCATTCCCCTCCAGTGGGATGGGAGAGAGAATTAGAAGGGCAAAAACAGAAATGGGTTGAGATAAAGACAGCTTAACAAGTAAAGCAAAATCCACACACACACAAGCAATGCAGAATAAGGTCTTCTTTCCCCCTAGACTATATGCTGAGCATGATGCCACATGGAATGGAATATCCCCTGGGTCACAGTCAGGATCAGCTGTCCCCGCGCTGTGTCCTCCCAACTTCTTATGCACCTCCAGCCCACTCGGTTGTGGAGTGGTGTGAGAGGCAGAAAAGGCCTTGACACTGTGCTAGCACTGCTCAGCAATAACAAAAACACCCTGGTCTTACCAGCACTGCCTCCAGCATAAATCCAAAACACAGCCCCATACCAGCTACTGTGAAGAGAAAAAACTCTGTCCCAATCCAGACATTCTGTTTCTGCTTAAAAGGCAATTAAGGGAATGCACTGAGTTTACTAATAGAACAGTTAACTGCCAAGAATGAGGGTAATGAACTTCACTACAGAGGAAAGGAGAGGAAAATATCAAAGATTAACATTTTAAACCTCATAATAATTGCAGGAAGAACAAATTCTCATGTTTAACTGAGGATACTAGATTTGAAGCAGTAATGGAACGTCTTTATGAAGTTGAAATAAAAGCCAGACCTCCTTCAACCACGCAGTAAAGCACAGTAATTATATCATAGATGGCAAAGAACCAAGAAGGTGCATCTCACTGGTGAGATTTATACTTTAACAGGCTAAGTTTCTCATTCTACTTCTCCCATTAATTGTGTTACTATACTTTCCCATCTTTCCACAGGACTCAAAGTACTAGTTTAAGAAACCTGGATGTATCAAACAGTTCCTGACACTATGTCAAGGCATTGATTTCATCATTACTTGATTTTAGCATATGCTTGCCAAAATCAATTGTCAATTAAAAGTCAAAAAGATGCAAAAATACAAGAAGGTGCAAACACAGGAAGATTTTGCTTATGAAATTTGTTCTCCATTTGCTTTAGTAGATACAGGACCAACCTCTATTTCAAGGAGTTTCTTACCTCATTGCATTGTACCAGTTACAGAAATAATACTGAAAATAAGCTGATCAATTTCTCTTAAGTAATTTTTAGTACCATCCAGAAGAATGCAAACACTCTAAGTGCATGTTCCAAAGACATATTAGAATGCTAAACCCAGATCTCCGGCAGCACTGGATCTGTTTCTCCTTACCTTGCAGCATGTCACTTTTTTTGCTGATAGAAGAAAATCAATGACAGAATTATTAGATCAACATTGCATTTACTACATAATTTCTGCTCTGTACTACTTCAACAGAGGAAGTGTTAGAAAGTCTGCTAAATGGTAGATTATTCAACTACTTGCCTCAGTCAACCTGTTAGGACCGGCCGCTAAGGTAGAGTTATCCCCAAATTTACATCAGGTATCACCCCACCATGGGACTGTTCTTGAGGACTCTGCAGTGCCCAGGACACATTTTATATCCTCCCTGATATTTTCAAGAAGAGAAGGGGTACCACAAAGCCTGAAGAGGAATTCACATAAGGGGAATAACACAGTGAAGGACAATGCAGGTACAGAAACATGTTCTCACGCACGCAGAGCATCAGCCTGCTCTGCACCCCTGATCAAACAGGGGGGAAGTTAAATACACCTTCTCCTCCCTTTCAGTTACTTCCCCCTTCTTTTACAGAGCTTAAATAAAATACACAGCTTTCCCCCCTCAAATAAAATCATCCATCCACCTTAGTGAGGTCTTAAAAATGTGGCTAAAGAGAACCAAAATAACAGGAGGAGCAAATAACATGGTACGTTTCCTTTGACACAGCACTTGCTGCATTTAAGACCATCTTTAGAAAGACAGATCAAAAGCAAGGTTAAATCTGCCAAAGTCCTTAACTTTACCCTGCAATCTCACCTTATAAATTCTGAACTATTGTGATGTTTTTGAAATCTTATGCAAATTCCCTTTTCTACTGCAGTAGAAGCAAAAACAACAAAAGGGAGAAAAGGATACTGGTGTCTTCCAGAACACATCATTTTCAATTTTCCAAGTAAAAGTTCATCCAGTTGCTAAACACAGCACCACATCCTCTGCATCAATGAACTCCAATTTAACTTTTATTCAGCATCTAACCAAGGAAGCAGACCAAGACCACAGCCATCTAAGTTCTTGGTGAAAGCATGCAGAGAGCTGTAATACCCACAATCATCAGAGAACTGAAGAGTGGAAACAGACTCCCACTAAAGCTGTCACTGAAACACAATATATTAGGTGTTATCATGAATGAAGCATACATCAAGAGAGAGTTTCATTTTATATGATGTGACAAACTCGCATCCCAGTGAATTAATATGGTGTTAGAGAAGGTGTTACAGTGCCCCTTTATCTGAACCTTTCCACATGAGATTCATTAACAAAACCAAATTCGTCCATTAGATATGCTGCATATGGACATTTCAGTTGTGGCAATGAACAATTCATATGTACCTAAGAAAACACAAATGAAAAAAAAAATTCCATGCAATGAAAGCTGCATGCTCGGCAAAAGTATAAAGTTTGTCTTTATTAAAATGGACCATTTTTAGTTTCTATTCCTTACATTTCATCTACTCCAAGACTATATTTCAGAGAGCAATAAAAAGGAAGCCAAGCATTTTCTTTCTACCTACTACCCACAGTTACAGTAAGTTAAATGAAAGCTTGTTAATGTTAAAGATTGCCCTCAATTAAATATTAGCTTACAGATGCTAATACAAATTGTATCTTCAAATTAACCATATCATGGTATACTGGGTGCAGCTGGGATGAAGTTAACTTTCTTCACAGCAGGCCTTATGGTGTTGGGTCTTATATCTGTGGCTAAAACAGTGTTGGTAGCTCACCAGTGTTCAGGCAATTGCTGAGTAGTGCTTGCAGAGCATCAAGGCCACCTTTGTTTCCCAACTTGTCCCCCCCAGTGAATGCCGTGGGCAAGAGGCTGGGAGGGAATGCAGCTGGGACAGCTGATCCCAACTTGCCCAAAAGGGGTATCCCATACCACCTAATGACAAGCTTTGTGATTAAACTGGCAGACAGCTTGCCCAAGGTGGCAATCATTTATCATCAGTCTGATGCTGGGAGGTGGTGAGTGATTTCCTTTGTATCATGTTTGTTTTCGTCCTCCTAATCATGGTTTGGTAAATCAGTGTTTCTTTTTGTTTTGTGGGGTTTTTTTTGGTTTGGTTTTTGTGGCAGGGTACAAAAGGCCATGGAAATGACTGACTATATTGTGAACTGGGTTGCACAGTGGAAGAAACCCAAAGGGCAGTCAAACACAAGTGTCTCTCAACGACTCTGTCAAAAACAGAGCTTGCCTAAGGAAGTGAGGGAACATCCATTTTAGAAAACAAAATCTGTAATTTTAATTAGAGGAGCCAACAGCTCACCAGCAGACAGACAGAGTAGGGTTGCTGCAGCTCAGCAGTCACAGTACAAGCTCTGACAGACACACATCATGCTAAATGCAACGAGGAACTGCCGTCAGACAAGTCTATCAAATAATTTTTTGAATCAGATCGTGAGTCAAACTGAGCTCCCAACTTTTTCTAGTCTTCATCAAGCTGAAGCCTCCTAAGTGAATGAGACTGAAAATTCAGTTTCCTTCCTAGCTCTGCTGCTGATCCAATCTAGACATAAATTGAAATCCATCAGACCATGACCAATTAGCAGACCGAGTGTGCATTGCCACAGCCACACTGCTGGGCTCCACCTCCAGCACTGCACCACCTCCTTATGCAGGTGTGAAACTGCTTGGGCAGGCTTTGAGTCTCTGCTTAGCTATTTGCTGGCTATAAGATTACCAGAGCACTGTATAATTCCCATTGATTTAATCTTTAAAGCCAGAAGTATCAGAGTAACACACACTGCTCTCCAAACCCACAACATTAGTTTTTTTCTTTACTGAAAGGCAATTAAAAAAACCCAAACAAACCAGAAAACAAACAAAAAAAACCCCCAAACAAAAAAACCCCACACCACCAAACCAAAACAACATATAAATTGCCTTTACTATGACAGAAAAATGTTACCTCACAACATCATATCAGTATGTCATATCCTGATTTTGGGAAGCTAGTGTTTTTACCTAAGTAAATAAGAATGTGAAAGCAAAGAACAGCAGAGTCCATATCTCTTCTGCCTGCTTGTCCTCTGCCTTCAGTTCACCTTGTTTATTCTATTTCTATCTTGAAGAGATTACTATATATTTTATACAGTGTCATAATCTTGCACAGAGACTCCAGGCTTCAACAAAAAATAAACATATCAGTAATAATAAAATTATAAGCTATATCAGATTCAGAACAAGTCTTCATCTCAGCAGTTTTTAAACCTCTCCTGTAAAGGATTAAAACCTTTTATTTATTTATATACATACATATGGCATGTGCATACACATCTTCATACCTATATATTTATGTATGTTAAACACACTTGTATATGTACACCTCATACAAATTTTACACATTTATAACCTATAATGTTATAAATATTATATATAATAGAACTTTACAAACTTTACATATATACATATACTTCATATAAATTTTATAGTATATAATGGTGACTGGTCACCTGCTTCCTGCAGACTGTTAAATCCATTTCTCTGGAGAGAATCAATCCTTTTTCAAAAAGGAAAAACACTGAGGGTACCAGAAGCAGAAAGTGACTGAAAAGTCCAAAAGAAGAGAAGACAATGACACTGATCTCACCTCCCAGCAGGAGGACACAGGCAGCAGGAGCAGAGGCCCAAAGCACAGATGGCTGGGAAGCCTGAGTGGGAACCACCACTGGACCGGGGAGCCTCAGCTCACACACTTTCTCATGGAAGAAGACAGGAGTGGCCCACAGAGCATGTTCCAAACAGAACAGCAGGAAAGAGTCCAAAATGAACTGTTCCAGAAAGGAAATTTTGCCTTGTTAGCTTTCCCAGCAGCCTTATTACCTCCCTTTTCAACTTGCTGCTTTATAAACCAGAGACAAGGTACTAAAATGGTGCATTTGTGGACTCTGTGGTGCTGCATAAGCTTATAACTCAGTAGACTTTATGACTGCAAGTTATTTGTATTGATTTATTTACTTCATTACTGAGGGCAAGATGTAATTCTGCATAGATGGAGAATCAAATTGAAGAAGGAACAGCTGATTAGCCATTTTAAAATCACATTTTGTAGCGAAGTTTTCTAATGACGCACTCAAAATTAACAGAGTTAAACTATCTAAATCTATAGTTAGAAACTTAAATCACTGATCTGATCTGTAGGCAAATGAGTTATGCAGCTGCTTTCACAAACTCTCACCTTACCTCACCTACTTGATAAAGTTTCACAAGACCTGCTAATGTAATTATGGAAACTCTTTCATTACATAAACAACATTGCAAGTTTTTATTCCTGGGCTTTGAAGGAACTGTATTGATTGAGACCAACAGTTTCCTAAAATCATTTGGATACTCAGTCAGGGAAGTCCCTTCCTACCAGCCACTGCATGCGATGCAGTAAAAATACTGTGCCTTTGAAATCCAAACCATTTTGTCATTTTGTGTTGATGTAGCCTCTCCAGCAGCACACTGGCATAATTATCATTAAAGCAGTAATTTAGCAAGCATGAAACATCATCTTCAAGTGGGAAATTAATCTTCCCAGAGTAAGAGACATAAATATTTAATTCTAATGTACAAAAATTAATACAAGAAGTGGGAAAAGGACATGAATCTATGAATAACAGCACTTACCACCTTCTCATTGGGCATCTCAAAGTACTATAAAAAGATAAATAAGCATTATTTTCTTGATTTACCTATGGGGAAGGTTGAGTGCAAGTTGCTCAAGGCCACAGAGTGAGCCAGAGACGTAACTAAGGAGCAAAGCTGATGCTCTTCATTCCTGCTCCAGCAGCCTGCTATTGCACCACACCTCAACATGCAAATCATTACAGAAACAACAACAAAGAAATCCACTGTCCTGGTGACCTCCCCAACATCATCCTTTCTTTTTTGGCTTCCTACAGATCACTCCCAACCTACCTTACCCTTTTGGATAACTCAGCCATCTGGGAAGGCCTGCAAGGACTGCCTTGAGCATCACAGCCAGCACCATGCCCAGGACAGTCAGCAATGCTGGGACATCCCGATGGCTGCAGCCTCCACAAAGATAACTGGGCAACCGCACTGGGAAGCACAGCACCGTGGGAGGAGGCACAAGGGAGAACCTCCTCAGAGACTGAAGTTCTCAGGAGGGCTGAGTCAGCTCTATCACCACCTCATGAAGATCCAGGAATGGACGTAATGAAACATGATGTCAGCACTCCGAGAAAATAATCTGTCATATCAACCTAATGCAGCCTGAATCTTTAATGTGATATTGATTTCACTAATGTTCCTCCATGCTGCTGTCTGGAAGCAAAATACCTCTTTGTTATACAGTAAACTACACTCAGGGTCATGCAGTACAATAGCCAATATCATTATGAAGGGAGGGTTGTTTTGTTGTTTGGGTTTTTTCTTGCCTTTTTTTTTTTTTTTTTAAAGAGCACAAGGTATTTAAAATTCCACATTCAAAGGCAGTCATTATTTGCATTAAGAGGAAAACTGGTCATGCCTAATTCCAGTCATTCTGTCTTATATCATCTAAGGAGAAAACACATCAACACAGCAGGCATGTCCTAAGAAAGGGGGCAAGGAAGGCTGGCAGAGTTGCAGGAGTTACAGAACAAGGTGCTGCAGCACCAAATCAACATTTCAGTGCTCTGTTCAAGGGCTCATATGGTCAGAATTTTTGTTCTTTTTATTCATCTCTTCTCACTATACAGTCAAATACTATTTTTTCCACCAAATGGCTAAAACTGTATATCCACTGTATTTAAGTTTCAAGATCACTGCTTTAAATTGGTTGAACATAGACCATTTGCCACTGATTCTGGGAGAGCTGTATTATTTCTGTTACTATGCAGCAGACACAGAAAACTCAGAACTAATTGCAGAGATGAGGGAAATTCCGGTGCCAAAATGTTTTGCAACTAGGCTTCTTCACCAAACCCAAAACCTCTTCTTATCCTTTTCTCCCTAACCCCCTGTAGGACAACAACAAACTCTGGTCCCATCCATTCCCTCCCTCAAATCACAGCCAGCTCTCCTTTGCCATCTCACAGCCTTCTTGTATCACCGTGATTAAACAGAACCATGTTTCCAGCAAGGAAAAAAGAGGTTAACAAATATCATTTTTTTTGGGTGCACTCCTACCAGGCGTCCAAAGAACTGTCTTTTGCCTAAGTCTTAAAAATTGCAGCATTTGTTGTTATTTATCATCTTTGCCTTTTACAATGTAACTGCAGGTAGACAAACTCATAATTCACCATCTTTTCAGCTTAATCTCAGACACCTCATTATGATGTGTTTGGAGCTATCCCCTTCTTCCTCCCCCACATCTGACACATGTTACCCCTCCCACTGACTTCCTCTGCAAGTGGCAGAGATACACAGCAGGTATCTCTGTGTAAAAGACAGAGATATCTGTGGAAAGCCAACACAATGAGAAGAGCTGTACCAATGCATCTTTGGTCCATCTACCCCTTTTTTTGAAATCCAGAGCTGGTCCCTGAGTAGGATCCCACTTAAAGTGGGGCAACTACTCTTTAAGTGCTGAGAAAATCTTCATCTGGCAGACAGCTGCCATAACTCCTGTCAGTGAATAAATTATGAAATGCCTCTCAAAAGAAAGTTATAACTATAGCTAGAATATACAAGATGACTCATAATCCTGACAAACGATACCCCCATCTGTCGGATTCATAAAGCCAGGAAACTTTATATAGAAATCATACAACTTTACTTCACATAAAATCCTCCTGCCAAATCTGTATCTTTTCTAAAATAGTAAACTGCCTTGTTCTATGGCTCAGAACACTATTTTTGGACCACGTCTCACTACAAATAAGGATTACTTTGTTTCATTTGCATTTTATCTGACTGCAAACAGGTGAAAGCCTGGAGGGAGGGGCGAAAGGAATCACTAGTTGTCAGTAAAGGGAGCTCTGCCAGATGGCCAAAATGAAGGATGCAGTGAGTTAAACACATTTCACCTCTGAGGGAAGTGAACTGCGTAAATGTTTTTCTACTAGTAATTATAAGCACATGAAAAACTATGGCATTCATATGCTGTCTTATTTTCTTCAGAAATATTCATGCAGAAAAATAGCTCTGAAGATTAATAGTCAAGTGTAGTCAAGCTTTAACATGTGTTCACACATAAGACATGGATATTGTGTTACCATAGGTAAGTTTTTTTTGGGGGGGTTGTTTGTCAGTTGCTTTCTGTTTTTTTAAAGATGGTAAACACTCTCAAGTAAATGAAGCCTTGTGGATATCAACTCTTCACTGATCCCAGTAGCTTCTGCTATAAAAGTAATAATATTGATACCTCCACTTTAGGAAACAGATTTTAAAAAAATGTCTACTTAGCTGTTTAAATGCTATCTAATTAGCTACATTATCACTGAAGATGCTATAGGGAATGTTCACATGAAAAAAAGTTTATGCTCCAAGCATAAGACCTGCAATCCTATGTATGACAACCACAGATTTTCTGTGATGTTCAGAAAAAAACTGATTTTATTGAACCATTTCTCTCATTACTTTGTATGCAATTATTTTTCTCATGAAAAAAAAAAAATCTAAAAAAACATAATAGTATTTGCAATGCACCATCTCTTTTTCCAAGATCTGAGGTGACAGTTTAGTGCTTTGACTTGAGTTGGGGTTTTTTTCCACACCTTTGTAGGAGACACCACCAGTGAATCCTCAGATGCACTCTACCTCTCTACTTTAGTTAGGTCAGTCAGATTTGGTCCTGCTTTATATCACAACTCAAGTGTTTCAAAGAGTCTATTTCTTTTTCATTGAAGTGAGCACAGGAAAAAAAAAGTATAATTGGAATATTTTGTACAAAGAATTGTCTGGGTCATCACAGAGCCAGAACACCTACAGGGAAATGAAGTCACTCACAATGAAACAAGAACCTTTATTCAAGAAGATTCTCTAAGCAGTTTCTATCCTTCATGATTTATGAAGATGTGTTTCTATAGTAAAGAAAGTTTAAGTATAATTTAAAAAAAAATAAAAATCTATCTATTACAGGATCAGTCTTGCTGTTTAATTCCTCAGAAACTTCATTGTTTCCAGCCTTTCAAGCTTACATTACACAGAAAAATAATCAAGTTCCTCCCCTCCTCTCCATGAACAACAATGATGCTCCAGTAGCTAAACAAGCAGGCAGGAAACTTAGTCTCTAAACCCCAGAGAATACAGCCCCAGAGATCTGGACTTGAGTGCCAACACCCAAGTCCTACGGGGACAGCTCTTCTACCTTCTTCAGCTCCCGACAGCAGCATCCCCTCAAATGACTGCACCACGGCAATAGCTTACACTATGAGCTTCATCAAGCTGTGGTCATGCACATGCAACATGCAGAGGAGCTTAGCAGGGATCAGTAGCTCCTGCCACACAGTCCTTAGATTTATTTTTTCCCCTACCATTTTATATGCAACCAGAAGATTAAATACAATAATAATAATAGAGGAAGCAAAAAGCGAAACCTGAAAACATTTCTAGCAGTTTCACTGGACAATTGAAAAGAAAAAAAAAAAAAAAGAGCTTGTATAAGCAGAAATGTCAGTAGTGTAATTCAATCAAAATGTACTTTGCAGCACAAGTAATGGGTTTCAGGGCACCTTGCAGTATTAAAGGAACTGATCGGTTTATGGAGAGGGAAGGGTCTTGCTCACATTCCAGCTCAGGGATGTAAAGAGCTTCACAGACCTCTGCCATGGGTAGAGTTGATAAAAGAAATTGAATTAGCCATGCTAGCTCAATTAAATATACACAAAATTAGACCAGGAGAATTAGTGAAAAACCACCACAAAGCTGATTATACATTAAGCATTAGCTACTAAGAACATTAATGTTATGAGTTACCATAATAATTATTTTAAATCTGGACAATGGATATTTTGTTCTGTAGGTCTCCACTATTATACACTGTTGTCAGCATCTACACATTACTTAAAGGTTTTGCTTTTTGAAGAAACACATATTATTTTGAATTCTTTTCCTTTAAAGAAAAATAAATACATTGGTTAGGTTTGCTCAAAATTAGGATTTTAAGTTATCCATTTTGCACATACATACCCTGTATGCAGGTGAGTTTCCAGTATCCTAAATTGTTAGGGACCACAAACACCAATTCCCCCACACCACATGAAGAGAAAGATCCACCCACAGGAGCAGACTTTAACCACATGTTTGAGGGAGGACAATATGCTTTTCAACTCTGTCCTGAAAACACTTTTCTATTAAAAAAACCCCGCAATTTCATACATCACCATTCCTAATTAGCTGCTGGCAATATTTGCATTATCTAAAGCTGCTTCTCACACTGTGTGTGTCAACTCAGCACAGACTTTCTTGAACCACTACAAAGTTCAGCAATCATGCAACTTTTCTTTAAGCTAACCAGTGAACTTCCATCAGCCACTACCCACCCTCAGACAAGCCTCTCTGTTTCTCAGCCATTTCACTCCTTTGGCCAAGAGGGCAATCCACAGTTTACACTCCCCACCCCATCCACAGCTGATATTCCTGCTGAGGAGCTGAGAGCTTACCCTGGGCAGTGGGGAACGTTGACCTATTTTGTATCAAGTGAATGGCCTGTCTCTTCCTATATTTCCTGGTACGAGCCTTATTCTTCTGTTCTGCCCTGAAAACACCCAAAATAGAAACCATTTAAAGAGTCCAGCTCTTTAAACAGTTGCTGGGTCACATTCTCAATGAAAGAACATGAAAGATTTCTAAAGAACCTTTCCTGAGGCTTCTAAGCCCTGTAGCAATTACAGACACAACAAAGTATCTGCAGCCTGAACTACAAAGTACTTATTTTAAAACTCCTATTGTAAACTGCTGCAAAACCTCGTCACTAATAATAGCTTGTTTTTTGTTAGCAACATTTTAGAGATAGTATTTGCTCATGCAAGTGAATCTGTTAGCAAACAGTTTCACATAGGGTTATAAAAGTCTACTTGTTATTTTTTACCGTTGGTTTTTTTTTTTTTTTTTTTTTTTTTTAAAAAAGGCAATTTTGATTGAATAAATGCTACTTTTGGGCAAAGATTAAGTGCATGTGCTTTCCACAAGCAGGCCATGGCACATAGCTTGACGGAATAAGCCAAGCACCATTTGCTTCTAAGAACATCCTTCCCTGGTCCTATTCCTTCTCCTCCCCACCCCTTTCACAGTCCCATCAACAGCAGGATTCATGCAGCTGTACTGACTACCAGATCAGGGATCCAAAAATGCCAACCCATTACAAAACTCAAACAAGTCCACCAAAAAGCAGCATTTAATTCACTTTTCACTCAGCAATGAGCTTGTCTACTCTTCAGTGAGCTCACTATTGGTCAAACAAGCTTTATCTAGAGCCCTACCTCCTTTACCTACAGCAAAGAAGAGGTCTCACCTGCTTCTTTCAAGGCAGCGGCTCTAAAAGTAGCCCTACAAACATAAGGGATGAAGAGGGTATTTATTGCTAATTACTATTCTAAACCACAAAGGCTACAGAATACTAGCATAATTCACAGGTATTTGTCCAACACTTTATTTCTGTTTTCAGTGAGGTATGAAAGGCTGAACAAGCCAGGCAAAGCCCACTTTTGTTCTCCAACAGCCAGCAAGAGCTGAGCCCTAGGGAATCTGCTCATTAGGAGGTAGAGCATGCCCCAACATGTTCTCAGAATACACACCAGCTTGTGCATCTGGGACTTCCTGAGCCAGAAATACCATTTTCCTATTTAACAGCCTTCAGTAGATGTTTCTGAAACCTCTTCTGTCATTCTGTGAAACAATGCAGAGTACCACGCGACAAGCTCCCCAGCCCAACTACATTGTGCAGAAAAGCATTTCTTTCATGTGCTTTGAACCTGTAGCCTACCAGTGGTGCTCAGTGCTGCTGGAGAGCACAGGGAACACTCATTCCCTAGGTACCTCCCTCCTGACAGGCACAAACACATAGACCTCCATCGTATTCCTGCCACTGCAGCTCTCTTCCAGCCTGAAAAAATGATATTGTAGTTCGTCAATCCACTTTCAGAAATCATTCTGTGCCTTTAAATCACCCTTGTTGCTCTTGTCCAGATCTACTTCACTCAGACTGTGTCATTTTAGCAATGGCAGACACAGAAAAGAGAGGCCAGAACTGCACACAGTGTTCAAGACACAGGTGCAACCACTGCCCCTTTTGTGAAGTTTTCTGTTGGTTCTCTACTCTTTCCATATCTCAAATATTGATTTGGGGGTTGGGTGGGGGTTTTTTGACCACTGCTGAGAGGCTGCTTTCATAAGAATGTCTTTTACAATCTTAAGACATTACTTCTGAAGGGAAACTGGCAGCTCAAATCAATACATTGATTTCCATGTGCCCTTCTATTGCCTAGATGCTCAAACTCATAAAGCCTGTTTGCAATTTTTCAGTGAGGTCTCAGTCTGACTACCCTGAATACTTAAGTATCATCAGCAACTTGGTCACTTCACTATTCACCATCTTTTCCAAGTAATTCATCAATATATTGAGCTGCACAGGCTCCAGCAGAGACCTCTGCAATAGTTTACTGGTGGTTTTATTTTCATCATGAGATTTGCCCATTTTACTGCATGATACTTGCATTTGGTAGTTTTTCACCCATTATTAATTCATTTGAAGATCTGTCTTTCTAGTCTATTGCAGTGGCTTGCTTTAGGGTTTTTTTGCCTTTTTGTTTTGTTTTTAAATGAAGTGTGGTTGGGGATTTTATCAAATACCTACAGAAAATCCCAGTATATCACCTCACGTGACAGTCATGTTTGCTCACACATTCAACCATGTGCTTCAAACAACTCCAATAAATAAATGGGGCAAACCTGGTTTTTGCAAAAGCCATACTGACTGTTCTGCTATGCATCACGTTCACCCAAAGGTGAATTCTAATATTAAAAATAAACTCAGTTAATCTCCCTGATACAGACAATTGGCTTCTTGGGCTTCCCTGCAAACTGCCTCCCCCCTTGCCCTTTACCCTACTTTCAGACTTCTGGTGCAAAATCATATTAAGTGAATGATGTTAAGGTGAGCAATTACACATCGCAATTAGTTTTTCTGTTCTTCAAGGCACACCATATGATAGTGATGACATGTTTGCATCTATTTTAGTTATGTTGTTCCTTCAGTCACCTCTTCCACAGGCACCAAGACAAATCCTTTGGTACCTACCTCTTTCATAGAGCAGATACTGGGGCATTTAAATCTCTGACATTCTCCACTGGGACAGCAAAAGTAAAAAATAATGTGATTTTACCAATGCAACTTACTTCTCTGAATGCTTCTGAAAAAAAAGAACAAATACACACATCACACACCACCACCCTCCCCCCTACAGTGGTCCATTGGGCTTGTTGAGAAGTCAGGGGAATCAGTAAACAGTATTCCTCCTTCCAATGTATTTGATGTATTTGCAACAAAAACCCCAACAAAACAAAACACAAACAAACAAAAAACCAACCAAAGACAATACAAAAAAAATCCACACACAGCAAACAAACAGGATTTATTTATACTTTCTGTAATGTTGCAATCTGACATGCCATGTTTCTGTTACTTCTTACAGTCCCCATTTGGATACAACTTGCACTTTTCCAAGGAGCCTTTGGGGTTATTTTGGTTGTGCTGAAGGGGGTTTTGGTTTTGTTTGGGTTGGTTGGGTTTTTTTTAAAAAACGTCCTCTTTTTCCTTGCTATATAACCACACTATTTTTACTTGTCCTTTATTTTATTTCCTAGCAGGATATATATACCCTTTTTTCTTGGAGTCTCCAACGCTGTGCCTTTAAACCACCACAAAGATTTGATCCTTAACTACACCTCTCAGCATTCATTTTAAAATAAATAAATAAATAAAATCAACAACCATCCAAGCAAAAAACAAACACCACAAACCCAAACCAACTCCCACAGCAAACATCCTCCTTTTTTGCTCTCTCTAGACTTGTCCTTAGCTTTGGAGAAGGAATCTTCTCACTTTTGTTGCCCTTGCAGAGATGCTGAATTTGTGTGTGCTGTAGCTACCACCACAGGGCAGTTTTGCTGTGACATTTTGAAATTGCTCTGTATGATCAGGAACCAGATGCTGTCTCTCCCCTTATGAATCACCAGTTTGCCTATGCAGCTGCCACTAACAGTGTTTAAAGCTTATTTGCAGTATCCCATCCCAATATGACAAGTACCCAATCCAGGCAGATGTTAAAAGGTATGTGGGATGAGGCACAACACAGCTGCTGCACTCCAACCCTTTATGGTCTCTCCCATATTCCTCCATAGCACTGCTGGCATAACCACACTCATGGCAACAAAACATTGCCTTGTTTTTTCTTTTCTATGCCTAAACCCACTGGGATTTTGTGTTACTTATAGCAGGCTGCTGATCTGACTTGACTTTAAGCTTCAGAATACAGCACAGTTTCTCTGCCAGCTCCACCTAGTCCGGCTTTCTCTGTACCTTGATACTGCATTATCCCAGCATTTGTCATCCTCCTGCCACATTTAAGATGCATATTATGTCAATATCCCCTTTTAAAGACAAGCATTAAGTTCTGCATTTTACTACTTCAGTTTCTGGTATTAGTGCAGAAATACATATACAACAGTTTGATTTTATTTTCCTTTGTGCATGTTTAAGGAGCACTCCCCATTTGGTTCCACTCTTCCTTTCTGTTTCCTACCTAATTACTGATAAGGGACAAAAGAGGACCTACAGAGAGCGTGGCAGAGGAGTTACTGCCTAAGTTTTGTTCCCAGAACCTCTGGATTCACTGTGCCAAGGATACAGGCAAGATACCTAGACCACTGAGTCCTCTTCCCTTCTTAGGAACCTATCCAAACACCTTGGATGACCACAGTCTCCAATTCCCAACAAGAAGGTCACCAGGGAGTCCATACTAGAATAACAAAACCTGGTTTAAGTATATTCCTCATAATTTAACACTTCCTCTTACTTCAAAAAGCCTGGAAACATATTTTTCAGTGCAATGGGACACGTTACAAGGGGAAGGACTCATTATTACACTCAATTTCCTCATCACTAAGTCCCACCCTCCTGCTATCAGACCAGGGCTGCTACTTTAGGGGTAAGAATGCCATCCCTCAGCCCTGACATGCTCCTCAATGAGCTTCTCTGCCTCATTTCCCCTTTTCTCAGCAACAACAACATTCCTCACTAAAAGTAAACCTCCCCAGTAGCAGCAGTGCCAGGGAGCCCCTCCACTCCCCCACCTTCCTTCAGATCAGCCACCCTTGACTTAGAAGAGCTTTGGCTCTGAGAACCCTGAGTTGTTCTCAGAGCTAAAGATAAACCATGTTTTGGAAAGTCATAGCATGAAATTGAGAAGCACAAACATGAAAAAGATTAAATATCCCTACTTTTGCCTGGCAGCAGATGCTCCTAAATCCCCAATGACACCCTACACCAAAGCTTTCATAAAAATTCTAGTGGCATTCCATCACTGTGAACAACACAAAACCACCCTAAAAGTATAGAGCAACATATATTCCACTTGTGATTCAGAGTAGCAATATACAGAAAAGGTTAAGGTGCTGTGAGAGAAGCCACAGACCCTCCACTGGCATCAGAATTCAGAAGAATAAGCATGGGAATAGACTTCATCATCAATGCAATTCTTTCTCCACTACACCTGCACTGCAATGGTGCCACCATTAAAGAAGGATGTCAGCTCTATATGAGTAATTTCGGGGTGCAGGAGGGAAGCCCATGTATTAAGATTAGAAAGTTAATGTAAAGGAAGCTTTGAAAACAGTTCTTACCAACACTAACAAAGAACTAAATTATTCATACTACTGAGTGCAGAAAGAGGTGCTGACACAGGTAATTGCCTGGATGAGAAGCTTTCCAGTCTCCACGAGCAACAGTGAACCTTCGCTTTTAGATATATGCAAGAGGTCTTACCCTTCAATAGATGTTACATGAAGTGATTACTTATCTGCTTTACATCTAAGTTGTTTAAAATGAATTTTTCAACTCCAAGACTCTTGTCCTGATAAAAACAGCAGCTTGCCAGTTGTTAGAGAGTCCTTTAGTTCATCTCTGATATGCAGTAACAGCCCTCCAGGTATCAGCAGATACATGCATGCTGAAGGAGAAGTTTCCTTATTGATTTATCCCAGACCTCTGATCCAATAAGCCATTTATCACTGCCACATGGACAGCGACAAATAAATTTAACATGACATATTAAACACAAAGGCTATAAAAGGATTGAACCTCATTTTCCAAGGGGCCTCTGCTCAACCTATTAAAATGGGGGAGCGTGAGCTGTGAAACAGCCATTCTACAGCTGCAGCTTTGCTTTCACACAGGAAGAAGTCACAGACACAGTACCAGAAATTAATGACTTATTTTTTAAACCAAATGGGTCAAAGTGTCTCGGTAAGGTGCTTTCAGTGTTGACCCAAACCTTTTTTCTGAGGTGTATGGGGGTTTTGCAGATTTCTGTGATACACCTTAAAAAGCCTAGGAACAGAGCTATTGACAAATTTTCAACTTCGAAAAACACATTTATTTGTGGCAGAGATATAAACCACTGACACTTAACAACATTTCTTCTTGTCATCTCTACAAATAAAACAAAAAAACCCCAAAACAACAACGATAAATAAACACAACAACAAAAATAAAAGCAACCAAACAAAAACCCCCAAACAAACAATCCCCCCAAAACAAACACCACCATCCACCAAAAAACAACAACAACAAAATAAAAAAAAAAGCAAAACAAACAAAAAAACCACCAACAACAAACAGAGAAAGGACTACAATTTGCTCTCTGACCAGGCTTTATTACACACTTGTAAGTAATAATGTTTTCTCCTAGATCCTAAAATTCCACTTTAAAAAGTCCCTATTGAGACCAATCCTGGGGTTCCCCAATTAACTACATAAGCATAATGTGTATTATCCACTTCACTGACAGACATCATAAAAAGTGTAACAGAAGTCAAAATAAACTGTGCTGAAAACTTCCAAGGTGTACCTCTACAATTTTCTTATTAAATGAATGCAATTTAATCAATTGACATGTTCTTTAAAACAAATTACACGGGTGTTGTACCAACATCAACCAATTCAATGCCACATGAAGGCACTCTACAATACAGAGCACAACACAGCTCCTGCATTTGCCAGACCAGCATGAAATACTGCCAGATGACAAATATTTGCCTTGTTCACAGGTAGCACATTCCACAGTACCCCTACTGCAGCATGACTGGCTGATAAGAGATGTTATTTAAACACAAGACTGTAGCTTGCTTGAAATTAATGCTTTGGTTTCAGATTTGCGTAAGGGTCGGCTCTTGAAAAGCTTCTTTACTTTTCACACTTGTTCTTCTGCCCTAACAAGAGCTGTCCCATTTCCCTCATTGTCCCACTTCTTATAGCCTTACTAACATTACTGTTACTTTGAAAACCCAACTGAAAGTTATAAGTTCTTTTCTGCAGCTTCCAAATCCAATAATACTGCTGTGGTTAGGATGGAGAATTCATACATGGCTAATGCCGGAAGCCTAAGCATTACTCTCTGTGGAATTATTTATTTTTTAAGACTGCTTATGAATTTGAGTTCCATAGTAGCAATTACTTTGCAACGCTCCCTGAAAATTAGAGGAATTCCATGAAGCTGCATTCGGCTTATTGCAACTCTTCAATAAATAATTGAACACATGCACAAATAGACTGCCTGACCTTGCTGTGAACCAACACTCTCTAGCAGGATGCTGTGCCTGGAGTGGGGGTAAAACAACTCCCAAAATACCCTATTTGCCAAGCTATCCAGTGGTGAATGGGGTTGATGAGTCAGGCTGGTTTCAGCATTCTTCAACACCAAAAGCAGCCTCTTCTCCAAAGTTAAACATTCTGAGGAAGAACAAAGTACCTGATAAAGGAACCAACAAGTGATACCTACTGATAACTTACCTAAAGCTGCTGAGCTGACACAGCTGGCCCAGACACATCTGACTGACAGTCAATCACTTCATAGTATAAAAGACCAGTCCCACTTTTTAAGGGTAGGGTCTTCAAATACAGTCCTTCTTGGAGTGTGGGTGGAAATTCCTCCCTTGAGTGGGGACATCCCTCAAGGTTACTCTGTGAGGCTGATACAGAACTTACCCATGGGTGAGTAGCATCAATCTCTACTTAACTGTTTTTGCTAGCTTTAATATAGCTGCTCCAATATTGCTTCAAAAATAGTGCACTGTAATACTAGTAGTTGCAGCTAGCTATACTGTGTAGTAAACAATTCTGATTAATATATTTCAGTCTAATCGTTATCATAATCAGTTGAAATAATTTATTTATATAAATATATTTGGGTTGCCATCCCTAATCCTGCAGGACAAAGTCGTATAAAGGTTGGATAAAGGATCAATTACACCTGTATAAACCTATAACCTCAGACACAAATCATTGGCTAAGTCTAGGGCAAGGATTGGATCCAGATGCACCAGACTCCTCTATCTGAAGGCATTTGGAAAGCAAGGGGGTCCTTTCTGCACCTCATGACTCCATGGGAGGGTCCACCTGATAAAGTGTGTGAAGCTTCCATTCTCTCCAACACATAAGTCCACCAAACAAGCATTTCTGTTTACCACACATAGTTGCATCAAATGTAAACCATTAGACCTTGAGTAGTTTTAACCAAGCCCCTCATCACTGGCATAAAATTACTCGATCCTAGTTCAATTCAAAAAAATATTGCAAGACAACAGTGAAGATGGAGCAGAAAAAATTTTACCATGCAAGGGTTTGTTTGGCTTATAACACAGAAGGTAGCTCATTTGGAAAAGTCACTGCACAACTAAAATTATATTAGATATGCCAAATCACAATATAAATAGTGATTTATAGTTATTGTTATTTTAGTTATTATTTCCAAATATTTATTGCCCTTCACATGCCATAAAGGTCAGTTCACAATAATCCAAACATGCATATCTTGGATGGATTAGCCACACCAGTATGTTTCAGATTTAATATATAATTAGATTCTCTCTTAGTTCCTTTTAATGTGTTGTCTTTTAGTTTAAAATACCAGTCTATATCAAACCTTAAAATCCAGATTCCCGAGTATTGTAGGTATTCCTATTTAGACAGCAAACTAAATCTACAATGTGCTACCATCCCTAAGGCTTCTGCCTTTCTTTTTTCTGATGGGAAGGTATTATATATTCCAGCTCAGCAAAGCAATCTCACTTATGCAAGAAGAGCCAAGTGCAGATCATACAGAACAGCCAATCCAAAAACTGTTAAAACAGTTTCTTTTATAGCCACAACAACAACAAATCACGGATTGTAAAGGCATATTATATTAACAGTAATGGAAGAAGAAGGCATAACTGATAGTTTTTAAAAGGCTCACTGTCTTGAAGTATTCGGAGGGGGGAGCTGGGAAAAAGCTCAGAAAGTTGCTGACTGGACCACTGTATCACAAAAGCTCTCATTATGGAAGATGCTATTTAAAAATATTAAGCTATATATTTCATTATAAATTATCAAAATACAGATACAGGTTGACAGGGACAATAAAGCAACAACAATACTTCATCCAAGAAGGATCATTAAATCTTCATGTTTAGACCAAAGATAATGTCTTCTGACCACTTATGCCCAGGATTCTCCTCACTGCATATTGCAATACCCAATTTGAAACATGCTGATTCTTGTCCAAAGTGACCACAGGAGGACCTAAGAACAAACTGCTGTCTTTCAATTACTGATGTTTAACTATGGGTAGAACAAAATTACAGTGGAAACCTTGGTAACATTTTGAAGTGGCAATTCAGGGAGATTGCTAAGAAATATTTCCAAAAGGCAAAGGTTTCCCTGACAACCAGTGGTCTGAAAGATGCATTTTCTAAAATTCATTCACAGGCTGAACTATATCATCCCTCTCTCTGTCCTTTCAGTGAGGTTTGTGGGCTAAGAGTGCAAAGGCACTACAAGCAGTCAGTGATCAAGAAACCCCTCTACAGCCAGCAAACACTACAAGACCCTCAGAGCCTTTAAAAATGTTGAATTTAGCTGAAGGTGGTTCAGCAGAGTGTATTTATTTTGGCACCTCAGAGAGATTGCTAAGGAGCAGACTGAACTGAAGAGGGCTACAGGAGCAGCTGTGCAACTCAAACCACACTTCAGCGCCTCAGTCAGCACTCCAGCATCTCATCTGCAGCACCAAGCTCATCTCATGAGTCACACACACACACACACACACACAAAGAAACCACAGCTGATGTTGAGAACATGCAATGGAAATACCTGGAAGTTTCCAGAAAATGCAGGTGCCTGGGGGGATTTTTAGAGCTGGTGTTTTCTCTAACTGTTCTCTTCCTTTGCAGGCTCACTCTTACCAGCAGGCAGAAGGTTCACGCTGCAGCTCCAAGGCAGGACTTGGAGGCAGAGAACCAAGTACTTAAAAACCTCACATAGCCTTTTGCACTGGAGCTGGGAATACTTGTAAACAACTCCAAGAAGATTTAAAATATACTGTTAGATAAGACTGGGCTCAAATTTTCAGCCCAACCTTCAGATATTAAAATTTGATTTTCTTTTTTCCAAAATTCTTATCACAAACTTCCTGCAGCAACCAGGTGTTACTTCCATAATCAAATAACTTTGATTCTCACCTCCAGATCAGGCTGGGAGATGCACATATAATAACAACTGCAGACAGTTTTATCCCCCAGATCAGATACACAGTAAAACATATTAGAAGGTGACTAGAATTCAAAATATCTAGTTTCAGAGGCTTTTTGTAAAGAATATAAATTAGAAGTGATGAGGAGACATTAATTTCTGCTATTGTTTACAAGTCTCCTAAGGCACCACACAGTAAAGAATCCCTTATTAGAACAGAAGATTTTGGAAAATTATCCAGCACTGTGGAAGAGCCAAAGCTACTCAACAGCAAGCAACAGAAAACCCAAATGCTCTTACCTTCCCTTCCCATTCAGTCCTTGCAAAGTCATCCATCTCCAGAAGTACTATTAAAATCAGTTCAAGGTGCTCATCCTTTTGTCTCCCTGTGGGTCTGTCTCATTAGGTTTTGGCACATTTGTCTCTTGACCTCTGCTATTTGGTAATGAGCAGCAAGCACATACACTACCCACTCTACATAAATATTCCTTTTTCTGCATCGAGCTAAAAACTAGAGAGCAAGAAGCTTTGCCTCTTCAGATGAATTTCTTGCTAAACAAACTAGTGCAGAGACATAGGCTGGGAAGTAGCACACAGCCTTTGCTCACAGCAACTCTACTCCAGGCTAATGGGGGATCTGGGAATCGACCAATTTCAACAGACACCCCATGGTGTCTCCCCCTGCCTCCACAGACAAGTTTGTTACAACTGCAGCAATTGCTTTGATGCATACTGGGATTTTACTGTCATCTTTTCTGTACAAAGATTCACTAGCAGAACTATTTCTGGCAGAGTTTAAAAGTGTTGACGGGTCAAACAGGGGCTGACCTTTAAAGAACCAAGCCCTTAAGATATCTACAAGTACAAACTCTGCTGCTGCAAACAAGTATTTTGCTGTATCTTTATGGCTCAGGCTTAAGAAGCAGAGTAGGGTTTTGTCACTAAAACCAAGGTAAGGACTGAATTTAAAAGTAATAAATAATAAAAAAATGCCTTCACACCATTTAAGGCTAAAAACTTTTGGTACTATCCATAATTTTAAACACATTCTTTTCCCATCTGTAGATCATAAGTCACATCCTAGTATCTATTAAATAACGACTAATTTTAAGTTGTGTAAAGTTTCTTTATTCTTACTTATGTGGATAAAGACTCTTAAAATAGGGAAGAGAAAACCATGTATTTTGAGAAATATGCATCAAAAATCTCACTTATTAATTCCCAAAATGACAGATATGAAGTGCATCTTACACATGGATTTATATGAGGACTTAAAAGCTTCAGAAGCTTTCTGACTCCTCACTGCATCTGCCTTATTGGTATTCTAACAATGCTGCATTGTCTGAAAATGAAAATACTAACACTTCAAGATAACAGCAGATAATAATGTTGACATTTTGGTGCGGTAAACAAGTCTCAGCTGGACAATGTGGTTTACATACATTCATCATCTTCCTTTAAACAATTCAGTCACCAGAGTCATTCTCAATGGCTTGAACAACTTGGATACATGAATTTTTTTTTCATTAACACTAGAAGCAAGGAGGTTATTGTTAATTCTCCTTCTTTCCATAAGACAGTCTGTAAAAGAAACAGGAGGCACATGCTTCATAGAACAAGCTGTTGCCATGACACAGAAGCTGCCTTATTTTTCCCTGTAATCCTGTGACCGGCTCAACTGGCATCACAGGACTAGAGTAGCTGCACTATTCCAGACTAAAAACTTGGATATGTTTTGCAATGTTATGGAGCTGTTCCTTTGTCTGGCAGAAACAAGCAAAGTCCTAATGAAAGTGTGGGAAGCAAGGAGTCATCATTTGGGACTCCAGTGCCAGCAAGAAGCCACCAGCACTTTGGTTAATCCTTAAGTGCTTGCTGAGGGTATGGCTCCTCTCCAGAAACATTCAAGCAAGAGAGCTGGAGGTGGTTGGAATCAAAGAGGAAGCATTTTCGGGAAATCAGTTGTTTGGATGATGTGCACAGAGATCCAGGCAGGGCTAGTTAATGATGCAAGAAATACAGAAATAGAAAAGCTACAGACAGGGTAGGCTGCCATGATTGCTTTCTCTTCTTCCATTTCTGTATCCCCATCCACATACACCAAACCCACTGGCTCAGGCACAAGCACAACCATCTGCAGCTTTATTTAAAGAGCTGTAAGCAGATTGGTTCCCATCTCTCATGCATTCAGGCATTCCTCCTGATTTATCCCTCCAGTATCATTTGCACAGCCACAGACAGAAATGGGTATGCTTCCACAGAGGAGATGGGAATGAGCAACAGTCTTGGGGAGCAAATGGAAGAGTGGACAGGAGCCTGCAGCTGTGCTCCTCTGGTCCACCTCTTTGCCACTACCAGCATTGCTTTGGCTGTTCAGAATTAGGTCTTAACCCAGCTCAGAGAAAATACCTTCCTGAGAAGCACCTGTGAAAAGAGACCTTTGTGCAGACCCTCCCTGAAAGCACAGCCATGGGAACAGCTGACCCAACCTGCTGGGAGAAGCAGCAGCTTCTTAGAGGAGCACAGGGGAAGCAGGACCTCTGAACTGAGAGGTGTCACCAGCATAAAAACAGTGCAGAACCTTGGAGTCTGACCAATAACACACCACACCTAGGTGTGGACTTGGAGCAAGCACTGCAAGGTATGCACCAGCACACCCTGGGGAGAGGAACAGCCTCATCTCCAACACATAAGCATAACCAGAGTTATTAGGGTTTGCACAGGCAAACACAAAGCTGTGCAGAACCACAGTTTACCTAGCTCCTGTGCTAGAGGCATAGCAAACCATTCATCTGAAAGGGAGATCAAATCCATCTTGCCCTTAGCCAGGGCCAGGACCACTAAGGGTGTCATGTTCCACCCCTCAGGAGAGGGATTTCTGCAAGCAAAGCAATTATCATCTCACTGATTAACTAAAACTGCACAGTCCAATTGAAGGGAAATTGCCCCGTTCAGCTTAGCTGGAGAAATAAAGCATCCACACTCAAAGGTGTCCAATGCAGAATAAACCACAATAAGAGGTGGGATTTAACTGGTAGGGGTTAAAGTTCCACATACTGTTTTCCTCATCTCTTTCATATCTTGGTGGAAGGAAAAGTTATATTTCTAAGAAGAGCTGTTACAGATTCTGCCTTTTCCACAAGAAATCTGAAGCACTTGACTCCCATTATGATCCATTAGGCCAGTTCTGACTGGAGATGCATTACAAGCCATTTCCTCTGCACAGATGTACGAGGGCTCCCAGCATAGAAATGAAACCATATCACACACACACAAAAAAGAACATCTTTATGATCTGCCATAATTAAAGAAAAAACCCAAACATATAAAGTAGTTGAAGCATTCATCATTCAGTCCTCTTATCTTCTACTTGACTTGATTCACAGCACCATTCACAACAGTCACTGCCCAGCCTCAGGGACCTGAGTCTTTTCTAATACTGACAAAAACTCCCACCTAAATGATGATGACATGGTCTGCACGGGCTAAAAAGCTTGGGTTGCTTGGGTTTGGCCAAAGCCTGAAGGTCTGGAGCTATGTACAAACCTGCTAATCTAGATCCTGCCACCACCACACCTATGCACAATCCCTTTTGTGATTCTTTCATTTCACAGTAGGAAATTCTCCACTTGCTCTGCAGACTCTTTTTATTAACTGATAGCATACAGTTTTGCATGCAGATGCTTTAATACTTTGTTTTCATAATTGTTTTTATTCTGCCTCAAGTACATTCATCATAGATTTAAGTAAAAGTCGACCTTTAAGCAGATAAATAGTCCCACCAGAATTTACTACAACAGCTTGCAGGTTATGTGAATGTTTTGGTAATGCTACTGAATGCATTTTGTCACAGCAGAGCAGCAAGAAGACACTCACAGTATCCTTACTTGCAAGTATTAGTAACATCAGCCATGCTGATGCAAACTGACAAATAATCAAGTTCTGCATTTAATGGCATAGTGGGTTGTTCAATAAGCAAATATTGTCTTCACACAAAAAAACAAAAAACAGGAATTTTAAACAAAAAACATGGAAACTGCAGAAGAAATACAAGCTATAATCACATGGTCCAGTGTTATCACTCTAATATACTGTGCAATGCTATTAATCACTGAAACAACCACATTATTTTAAGAGCACTACAGAAAGCTTCTTGTTAGCATTGGCAAACCACTACATCTCCCAAAACCAAAACCAAATAAAAATATTCTAAAGTTTGGAACCAGCCAAGGTGAAAGCCTCTTCTGCTGCAGCTGAATCAAACTAGAAGAGGAAATGTGCTACTTCCACTTGAGATAATCTCAAATTACAATGCACTTCATCACAAAAAAGAGTTACATACACATCAGTGTCTCCTGTTTGCAGGGCCAGTGGAATCATTTGAAACTTTGCTATATATCAAACTGCTTCACCAAAACCCACACACAGAAAGAGCACTTTTCCATTCAGCATTAATTTTTTTTTTAATAATACGTACATGCAGCAGTCACCTGCAAAAGATATTTCAAAAACAGTGGAGACAGGCAGAATTACTGGTGTGAAAAGGTGTAGCCTGGGTCACCAACCTAACCTCCAGGATGTCAATAAGGGATCAAAATGCAGAGAAACAGCAGCACTTCCTATTTCCAACTGATAACAACACATGATGCCAGAAACTGGTAGCTAATTAGATTCCAATTAAACTGTTTACATCCTTTCTGAAACAACTGCAATATTTTATCTTGTTTGAGCAGAAATAACCATTTACACATTATACGAAGCAGCACTGTAGTAAACATGTCATGTTTAACTCAATGACAGATTTGAATGCTAGATTTTAAAAAAACAACCAAACAAAAAAATCCACCAAAACACCCACAAGGCATCATATTTATGCAATTTAAATTACGGTGTGATTGCAAAGCTCGTTAGCTACAGAGGTCAAAACATACCAGCGTTTCCACACTGTATGTTAACAAATTAGATAGTTATCTTTAGATACACAGGCTAAATTGCACCTGCATATAAATCCAGTGGGTCACACTGTCTGCAATGAATTTGAGTCAAAAAAAACAAACTAAACGTACAAAACCCAAAACAGTGATACTTGAATTGAATGCACTATTCTAACAGCAAGGTTAGCAGCTCCAGAGCCTAATCAAACACGCTCAAGAAAGGCAGGGTTTCAGGGAGAGTGCACATCTTACCTTTCACTGAGTGATGCACAACAGTAGCAATACCCAGACAGACCAAGAGCACTTGCATTTTAGTGGATTATAATTCTCACTGGACTGGTAGGACTCCACAGACCATTACATTTGGCACATTCCCTTGCAAATAAAAGATTCGATGTGGCAACACTTAGTCAGCCGCCAGCCAGAATCCTACCCTGAGTTATCCCAGTGTAGAACTACCAGTATTCAAAGGGGTAAATAACAATCATGAGTTCATAAACTATATAGATTTA
Organism: Corapipo altera; assembly: GCF_003945725.1. NCBI lineage: Eukaryota > Metazoa > Chordata > Aves > Passeriformes > Pipridae > Corapipo > Corapipo altera. Next base: position 7,744,147 of record NW_020884873.1, on the reverse strand, counting down.
TTTCTGCTTCTACCTCACTCTGCAACTCAGGCAGGGAAGCAACTGCTCCCATGCAAACAGTTGCTTAGAAAATATCTTCCCAAAGGACTCTTGGTGCTTCCAATTATTTTTTCCATTCCAAGACCCCTGGAATTTCAGCCAAATGGTGGATGTCATCTACTATGATTCCTTTCCTCCTACACAGTCCATTGACAGAAAGCACAATGGAGCTGTTATGTCTTCTTTATATTCAAATGGGAACTCGCTGCAGACTGAGCTTGTTGTCCACTTCTCTAAGTACACCTATGCCTTGGGTAGTGATGGCCACAAGCCTTTCACCCTGGAGCAGTCGTCTTCTAAACTTACTGAAGATTTTTCCCCTTTCTTCCTCCTGCATCAGATTGCACAGCACTTTTTTTATTTGTAAAAGTTTTCTTTTCTCTAGGTATCAAAGTAGATGCCACAAACTCACCACACTCCTCTCCATACAAACTTTCTTCAAATAGGGCAGATGCTTTGATGAAATTCCTGTGATAACAAGAAAAGAGTATTTTCTGATGACTTGTAAGGAAAGTTGATTCTCTACAGCCTTTCATTCACTTCTTGTGAGCCAACAGCATGAGAGGGCTAAATGAAGCTGGTAAGGAGTTAAGTAGTGACAAGAAAGCCTTTTCAACAAAATTCCAACCCTGACACCTGTGTGCTTGCCTGTAAAAATGTATTTATTCTGTTGCTAAAGTCAAATGTATACCCAGTTTCCAAATAAAACCCATTCTCTTCAAATGAGATTCTTCTCAGCTTGCAGTTTATCCAGTGTCAGGAAAACTATTTCAACGAAACATGTTTTCACACAAAAAGATGTGAGTCAAGTTAAATCAGCTCTTTCATCCTGAAGAGCTGCAAGATTCTGCTCTGGTGAGACCCCACCTGGGGTACTGCATCAAGCTCTGGAGCCCCCAGCATAAGAAAGTTGTGGACCTGTTGGAGCAGGTCCAGAGGAAGCCACAAAGATGGTTAGAGGGCTGGAGCACTTCTATCCAGACAGTCAGAGAGTTGGTGTTGTTAAGCCTGGAAAAGGAGAGGCTCGGGAGAGACCTTTCTGATATCTAAAGGGGCGACAAGAAAACTGGTGAGGGACCTTTTTACAAGGACATGTAGTGATAGTACAAGGGATTGATAGCTTTAAAGAGAAGGTAGGTTTAGATTAGATGCAAGGAAGAAATTCTTTACTGTGAGGGTGGTGAGGCACTGGAACAGGTTTATGCAGAGAAGCTGTAAATGTTCCAGGCCAGGTTGAAGGGCGCTTTGAACAACTTGGTCCTGTGGAAGGGGAGTTGAAACTAGATGATCCTTAAGGTCCCAACCCAAACCATTCTATGATTTCAAGGACAAGAGTCATCTCCTGATTCTGTGCTTGCACAGTGTTTAGATCCATGAGGTACTATTCCAATTCTAAGAATCACATGGGCCATATTAACACAAACAACAGACAGTGACGATAACATAAACCTTCCCAAGCAGAAAATGGCAGGCATGAAATAAGGAGACACGTTAACTTACATAGCCCATAACTCAATTAGATAATCTCTACACAGAAAGCAGTCAAGTAACTCCATCATGGTGCTGACATCCTGCTCATACACTGCCTGCAAAGCACAGAACAGCAAGGACACCTCCTTCATCAGGTGATGGGCCAACATTAGAGTAGTAAGATGTCCAGCCTCACAGAAGTGGTGCAATTGGCTACACTGAGCTCGTAAGCACTCAACTGAGCAGCTACATCACCCTTTCCACAGCAGTACACCAAACTTGGCAGTGGGGAAGCAAGTGCTGATCACATTGCTCAGCAGACAGTTCATACCACTTCAACATCACGCCACTGAGAGCCAGTGCCATGTTGGACACCCTTCAGCTGGAGAGAGAAGCTTCAGAAGCATCAGCTGCCATGCAAGGTGCCACTCCCAGGCCATCACCTTCACTAGCAAAAGGGTGTGTTTCCACTACCTGTTCACTACCACATTTTTTGGATTCACTAAGTGATACTTAACAGTAGAGAAGTTTTACTCCAGGACAGAGTTAAAGTATAATGGCAGGTTATTACCTAGCAATAACTTTCATAAGTGCCCTGCACTCAGACTCTGGTAGCATCCTGTCAATCACCTTAGTTACTACCAGAATCATTAATTTGAAGTACTCAAGGTTGTTCAGACTGAGGAATCTTAAGGAAGAGGAAAGGCTGCACTGCACCTCCCTAAGACAATACCAGCCAAGTCCTAAGACCCTGTGCTGAAGAGTTCACTGCAAATATGATGCGAGACTTGCTCCTATTAATTTCTTCTCAGAACAACAGAAAATGGCTGCTTAAGAAATTGTGCATTCAATTACCATAATTTTCAACTTTGGCAGACTTGATTTGAAACAAAACAGTTCAAATGAAGAGTTACTTTGCATCTGATGAGCACTGATGGACTTCTGTTCACAAGCTTGCTCATTAAAGAGCTGTCAGAACCTTTGTCAGCCCTCACCCCATCTACTCTCCTCTCAGTAAACAGTAATTCCTACTGGAAATAAAGAAAAAGAAGAAGAAAAAAAAGATAGCACTGTCACTTGGCTTAATTTTGAAGTACTTGATTTCAGACTTTTCAGATCACCTGGGAGTGATGCAACTCCATATTAGCTCATTTGACACCTTTTATCTCTTCTTTCCTCCCCCCAAAATAAACTTAATTGCTCAGAAAGCTCACATTTGTTCTGATTTAAACTACAACATTCACAAAATGGAATTCTTCTGTCCCAACAGCCCTAGTTAACTCCTGTTCAGTGTTTTGGATTGACATCCAAACACATTATTTGAACACACAGACTTACAGATGCACACCACCCCCCTCAACTTAAAGCAGATTTGATTAAGAAGCACCTTAGTACCCAAAAAGCTGTTTCCTTCTTAGCTTAGTTAATCAACTTAGAGTACTGTGTTGTCAATGATATGATTGGTTTAGATAAATACACGACTGTTTGGGTGGTTACAGGGTTGAGTATTTTAAAATTCATTGTGTACCTTTATAAAAGAAACTCTGGAATTCTCTACAACATACAACATTTTTACAGATCTCTTAAAAAAAAAAATTAAAAATCATTATCTGCAGCTATGCCATAAGGAAGAATGAAGATATGAATCAGTATTTTTCATACTTCTGTTTCAAAGGTTTTATTACCAGACTCATGCCATTATATCTCAAAGTTATGAAGCAGCTAATTTTTTCATAATTCATTCTTTGAAGACCAATTAAAATCTGAGAAACTAGCTGTCAAAATCTCCATATTTCCTCAATTTTACTGTATTATCCTGGGAAAACTGCATAACTGCAGGCAAATGATATACAAGAGATAAAAGACAGGGTCAAACATGCCTTTTCATTAAACTTCCACCACCATTTCCTACTGAAGAGTACACACTGCAGAGACTGTTTCTAATTAACAAAGTCCAGGTCTGGCACTACTCAGTATTTTTATGAATAATGTTGGCAGCTACAAAAGCTCTGAAGAGAAATGAGACATCATAGGAGATGAGCAATCCAGCAAAAGCCTCAATATGATTCTCTGTCAGAAAAGAGCAAACATAATCCTCAGATGTATAGAAAGGAATTAGGAAGCAAGAATACAATTTTTCTCCCCAAGTAAGGTATTAGCTACACGGATGTAGGATTAATCAAGAGTTCCAATAACTCATTTAAACAGGACACTGAAAATCTGGAGATGATGCAGAGAATTACAACACTGTCTCAAGGTTACATGAAAACTCATCATTGAGGGTAAGGAGCTCACTCTGTTTAGGAGATGAGAGGCAATGATGGCTCAGTGACTTGACTATAACATCTAAAAAAAAAAAAAAGAACAGAAAAAAAATCACCTCAGGCAGAAATTTGAATGTCCTTGAGGCTTTTTATTCAAGCAAAGAAAAGCACATAAAAAGGAACGTCCAGCTGGAATTAAATTTAAAACCCAAGATATTGAAATGTGAGACTAGGTAGAGTTTTTAATCACAGAGGGAGTTAACCACTAAAATTAATTGCCAAGGAAACAGTCAAGTCTGCCTTTTAATGTCTTCATATTCAGACTGGATGCCTTTTCAGAAGATGATCAGAAGACAAATGCAAACCATAGGGTTTAGCACAGAGCTACTATAGGAGTTACATTCCAGCTCTTACTCCCAAGGTCAGACTATAAAAACCCTAAGTGCTTTTTAACCCTTACACTCTATGAGTTTGTTCCTCCAACCAAGGGCAAATCTGAATGGTGTAGCTGTAAGCACTTCAGATGGGACTTCTCTTCCCCAGCATCATGTCATCTAAAAGTTTGTTGTCTACCCTAAACTAGATCTTCTCAGCAAAGCTACTTTCAAAAGTAACCTTTTGCAGCCTGTTTCTCCATCCCTCTATCTGTATTAGGTAAGAAGGGAGCCTCAAAGGCTACTCATTTGACATTAGGGTGACAGACGGTGAGCAAGATGAGTACAAAATTTCATGACAGTATGTAACACTATTAAAGACAAAAGCAGGAATTAGTTACTCGGATGCTGGCAGTGCAATCTGAGCCTGGTTTAAGCCAAGGAGAGGTTTGCCTTTGACTTTAGTGACTCCAAAACTTTTGTCCCTATTACAAATTACTCATATGGCAGTTGCACCTACTAGTCTTTTAGTCAATGCCTGGGATCCAACACGGGCTGGGTGTTCCTCGAAGTGGAAAGGCAGACCCCTGCTCCAGGGGTCTGAGAGTTTAAAACAAGAACTAGCAGAGAGATACGTGGGGTCCTTGGGGAGCAGAGGAAAACAACCAGACAATATTTAGCAGAATAGACACAGTGTTCAAACAGCATCAGCATGACTCCAGAGAAACTGAAGGGAAGAGGATGAGATTCCTCACAAAGGTGTACATAATGCCTCTCCCAAATGTATGTGGTGAATTCGTCTGACAAGGCATTAGCCATTAAATCAAAAATAATACTTCACCATGCTGTAATCTGAACTTCTTTCTCGATGACAGATTTAAATATTTAACACGCGCAGCAGAACACAGTTTTTCCTTAACTAAGAAAATTCACAGCAGTAGCCTATAGTAACATTGCAAGATGACAGCTCATTTCTGAGGGGCTTCCACTGCAGCACAAATTTCCAGCTTAACTGCTAGATAAGACTTTTTTCTAACTAAATAAATCCAACAAGAGAAGCCATGTGATTCCCCCCCAACCTTGCTGTTTCTTGCCTCATTTCAGTAAGAGCTCTTGAAGCTAAATGCAAAGTTTTAAATATCCCTTTACATATGTAAAATGAAGAAATGTTTCCGCTTCTAAACAATCCCACTAATTTGTCTGCCACTAAAATAGTCTCTGAATACAAGCCAAAGAAATATTTTGGAAAACCTAGACAACTGTGCGTGATGCAGTTTTCCAGAGATTTACTCCAGACACCTGAGAGAGAAAATCCTAGTAATTGGAAAAAGAGAATAAAGCCACTAAAGAACAAGAAATTAAAGAGACTAAAGTAACAAGGCAAGAAAAAAAGGACAGAAAACACATATGCATCAGCAATTACTTGTGACTTTAAGTAAGAGGCATTCCTTGTGTGATCCTTAGAGAGAATTTTAAAGGACAGACACAGGGTGTTACAGGTTTGAAAAAGATCATGCTGGATGTCTGTCTTCAGTCAGAGGAAGTTGAGAGAGGCAAGATCTGAAACATGAAAATTACTGTTATCTGTTAAGCCCAGTTCTGTTAACAGTCCCAGCATCCCTAATTTTGAGGGCACATTTCTGTACCCATGCAGGGAGGGCTCCTTTAACTCTAGCCCCAGAGCTTTGGGATACAACTGAAGAAAAAAACCAAACCAAAGTCTCACCTTTTGAGAGGTAGAAAAAAAATCAGACAATGCAATAGACAATGCTGAATTACTATCAAGTCAGAGATTAAAAAATTACCACCTAACTGGTGTTTAGAAAAACCTGCTTCAATAGAAATGAAAACAGTATGAATTCACATTCATACCTCCAGTATTAGTGGTCTTTGTAGTGCCCATTAACGTGTTAACTTAAATAATAACTTGGAAGAAGAATTGCATTTTAGGTTTCTATCAGCAGTTTTATCCATGCAGGCAAGTAGTAAGGACAAGACTAAAACTTCAAGTTTCTCTGCAGACTAGTCTAAAACACAGGTCTATTTAATGGAAAATAAGACAAAACCATAAGCTGACAGTATAATTTCTATGAAGAATGCCCTGTCTTATCAACAATTTATTTTTTAAGCAAAAGTATGTATTAATGTGACCACAGAAAACAATTTTTTCAGCATATTTTCCATTTAATCAGAGCCACTAGTACAGGGATTTGTTGCTGGGCAATAACTCTAAATATTTGTAAGCATTCACCTGCTTTCTTTTACAGAAACCATCACGAACTTAACAGCCTATGCTGCCCTTAAGGCAAACCTTACATATTTAATATATACAAGTAGACAGAAACAAATGGAACAGAACATAAAATGTTGAAGGCTAGAAACCAGGCTACTTTGTGGCTGTAACAGTCTTTGGATCCTGAAGAATCAGTTGAAATCTCTTTGAAGACCATCCACAATGAACTGAAAGCTGCAACCAGCAACTTGTTCAGCCAAGGAGAAGTACACAACACTAAACCCTTAACACTAAAATCCTTTGGCCAACTCATCCAGCACCTGGCAGAATACAAAAGCCTCACCTATCAGATTATGGCAGAAGAATTCAATAGGGAAAATGAAAGAGTAATGCCATCAAAATGTTTAGTTTCATACACTCACTTGGTTAGCCTATGGAATCCAACCCAGACTGCAGCCAAAATAAAGGCACAGTTTTGTGCTGAAATTACAAAGTTCTTCTCTTCCAATGCCACCTCTCTTTCCCTCAGAAAAGAGGATAGAAAAAACTGACATTTTAGGATTCCGTGCTTAGAATTTTATGGTAGAGTTAACAAGGAAAAAAAAAAAGACTTTTCTAAATGTCATTCCCAACTACTTGCCAATAGATAAGAAAATCATAGAGTTCACCACTTCCCACACAGCCTCAGAAAAAAGTTATTCCAGAAGCTCAGTTACCACGTCAGATATATTTCCAAGCTGAACTACTGAAACTGTAGAATGAAAGTAACAGCATTATTTAAGTCCTTACTTACCCAGAGAGGAACAAGAATATTCTGATGCCTTTCAGGACACACCAGCAGGAGCAGCACATTTTATACAGTCAAGACAAAGACACATAGCATAGCAAAGAGAAGGGCTATTCATGACCAGGCAGCTCCCATAGTCCTACACAAGGAGTATTTCTGACCACATGGGAAATGATATAAAGCCAAACAAACATATACAGATAAAAATGCAAAAATTTCTCCCAAGGGAAGTAGGAGTCACAGCCCTATAAACACTGCCCAGGCACCCCACACAGCTAATCCCTACTGCTCTGGCACTTACTCAGAAGCAAGCAGAATGCAGGCCCACTATTTTCCTTGGGCACTCACCTTTCTTCTCTTACAGGGAAATGGGTCTTTATCACACAAATACAGTAAAGCAGCACAACCTTCTCAAAAGTCCCAAGAGACAAGCACTAAAAAGCAGGCAGCCCCAACAACCTTCCTCCTACGAGACAGCAAAATTTACAACCCACTGCGTTAGTGTGAACCCATTTTCACCTGCAATAAGAGCCAATGCTCAGGAGTGCTGCTCCCTGCCATTGCAGCACCACTTCAGCATGGGGAGGTTAAAGTCAGAGCAGAACAGGCAGCTGGGAGATAGTCCATCTCATTTCTTTACCACAAACATGGCAGGATTGTTTATTTATTTGTTTCAACCTCCCTGAAGCATCAAAACCCTCCAGAATAAATATAACAGACCCTGAGCCAAAGCACATCTTTAATCACAGCTCCTGTGCTGTCAGCTGGCCCTTATTGAGCTGGCCCAGCCTTCAGGGACACACAGCTGAAGCAGACAGACTGCCTAAAGCTATCAAACCCAGCTGCTCTTTACTTTGCATAGCACTGGAAACATACAGATCAAAGCAGTAGTTACCAACTCTGGTGTGAAAACTAAGACATGGAAATAGCTCCTTGAATATTACTTAGGATCAGTCTGTAGCTTTTTAATCAGAATCCCCATGACTTCTCTGTTGTAACCACAGGACAACCCTATCCCTCAAGACCTACCTTCTTCTCCTTTATAGCCTATTTTATTTCTCACCTGATCCTGTTGCTAAGCCACACCCACATACCCACCTCCCCCCCCCCCAAAAAAAAAACAACAACCCTACATATCTCTTGTCTAAACAATATCACTAAAATTTGTGGTTAAGGACTGGAAACATTCCCTTTCACATGTTTTTTCCAGAATTGCATTAAGGAGCAATCAGTAGTGGGCAGTGAGGAATGAGGATGACCTCAATAGGTAAGAGTCAATAGATGAAGGTAGTAATCCCTTTTTTTGGGAAAACAACAGCAGGAATAATGTGTATGACTGCAGGCTTAATTATTCCTGTGCTGTCATGGTGGGACTTCAGGGAGAGTGAGAATACCTGGTCTCTCTGAACTGCTGTAAATTCATTCCTGTAAACGCCAAATGTGCAGAAAAACTGGGTCAGCCTGCTTTTCTTCAAACACTCCAAACCAGCTTCTTATCCTGAGGTGCTCTCTCGAAAAAAAAATGCTGTCAAAATTTGACAACTCTCTAGATATTCCTACATGCAGAAGATGAGGGACCCAGCCCAAACAGCACAAGAATGGCTTCACCTCCAGGGAGGCATCCAGCAGTGCAGCAGCGGCCACCACCAGATTTCATGCACACACCTACACATATTCCTGATCATCTTATTGCATGTTTGCCACTAAAAACTGTCACCTTATGCAGTACTGAATCCATGTGAATTTAAGATAAGCCTCTTCGTGACTGTCTGTGTGTACCTACAATAAAAGACATCAACATTCAGAACTTGCAGAAACGTCTGTGTCGTTCATAAATTATGAACCAGACTTCTTTAAGCCCTGGTAATTACTACAGGTATGCAGCACTGTGAAGAAATGTAATATTTACAAAGAAATGCCTCAGTAAAATGTCAATATTATAAAACCTATAATAACTGATCAGATTATTTTGGACGAGAACTTTAGCAGATATGAAACAAAACAGCTTTTTTTTTAATGCTGTCAGAGGCAGCCCAATTTACCAACTGTAAATTACACCTATTTTTCTGCTGCTTTCTTGTCCTCTGTTGCATACATTACAGAGCATGATTACCAGCACATCTTATGAAGACTACCACAGAAAATAAAATCTTGCAATGCAGTTCACTTTCATTCACAAGTCACTAAAAATATTTACAAACAGGAGAAATATTTTAGAAATATTTTACATTATTATGGCCAAAATCAGGAAATTACAGACAAAACAAACAAACAAACAAAACCCTGCTGCAGAAGATACAAATAATATTTTAATTTGAAATTAACAGCTCTGCAAACCTCTTCCCCCCCCTTTTCTCAAAATACTTTGTACTGCTGTTACAAAACAGGTAAAACCCCACCTATTCTGAATGACATAGATATGCAGACAAAATTGAGACAGCCTGGGAAATAAAAAGGCTTCCATTGGAACTGAAAGGAGATAATGTAATTTGTTTTAAATTGTTTTTAAGCTTAATTTAGAAACTTTCATTTCAGTCAGTTACAAATGAACTGACTGTTTAACTTCTGCATCACAGCCAAAGTTATTATGATCACGAATATAACAGTGATTGCTGCAAACAGTAAGATTTTTACTTTCTTTTGAGAAGCCATCTTGTTCCAGTTCCTGCTGACATTTATATACTTCTATAAATCACTGTACATAGAGATAGACAGGACAGGGGAGTTGTGTTTATTTATTGTTGTTTGTTGAGGGAAAGAACCAACATTCTCCATTTTCTCTCTTGATAGTCATGGTTTATAGACCCCACAGAACATCTTGATTTACAGACATGGCAGATACAACTCTGTGTAGTTCAGTGGAGAGGATGTACATTTTAGGGGTCCTGTTGCTCCATGAATTTCTCTCTACCCTCTTAATGTTGTTTGTTCCTGTGGGATAAGAGGTCTGCATATGTCACAGTTTCATATTTAGATTACACTTATTACTGGATAAAGAGGAAAAATAACAAGCCTGGAATAGTCCATCAAAGATATGGTTAAAAAAATCTTTAGCAATGAGATCATACAAACGAAAGCAAAAGAATGTGCTGTGCTCATCTAACACCTGTATCCCAGTTCCAGCTAGCTCAGGAGGTCTTCCACAGGTGCTTAAATCTAATTGTGCTGGGGACGATCCAGTGAGCAGCCTTCTCAGGTGAGATGTTCCTTTTACAAATTTGACCTCTTGTTCTACATTCCTCTGTTTCATCTTTATGGAAGTGACGAGGGAATTCAATTGGAGAAGCAAAGACCCTCTGTGGATTTCACACGTAAACCATGAGTTTTGAAGCCAGTTTTAAGAACTCTGTGTAGACTCACAGACTCAACACCATAGCTGAAGGGGAAGGGACTGCTGGTGGTCATCTGGTCCAAAGCTCTGCTCAAGTCAGGCCTCCTGGTGCTCTTTGTCCAAGACCATCCACTACTTTTCTAATTCAATATTGCTCTAAAATGCCTTGCTTCAGTTAGACTTTTAAAGGAATGTTATCTATTTGGGTAAAGTGGATCTCTGAAGGGCATGTTATCCCTCTTGGCTTCTACAGTCAGTGGGCTTCAGGACCAGACTCTGCTCTTGTCTGTAAGAAGCTGCCTGGTTTGTAAAAGGTACCTGTACTGTGTGCCCTTCTCATGCCACACTGCACCAAGGCACAAGCCTTCTCACGACTGTCACAGAAAAAAATCTCTCTACAAACAGATCCCAAATCTGAAAATGAGAAAGGAATTTGGCTTTAAACCTCATCAGAATGCATTTCAGCATGGAAGGTGACCCAAGTTCCATTGCACAAATTTAGGCCTAACTAACCTGTTTTCTATGGAGTAACTTGGTATCTCTTGGTGGCAAATTATGACCAAATTTGACTGAAGGATATAGACTGCAAAGGTGATTAATCTCTCCTACCAGCTCTGTAAAAACAGACAGCTAACTCAATATTAAATTTATCAAAAAAGTAGTAAGAATATTATTTTTCCTTTTCAAAAAGTAATATACATTAACTTTATGAAAACAGATGGGTTTACATCTCATAAGAACAACACAAAAATCAAACTACAAACCACACTGCCAGGGCACCAGGTCATTTTTGACTCAGAAGGCAGAGCACTGCACACTGTCACCAGTGCATCCAGTCTGCTGCCAAGTCCTCCCATCAAAACACCTTATAGTTCTGGGAACACCATGACAGTCACTGTTAGAGTTGTGTGACTTAACACTATGAAGAGCCAAGTTCTTTGCCAGCACAATTCTGTTGATTCCAGAAGAGGTGCTGCAGAGAATTCAGAAATAATTCACAGTGTTGTCATGGAGCCCAATGTTTCCTATTTAAAAAAAAAAAAAAAAAAAAAATTGAAAAAATACTTGCTGTACCTGGCTCTGCATAGCTTATGAGAACAGACAGAAATTACATTCTGTATTAGCACCACTGGCTTTGGCTGCAGGCCACAACACGATCTTAATAAAAACAAACTGGCCACCAGAAAAGGTTTTGGTCATGGATATGTTAAAACCACAAAATTGTAGTGTAATTACAATGGTTAACAGAACATGGACTGAAAAAAAAAATTAAAAATTGCTCTCCTCATTAGCTACAACCTACCAAGGACACTTGCATGTTTGCATTGCTTACTGGGAGGCCAGTACTCTAAACCCCTCAAATATGATGTCACATTCTCAGCCATACTCATCTTTACCATCATATCACCAGCTGTCAGCTTCCTGAAAAAGTCAGGTTTGCCCTCATTGAAGGAATAAGGGGTTTATCAGTAGTAAAAAATTTGGAGCCACAAAGTATGTCTTGGATACCTAACTTTAAATTTCAGTCATTGACACCTTTTTTTAGCAGAGCTCTGGCAAGGATACAAAGAAGGTTGTGAAAGAAGTCTCTGGAGGCCTCTACAGTTCAGCTTTCTGTACATATGGGGAAGAAGGTGGACAGAAGGAGCCCTCAGACCTCGATGAACCACGTTCCTTTGTTCCTTACACTGTACTACCACCGCTCACTGGGCTCATCTAAATGGCAACGTGTAGGCCAGACACTGCCCCTCTGCAAAGGGGGTGAAGAACAGCTGTTGAAGGACTGTGATGTGCCAAAGCAACCAAATGCTTTATTTCACCTTTAGGCCCAGCTACCACATGAGTGAAGGCAGGATTCAGAGTCACCACCATCTCTCATACACCACAACTGGAAACAAGAGGCTACCTCTGGCAGCTGCAACAGCTGGATCACACTGATGGGACAGCACAGCTGATTCTGTGTGTACCATATGAGAATTGGGTGAAGAGCAACCAGGGGATCAGTAATTTGTTTTGCATGATTTTGCTTCTTTTCCTCTTATTAAAAATATCGATGGTTGAAACCGACTTTTAGTGAGAAGAGTCTTTAATCACACAAGGGTCCAGTTGCATAAGAGCTTGATGTTACAACAAAAGATGCACAAATCAGTGAACCATCTGATGATTTAGTTTTGGGATTTTCCACCACTGCCTACACAAACAAAGCTAAAGGTTTGTGACAGCTGCTTGTGTTTCGATTATCTCTTTCAGGATCTCAAAGTTCAAAACCACATTCTAGAGAAGCAACTGGCAGAAGGAAATTATTTCTAACAGCCCATCCACAGAAGAGGCCCCATTTTATTATTAATTACTCATATTGCCATAGGACCTAATTGTCCCAGCCAAGAATAGAGGCTCACTGTGTTCATTCAATACAAACAGGCAGGCAAGGGCAGGCCTTGCCCCATGGAGGTTGCTCTCTACAAACTCTCAGTCCAAGTTCTACATTAACCATTGCCAGCTCTGCAAGAAGCTTGATCTAGTGCTCAACACACCCCAGGAGATTTTAGCTGGACCAAGCTCCCAAAGAACTGCAGAAGTCATGTGTCACAGATTTAAATGAAGATTTCCCTCGTATTCTCATTATAAAGCACATCCCACATGCTGGGTCTCAATACAGTAAAGCCTGACATTTAACTTTTCCCCAGGCAGCAATATAAACAAGGAGTACTTTGTGGGATGAGGCTACCCACTGACAGCAGGCAAGGAGAGGCGAGATGCATTCTTTGCAGGGAGAGGTGGCTGGAATTTGGTCTCCCCCCACCCACAGTGAACAACTAGGTATGGGGAAAGAGCAAATTAAAAATTAAGCATGTCAGCCTGTAGGGATTAGTAAATGCTGATGTGAAAATCTCAGTCCCAGCAGAGAAGAGTTGTGGTTCTGAATGGGTAAGTGGGAAGGCGAAGGAAGAGGGTTACAAATAGTGGGATGGCAGCCAGGAGAAGTCAGCTTCCAAAGGGGGAAAGAGCAAAGTAGAAAGGGTAGCTCGGGGGGAGCGATGGAGATGTACTCTGGGATCACCAGAGTATGGGGCAGGGGGACCAGAAAAAGACAGGACAGCCCACAGGAGGCAGGATGCAGAAGAGCTGCTGATGGTCTCTAATGACAAGGGCTTTGCCACTGAAATGGTGCCAAATAATGAATTAGGAAACAAAGGAATTTTATCTAAGTTTTTCATCCTCATTTTTCTTTTAGTTTTGATTGTGTTACAGTAGCAAAACTACCAGCAACATCATTCCTAAATGGCCTTACTGGTCACACTGGCACCAGTGGGAGATACTGCCAGTGCACACCCTGGTCAGTGAGCACAAGGCAGTTGATTGCTTTGGCTTTCTGGTTGACTGGCTTTTCAAAATGGAAGGATTTTGGAAGATAAATGATTGGACTAGATCTGAGAAAAATACGTGTTTTCCTTGTGATTTAGCTGTATTTACTATGAAATTATGGCTGAACAGCCTATCCTTCCACAGCTTCTGAACCTCTATTACTCATCTCTAAATTCCCCATATTATTCCTTAATAACAAATCCCTGACAAAGGTCTCTATTTCCACTGTAAAATCCCTAATCTTCTATTTATATGCCTGAAACTCTTTGTGCCAGGCATTGCAGAATCCCCAGGTGTTACTGTCATGCAATAAATAACAATTTATCCCACCCTGCTGAGACTTAATGTGCCAAACTGCAGCTCAGGAAACAGGCAGTACTCTGATTTTTCAGAATGTTTCCACTTTCCCAGAATGTGGGCTGTTCTGTCACAGGGTAACAAAGAACTAGACCTGTTTACTAACTAAATTACCTTTTAATAACTACAACTGACTAATGTTGATGCTTTCATTACTCTATACATGTGACACCTGTCAGACACATTATTTCACCAGAGTCTCTTTCTGCTAAAGACCCTGACCAATGTCAGTGACCACTGAGGCTGGATGTGATACCCAACCCTCTGGCAGCAGCCAAGGTCGTGCTGACTCACTCCCTCTGGCTTTTCCCTGCATCCATCCAGTGCCAGTGCTCTGGTAAGTGCTTGACTATTCATTACACTGCCACTTGCAAAGCTGCAACTCCTCTCTCCACAGATAGCACAAAGCATTGGCCTGCAAGCTTCTAAAAATGCTGCTTATCAGAGTTTGGACTCCTTTTCAAGTGGTAGATTACTTTCTGCTACAAAAATAAGTGATTGCAGGAAAGGAACGTCTGCCATAGGGTTTTGGGGCAGAATTCAGGATCCCCTTTCCAAAACCCGCTTCTTCAGAGTAGACTATTTAAGAAGCACATCCTTGAGTAACAGCAACAAAGCAGCAGCTGTCAGTAGCCAGCCCAGCATCAGCTGGTGGTGCCTAACTCAAGTTCTCACTCATTAGGAAACCACGGGGCACATTTCAAGAAGCATCTTGCAAACAAGAAACCTCCACAGAATAAAAAGTGTACACAGCATGGTCCTTACCTGTAACTCTTCCTGTTATACCCAAGGAAAGGGTTATTTATACCCAAACAAGGCTTATATGCTCATTTTAGGTTTAAGTGTCTTCTCATCAGTCTAATCTACTGCAAGAGCAAATTCAGCAGTCATAAAAACATAGGCACAACTCTGAATGTCTCTAATGTCAGCCCAGGAACTAGTTGAACTACTTTTAAAGCACCAAGTGCTAAAACTACAATCAAGGCAACACTGCATTTTCTGTTCTTGAACCTACCCACAAGCAAGAAGACAGAAAATACTTGAAATCACAAATCATGAGGCATGTTAAAATAGATTCCATTATGCTACATAGATAGCAAAAATGTTTAAAGACAGAAGCCTAAATGTGTATCCCAAGATCTACACACTCTTACTCAAACAGTGATGAAAAACAAGTGTGATCTGTAATTTCAAAGTATGTGGGCAAGAAGAAGTCACATAGGTTTCAATATGAGGTTGGTCAGTCTGCTTAGTAAAGCAAACCCAGTGTTTTCCATGAAAATTAAAATACAGACTTTAGGGACAAAATTCCAGGTAACTAAATTCAATAATTCAATTCTATTCCTTTAATATGGTTTTCCTTTTGGGAAGAGTAAGCATCTAAGAATCTATAGCATCATTGTAACTTCAAATTTGGAAAAAAATGCTATTGCTGAACTGTATTGCTCCAGCTTTGCTACTATTTTTACACAGCTGAGCTTACAGCATCTTAAGTGAAAGTTTTGTTATTATCAGATGGCAACAGTCAGACCTTAACTGGCAGAAAAAAAAATAAAAGCTTACCTAATGCCCAAGAAATGGAATTACCTAATGCTCAAAGTAATGCACTCCTAACAGACACCATGTGACTTCATCTCCCTTATTGGTATACACAGACAATTATATCCCATCTAACTACTGTTTCCCTTTTATATACATATATATATATACACACACACACACACACACATATATATGATATTATATCCTTTATTTCACAGAGGAGTCCTTGTTACCATATCCTTACAATTTACTTAACATTTTGTCACCAAGGGCCCAGATTTATGACTGAGGTTTTATTGATTAGTAATTGATTCAGTGCACATTTTTAGCTTACTGCAGATGGAAGATATATGCCCGCTTAAAACTCTTTCCTTCAGATTTCTGCTGGGTTTTGTGCTTGGTTGTGGTGGGTTTTCTACCTTGTTCTAACATATTTGGGCTAGCCAAGTACATACACATGATCATATACTGAAGCTCAGCAGAGTTATGAAAATTCATTACACTGCAAGAGTAAGATCACGTTTGAGACCCAGTAATTATAGTTTTGCCAGTTCTCCCTTCTTTAGTGGGAAGAAATCCAAATTCTCAGTTTATAACACATTTTATCGTGTGCATCTTGATGACAGTGCTTTTTGCCAGAAGGTGGTGGGCAGAGATTCAAATAAATCATTGCCCCCTTTTATCTTTGACTTACCCACATAGCCAGGACTTCAGCACTGGTCTTCAAAATGACCTTGAGGTGCAACCCTGAATATGGGGTATATTAAGAGATGGCATTCTCCACGTGAGATGCCTTAAATCAAACCTTTCCTAACTATTTGTTGGTGGGAATTACATGCAGTTATCAAAGAAAGAAAGAAAGGACTGAATGAGAAAAACTTTTCCTACTCACCTAGAAAACCCCCAGAAACTATGAATTATATAAATTACAAGCTATCGGGAGTACACTTTTAGTAAGAGGAATCGCAGATTCAAGTTGGACAGTAGTTGTCAAATACCTTGGATTAGACATCAAATTGAGAACCAGAGGCTATATCTACATAGACACTTTAACCCAACTGTGAACTCCCCATGTGCCTCAAATGCTCCAGTTCTCTTAAAACTCAAATGCCAAAAGGTTGAAAGCTCTATCCTTCTGGACAAGGATTCCAGTGCATCTTGCCTTGTGTGTGTGAATAGACAACACTCCAGTCCTGAGAAGACAAAATCCAAATCATGCTGCATTCCTGTTCAGCCAACAGCAAAGCTTTTATAAATGAATTATTTCAACCAAGCCACCTGTTCCTTTTGCCTGACCCAAATTTCTATCTTTATACTTAAAAGTTTGCTGATCTTTTTCTGTCTTCCTATCTGAGCTTTAAAACTGCTGGGAGCTGGGTTTCCTCCTCTAAGTATCCAAACCAGAAGTTAAAACTGCAGCTGTTAACAACTTCCAGGCAGGAATTAGCCATTAGTCAGTGATGACGAACAGCACTTCGCAGTTCATTCGCAGTACACTGACATTTAAGTCCATCCAGAGTGACTAGGAACCAAGGAAAGGCTGTTTGGTGCTGACAAACTTCTGAGTGCACATTGAATGCATGGCATTGCCCCTGTTAACTGTGTGTCACCTGTGAGTTCTGAGAGAATAAAAGATAAAAAAAAATAAACAAACACAGACAAAAAAAAACACCCCAGGAAGGAGAGATGAAGTTTATATAATTTAGCTGAAATGTCCCCAGAGGTGATTGACTGGAGTGAAAGGCGACTAACTCTGGTAACTGGCCAACTCTGGTAACTGAGGATGTCTTTCATGCTTCTTGGTTAAGCACAGTGTTATATATCTGTTAGTGCTAGCACTAGAAAACCACTTGCTGTGTAGATGGATTGAACACAATGCAGAGGTAAATTAGGTCTGATTCAAAGGAGCAAGGGTGATGGAGATGGTATGGCAGGACTGTGTGGCTAACAGGCCCCATTCCCAGTGCTAATCACAAGGACTGAGTGCATTATCTAACCTCACTGGGCATTAGTTTTCTTGTCTGGGGTTAAATAAACAAACAACCCCATAAACCATACAGCAAGTTAAAAAAAAAAAATTCGTTTTGTAACACCTTATGAAAAAGGTGCCTTCTTCCTATGCATTTACACAGCCAATCCAATTTTAAAGCTGCCCTAAAAGTGATCTTTCCAACAACAATTTTAATGGTGAGGCTGCAGACAAGTCCTTGGTTGTTTCATTTTCAGTCCATGCTAAAACATTTCCAAATGTTTCTAGGAATCCCTCATGTCTTTACAATAAATGAGCATGGCATGGAAGGTCTAGTCTGCCAGAAATGGCCAGATTTCCTACCTTCACACAATGACAAAAAGGGTCTTTAATATAAAAAATTCAGCAGCAAATGAACACTAACTAAGATAGAGGGCAAAGACTGAAAAAAAAATAAAGACTTAAAAGTATATAAACCATCTTGGACAGGAGACAAATACTGTATAAGAATGAAGTAGAAAATTATGGGCTGCAGATGGAGAGAGAGGAACCCCAAGAGAGATGAAGAAAACGGAATTGGATGCAGTCTTAGTGAAAGCCTTTTGCTGTTAATAGCTCTCACAGGTCCGTCCCAAAACCATATATTTAGGACAGTGACCCGCTTCTTCTTTTAACTACTAAGTTAATTAAACTTTGATAGTGAAAGAAATTCAGAAACATAAATATTATAATCTCAAAATTATTTTTAATATTACCCTCTGCAGTGAAATAGAGTCTTCAGTAAAACACTAATCTGCAACCTAGCTTAATTTCTACCTGCCTACTTCAGCTTTAGGTACCTGCCCTTGCTCAGACACATTTTTCACCTTCTGACTAGTCCTAACTACTTCCATCTGTAGCTAGTCTGTACTCATGGACTGCATTCACAGTACAGCATCAAAAATTGCTGGTTTCTCCTCATTGTCATCTGCTGCTACTGATGTGAGTGGTAAAGGGACAAAGGGCACATTCATGTCTCTACAGGCCATACCAATTCCTCTAAATTAGGAAAATACCCTCTCTCCCCCTGCATAAAACAAGAGTGTTGTTGAGTTCACAGGGAAGTGAGGCAAGAAGAGGGCTATGAAAGTCACGCCACAAATGTAAGACAGCTCAGCGGAAATGGCATCCTTTTCAGTCTCTGCCATTATAAATTAAAATCAACCCTCCCCCCCAAAAAAGTACAGTACAGAATTCTATTAAATTAAACATTATCCCCTCAGGTATCAGACAAATATGGAAGGGAAATCCATAGCAAAGGCAACTGGCCAGCAAAGCCCTACAGCATAGCAGAGACATGAGGGATGCAGGAACAAGCAGTGATTCAGATTTTATTTCCATTGTCCATGTGGAAAAAACACCAATGCAAAAACATGAAGAAAAATGAGGTGCTGAAGAACAAACACATTCAAGCTCATTTGAAAAACTCAGCACTTGTTCAAAAAGAAAGCTCTTTTTTCTAGAAGCCCTCCATACAGCCAGAAAAATACCTGATCTTGCATGTATTTTCCTCCAGCTGCCAACTGCATAAGAGATATAAAAATTGCCCAGGTGCAAATTTACTCTGTCCATCTGACTTTGAGAATGCTCCCCATTTTATTATGATGAATGTTCACAAATTATTGTTTTATACCAAATCTTATTTTCTCCACCATTGTTTTGCCCCTACTTGCACTTTCAGTAAAGCCAGGTGTTCAACCTGACTGCTGTTGTGCACACAGACTGCACACACACCCCTGAGAAAGAAAATCCACAATGCAACACAGAAGGGAAGGAAAAGTATTTCAACTAAAGGAAGTTATTTTTTAAAATCCATTACAAAAGGCCTAATTCCAAACAGATGTGGACCTTCAGATTAAAATCTCTTCAGTGATCCCTAATTTTACATTCTTAACCCTTAGACAGGAAGCAGCTCACAATAATAATGCCTGGCTTACCCAATAACACCTCAATCGGTCATATTAGATTTGGTACTAATCCAATATTTTCTAGAAAATCTATGGAAAATGTACTTTTCCATGACATAAAATCCAGTTGCAACTTCCATTTCTCTCTGAGGAGTTAAACCCAGATGACTGATTCAATTAGAATCTCTCAGATAGAAATGGATTTCTTTGATGAAAGAGTAAAAGTAAGAAAATAATTTAACTATTGGGAAAACAAATTCAAGTCTGTTTATTTTGTGAGTATGTGAGCCTCCACTGTTTAAAGTTGACCATCACTGTTTGAGGGCTGTCTATTATAGGAGGACTAATATTGCATGTTCATCTGTACTGGCTCATAATGATACAATGCAATTACTGAGAGCAAGTGGCAATACAGGTCCCTGGAAAAGAAACGGTTCATCTACATTTTTCTTTGTATCCTGCCAAAGGTCCAACAATAGTCCTAATTTCCCCTAAGATGATTTCAGCTGCTTATGTTTTCTGTAGGCTAATGCACAGGATTCATTTCCTCTTAGAGGAAGCAATCCTGACATAATTCGATGAGCATCTCTCTTAACATCAGTACCCGCTTAAGCAGTTCATCCTGTCCCTCTCTTTCCCCTGCATTCATTCCTGACTTCTAGGCAATACAGGTAAAACAGTTTACAGGAAGGTATTGTGAACCAGATCATGTAACCAGCCTGGGTTACAGACAGCATACACGCCTTCCTCAGTTTTTTTTAACTGGGGTTAGTTTTCTGCCCTGGTGTGACGGTATGAACAATGACACAGCTGAGAGCCAGAACAGAGGCAGGAATGACAGGGAGAGATGTAGGATTGTCTTGTCGAGAAATGAACACATCAAACTACACCCTTAGTAACCCCAGATCAATGCAGACTTAATGACAAGCCAGAAAATATTACATTCAAGCATGAAGTGAGGCTATGGGTCCTCTGACAGTCACCATTTCCAGGCACAATGCTGTTATGTATTGGGTAACTCACAGCAAGCTGTTACTGGAATTTAACTAGGCACAGTGGGCATCCTCAGAGACTTTGCATTGCTTAAGGTCCCTTGCTATCTACCTCCTTTTTTTGCTAGTCCACACTCATTCTCTCAGCAGGATCAGCTCTGAGCTCAGACCAGGTTCCTTAGGGCTGTATTCAGCTGGGGCTTGGAAAGTCCCATGAAAAGAGACCGCACAGCCTCTGCAGGCAATCTGTGGGACTCCCTGTGCTCATGGGGAAACAGTTCTAACTTGAATCCAGTCTGAAATTCTCTAGTTTCAATTTATGTCAGTTGCCTCTTGTCTTCCCACCATTCACCAAATGATAGAATGGGTAAGGTTGGAAGGGACCACTGGAGGCCATGTGGTCCAACCTCCCTGCTCAAGCAAGGTCCTGTAAAGCACATTACTCAGGATTGTGTCCAAACAGCTTTTGAATATCTCCAGTGAGGTAGACTCCACAATCTCTCTGGGCAATCTGTTCCAGTGCACTGTCACCTGCACAGTAAAAAAGTTCTTCCTCATTTTCAGGAAGGAATTTCTTGCATTCCAGTTTCTGCCTGTTCCCTCTCATCCTATTGCTCAGCAGCACCAAGAGAAGCCTGGCTTCATCCTCTTGACATTCTCCCTTCAGATATTTATAAGACACTGATGAGGTCCCCTCTCAGTCATCTCTTCTGAAGGCTGAACAGGCCCAGTTCCCTCAGTCTTTCCTCATAAGAGAGATGCCCCAGTCCCTTAATCATCCTCCTTGCTCTCCAGTGGACTTGCTCCAGGAGCTCCTTGTTTCTCTTGAATTGAGGAGCCCAGAACTGGACAGAGCACTCCAGATGTGGCCTCACCAGAGCAGAGGAGCAGGATCACCTCCCTCGACCTGCTGGCAATGCTCTTGCTAATGCACCCCAGGATAGCCTTGGCCTTCTTGGCCACAAGGACACACAGGTGGCTCACACAGCTGGTTGTCCACCAGGATCCCCAGGTCCTTGTTTGCAGAGCTGCTTTCCAGTAGGTTGGCCCCCAGCCTGCGCTGGTATATGAGGTTATTCTTCCCCAGGTGCAGGGGATTTGCCTTTGTTAAATTTCAGACAGTTCTTCTCTGCCCATCTCTCCAAACTATCAAGGTCCTTCTGAAGGGCTGCACAGCCCTCTGGGGTATCGGCCACTCCTCACAGCTTTGTGTCATCAGTGAACTTGCTGAAGAGGCATCTACTCCTTCATCCAAGCCATCGATGAGTAAGTTACCCAGTATCGACCCTTGTGGGACACCACTGGTTACAGACCTCCAATTAGACTCTCTACCATCACTGTGAAGAGCCTGGCTCTGTCATCTCAATAACCTCCTTGTACGTATGGACAGGCTGCTGCTGAGTCCCTCACAGCCTTCTCTTTTCCAGGCTGAACAAGCTCAGATCCATCAGCCTCTCCTCACAGGGCAAGTGCTTCAGCTCTTGACCATCTCTGGTGTCCTCTGCTGAACTCAGTCTGGTTTATTCATGTCCTTCTTGTATTAAGGGATCCCAAACTGGATGCTGTTTTCTAGATGTGGTTTAACAACTGCCAGTTCGAAAGTGATAATCACTTCTCTCCATCTACCAGCAATGCTTCTGCTACTAACAGTCCGGGATGCTGATAACCTTTTCAATGTGAGGGCACACCACTGTCCCACATTCAGCTCGCTGTCCCTCAACGATCCCCAAATCCTTTGCCACAGACCTGATTCCCAGTCAGTCCCCAGCCTGTAATAACTGAATAAAAGATTTGCAAGCTGCTGCTTGATTTTGCAAAGGCATTCCTTATAAGTGCACATCCCAAAATGAACTGCTCTTTCCGTAGCAGGGTATGCCCTAGAGACAGAGGGAGTGTTGGCTGGACTCTGGAGGAGACAACAGTGCAAGAGAGTGCTTGAGTACAAGTCCCTCCAGGTCTCTAGGTCCCTCTCACCCTTGCCCTGCCCTCACGGCCTTTCTGAGTGACACAATGCCAACAGACCCCAAAGACAAAGTGATGAGATCAGGATGACATGCTGAAAATATTCAGCCTCATTTGACACAAGCCCACAGACACTGTCACTGAAAGGAGGTGTAAAGATATACTGAGATGGCATCAGTTCACAGCTCCCAAGCTGCATATTTGGAACACATTCAGCTTTGTGGAGAATTGAGAACACCTCAGTGGGATTTATGAGCCACTTCACACTTTCCTAAGCATCCTGTGATGTAGACAGGTGTGCAGGGCAACCATTTAACAGGACTGTATTTGGGATAGGAAGTCTACCCTTCTACCTTTTTTGGATCCGGAGAAGTCCCACCAAATGTGCACTTCAAAGATGGAAGAGGCAGAGGTGATTCAAGCAGTAGGAGTATGAGAGGTTTTGGAGAACAGTGGGGGAGCTGGTGGGGCAGCATCGCTTCAGAAGAGAGAAGAGATGGAGCTTGAGTCACCTGTGCTAAAGTAGTGCAGGGAAGAACAACACAGAAAAGAACCTGCCAGACCTTCAGCTCTATTCCTCAAACACCATTTTCAGTCACAGACCAAGAATTGCTTCTGGAAGCCCTATTAAGTAGTATTGTGAGTAAGCGCTTCACAATCATTGATGCAACATTTCTGTGAGGTAAAGAAAACAAGGACCTGCCAAGGATAGGGCTACTCACCAATAGCCTGGTTTCCAATACCTTACCAAGGATAATTGTGTTTAAAGTAAAGCAAATATCAAACTGCATCTTCAGCCTGTAAATCAGATAGCCAGTGCTATGTGCAATCCAGGGGAGCAGTTTATCTCCACAGAATGAAATACACAAAAGCCAAGAAGCCAAGAGAGATATTGCCTAAATTAGTCAGTCAGAGAGGGCGTTAACGAGAGGAACTTGAGGATCTACTCAGCTGCTATGTTTATGATTTGATTCCCAAAGAGAAATCTTTGCTAGAATTTCTCAGGCCTAACTGTCTTGCAGAGTTGGACACCAAAGCTGCCTTCCATCCCCATTTATCATGGCTAAATGTGACTGATATTTCTCTGCTTTAAAAACTTTCCAGACCACAGGTGCCCAGGAGCTAATCAGGGAATCACAGAATGGTTGAGGCTGGAATGGATCTCCATTGCTCAAGCAGTGATAGCTACAGCAAACAGCTCAGGCAAGAAGATCAATTTGAAGCCATTTTACACTTCTTTAGAAGAAATAAAACTAACAACACACATTATTCTTACAGCAAATGCAATTTGAACATGTAAGAACACAGATAATAAAACCAGTAGAAAATCTTTTCCACAAAATATGCTAGTAATAAACTCCCAACTCAGCAAGACAATGAAAACTAGTTACCTTCAATCCCATGAGTCTCAGTCTCTGAATTCTTACGGAGTGCAGGTTAAAAGGCATATCTGCTAAAGTAACTTTCTGAACAGGGGCCCTAAAACTATAGTGTTTTACCAAAAGGCCAAAATTGCACTAGATTGAGATGTAATTGACTAAAGTGGAGAAACATCATTTTTAGACAGAAAAAAAAAAACAAACCCAAGCCCTATGAAAATTAATAAAGCTTTAAATAATAATAATGTTTCTGTAACATAAGTCAATCTCATGGCCCAAAACATGAAAGTCTTGGGCTAAAGCAGAGACCTCTGAATACAGCAGAAAAAACATCAGACGTTACTAAAACAATTCATATTGCATGGTGGATAGCATATATCCTGTACACAAGTATTAATATTTAATGTAATAGATTGCAATTTGCTTTTATTTCAACATCCTATAATGGCCTTACACTCCCATCTCATTCTCCAACAATGGAAATTATCATATAGTTGAGGTTCTGTATTGCCATTTATATGGAAAAGGACTGCTGAAGTTCACTGGAGCTTTGGACTGCCAAGGAGCATAAGCGAAGACTTCAGACCCCAGACTGGTAAACCATGGCTGAGTAGTTAAAGACAGGCAGCTCTGTTTCCTGAGCAAGAAATACAACGAGCTCCTAACAATGGAACAAAATTCAGTAATGAAACAGTTAAAAAATAAAGTCTTGCCTCAACAAAACTAAAATACAGTAACTGAATCAGCTCAGAGAAGGTCTGCAGAAGGAGAGGTAGTAGTCCTGACATAATCCTGCCCGTCCTCTTGCACTGCTATTGCTCATGAATGGACAAACTACTTGTTTCAGCACAAACCTGAGGTCTAATTTCTATACCCCAGTATGATTTCAGAGAGGCTGCAGATGTAGTGAGGTAAGAGCAGGGGCAGAGATTCCTGCTGGGAAGTCTTCCCAGCTCCTGCTAGTCAGTCGGTCAATCATGGCATTTGATGTCCTGCCACTGGCCAGTATGTCCTTGGTAGGGCTTGCTGGAGTAGGAACATGACCCTTCTCCACACATTTTGGACAGAGCTTTAATTAAAAATAAAAGCTGTTTTCAGATGACATCTGCCACTTTGAGAGCTTTCAGACAGAACCCTACAGCCCCCAGACCTATGACCCCAAGTCTCCAAAACAGTTTGCCTGAACTACACCTGAATTCTGCCTCACTAGTGTCATAAGAGGTGCCATCTGCTTGTGTCTCACCGTCATGACTCTGACTTGTGCTGACAGAACAGGCATAATGGAGGTGGTAACACAGAAGCTAGAAAACAGATTACAGCAATAAGAAGGGCTAAGAGCAAATTCTCCTTCACAGGGCTGCATGCACAGTAAGAATCTGTGGTTTCTGCTATAAAGGTTAGAAGTAAGAAATAAAAAATCTCTTGCAGCCTAGGTGGGGGATGGAAATTGCCCTACCTGCTTCTAAGGAAAGCTCTGAAATTGAGAGCCCCAGGTCTGGACTGGAAACTGGAGAGGCTCCACTCTTGCTTAGAATCAGGCAAGCTACAGGATTTCTCCTCTTCCTGTCTCCATGGATATCCCCTCAGTATCCATGCTGTGGTTGGCACAGTATGAAGGCATGATCCCATGGGACACATTCTGGGCTGCAGAGCATGCAATCCCATTGACTTCAAGGGCAGGTAAGTAGGAAGAGAGTTTGTGCCCATCTTTGATTTCAGTTAACCGTGTTGACTCATCCCTCTAGTTTAATAATTTCAAGTCAATTCCTTGCACTATCCCTTCTATCTGTGACCACGTGCACCCATGTGTGATCCTGGCTTCTGATCAGACTTCTTTTGTACATGCTTATGATGGGGTAACAGCTAGCTGCAGCTCGGCTTATCTCCTTCTTCTTTTTTTCCCTAGAAATTGCGTTGCCCTTTTCCCCCTTAATTCTGTTCCTCTATTAATGTCAGGTCATTTCAAATAGCACTGCCTTCATGCCAGTTCAAGTTAGGTATCTCTGTCGCTCAACCTGTGATTACTGGTTTCAAAGTCCTGAGCCTACTGCATAGGCTCAGGGGGGTGGGGAGGTAGAGATCAAGTTTAAGGAGATCAGTAGGTTTTTCTGAAAAACAGCTTTATTCTTCATATAGAAAATATAATGTTCTCAACTCTTCTGGACACTGAACCAAGTCTGTAGCTTAACTCATTTACCTGCAAGTAAAATGAAACCTTTATTTTATTAAAAATACTTCCAAAAGGGCATCAGTTAGTATTCTAAAGAATATATTCATATATAACCTAAATTTTGAAGTGGCTTCCCTCAATATGGATTATGTTCGTGGTTTCTAACAGAAATCTCATTAATTCTAACGGAATTTCTACACATTACATATAGCATAATTTTTTTTGTTAAACAAAAAGATACATTTTAAATTTGGGAAAGTATCTATCTGGTACTTTATCTTCTCTTTACCAAACACGTAGTCAGTTACATTCTAAGATAGCATAAAAATACCATGAAGTGCAGAGCTGTGAGCGCTGCAGATGTGTGCACGCACACCCCTTCTGTAGCTCCCGTGTATGTGCACCATATCAATCTCAAGTTACTTCCCTTAATGATGAGCACAGGAACAGTGATGATTTTTCAGTCATATTTAGCAGAGCTGAACGTTAAGGTGTAGCACTCACCTACTTTATACTTCGAATGTTACAAAAACACATTTAAAAGATCACCTCAAATCACCTCTCCAATCAAGTCTTTCACCCTTTCAGCATGACGCAGAAGTTTAATTTCCACTGATGGGGGAGTGACCTGGAGACTGTTGTATGGTTACTTCGCCTCCCTCCTCCCCCCTTAATGGCAGCGGTTCCCCTCACTGCCAGAATAAAGCGGGTCTATAAATAACTTCAAAAGGAATTGTCTCTCTCCTCATGCACTGCAGACAGCTGTTTACACAGATCCCGAGTCCTTATACAGTGGGTTTGCCCAGCTCTTATCCTACGGACTGTTTCATTTCCTCTTCCTAAAAAAAAGCCTTGGGCGATGCGATGGAGGTAGGACCTGAGGGACCCTCCACTGCCGCAAACGCCTGTTCCCAGAAGTTGTGGCTGCCGGCGGCAGGGGATGGAGCGCGGCCCCGGCCCCGGGGAAATTTACCCGGGCTAGGGGTTTGCGATCCCGTGTAATCCGTCCTTAAGCTCCATGGTCCGGGCTGATCCTCGGCCCCGGGAAACCCCTCCTCCCCACCCCACGAACCCCGCAGCCGCTCCGGGGCCCGCACATCACCACATCTTTGCCCGCGCACCTGCAGGGGGCTGGCCCGGGGCCCCGGCGAGGGACGCGCGTGGGGCGCCCCCGCACCTGCCCGCACCCCCGAGACAAAAGCCCCGGCTGGCTCACCTCCTTCAGCTGCTCCAGCTCCTGCTTGAGGCCGTCATACTCCGCCTCCAGCTCATCGTACTGCTGCTTGAGGGTGAGCTTCTCCTCTAGCACCACCAGCCCGTACTCCGCCGCCTGGATCTTCTCGTGGGTCGTCTCGGAGAGCTCCCGGGTCAGGCGCTCGATCTCGCTCTTGTAGTGGTCCGCGCCCTGCAGCACCTCCTCCGCAGCCATAGCCCCGCCGGCACTGCCGCGCCGCCGGCGAGGCAGCCAGGGGGCGGCCGCGGCCGAGGGGCGGCACCGGCGGCCTGGGGACGGCGGTGGGGACCGGGATGAGGATGGAGATGACGCCGGGGGTCGGAGCCGCCTGCGGCAGCCGCCGCCGAGCTGCGGGGGCGGTCCGCCCCGCCGCAGCCGCGGCCCCCTCC
>NW_020884873.1:7652753-7715943 GCF_003945725.1 Corapipo altera | reverse complement strand
CGGGCGGGCGAGCGGGCGGGCGGGCGAGCCCCCGCTGCCCGGGGCGGCGCGCTGGAGGCCGGGGCGGCGAGCGGGGCGGCCGGGAGCGCGCCTTCTCCCGGCGGCTCCCGGCGAGATGCTGCTGCTGGCGCCCGCCTCTTCCCGCGGTGCCGGCACCGCCGCCTCCCTTCCACACGGTCCCTCCCCTGCGCTCTTTAAGATGACAGCGTCCTCAGGTCTGGCATTCCCGCCGGGAAAGAAGAGGGGAAGCGGCGCTGAAGCGCGGCGGCACCGGCAGAGGCTCCAAGAGCGGTGGGTGCCGCGGGAGCGCGGCGCAGATCCCGCCGGGATGGCGGGGATGCGCCTGCGGGGCTGCTCCTGCCCGGTGCCCCCTCCCCGCCCCTCCGCGGTGTCAGCGCCTCTCGGATTTTCTCAGCGTGTTGCAGCCGTGGCCACAACATCAGCGGCGGTGCGGGTAGAAATAGAAAGGGAGATGCAGCCCAGCAAACTGCGGGAGCGGGAGGATGGCCTCAAGCATTCCCCTTTCTATTGCGGGAAACTGGGAAAGAAGAGCTACCTGCTCCTTTCCCTTTCCCCGGTGAATGAAGGCACATGAGAATGGTCAAGGGAACCTGGATGCAAAATAGCAGCGGGGTCGGGGCTTTGGGCTAAGGCCACTCTTCCATCACCATTAGCACCAGGTCTCTGTGCCACTGATGAGACAGCGGGACAAAACTGATTCAGCTCAGACGCGGTCACACCATTGTTTCTCTGTCAAATTAACCGGAGGACCTGATGCATAGATTATGTCAGTTTTATGCTGGCTTTTTGCTGGCTGCAGAAAGACAGATGCTACTTGTCCAGCATAAAATTAGAGTGGTGCAGACAGACAGTAACTGATCTCATACAAAGCCTGCCAGTAAAAAGTTAACACACCAGATTAGGGGCATTTTACATATTTGAACTGGAAGAGTGATTTCATCCAGGATCAATGTCATAACGTACCATGCCATAGCCGGGTTTTTTTGGGTTTTTTTTTGGTACTAGGATTTTTAAACTCAAATTTACTGTTTCTTCAAACTATGGCCTGCAAACCGACCTGAATTGATATTGATCAAGTTTTGCTCTAATCAGTAGCAGGACCTGTTTTTCACGTTTTACAGACTTTTTTTTTTTTTTAATATTAGTTCTTTAAAGGTTGGCATTTGAGTCAGAATTTCCAGGAAAGGAAGGTGGGTTTTTAACACAGAAGTTACATCTAGAAAATAGATATCACTGCCCAGCAATGCAGTGCTGTATTGGAAATCAAAGACATATATTCCCTTTCTTGCTGACCTGAAAATGCAGTTTTAAACAGGCCACATACCCTTTATACTGTAGCTTCCCCATGTCTAAGAAATAGGTAGAAATGTTTAGACTTCTCAGCACAGTTCTTTGAGATCTGCAAATGGAAGCACTAACACTAGTTATATAATATATTCATAGAGTATATAGCATATATCTATTTTATAAATATATGTGCATGCGTACATAACTAATACATTGTAATCCATCCTATATAAACACTTCTCATTGCCTAGAGAACATACATCGAAGGAGCAAGCAAAGTAATAAACATTCTGTCAATTTTTACCTTGAAAACAGCTTCCAAAAATGCACATTTTTAATAAATTCTACTGTAGAACCAAACCTGAATATTAATAGGAAAGAAATGTGAATATTAATAGGTAAGGAGAGTGAGTGGCTCTCATCGATGACTAAATGTCAAAACAAAGAGGAAAACACCACTATTCCAATTGTAATTCCCATCATACAGCTAACCTCAACATCCTTTTCCTAAAAGAGGATGAAAGATTCCACAACTCAGAAGGAAAAACCCCACCCAAAATCCAAAGCAGAAGCAAAATATTGTCTCAAGAGCTTTTGCAAATTCTGTTCTAGCTGTCTTCCTCAGCTTTGCACCTATGCCGCTGTACGAGCGAATGTTTTGTGAGCATTCTTTTAGGAATGGATCATAAAATAAAAAGCTTAAGACCAGTGTTAAAAATGAGTGGTTGGGTCAAGGACAGTGTGGAAGCTGGCTGAAGCAACTGGATGCCTATAGCTAATCAAACCTTGATGTAACTCCACTTAACATCATTTATTTGACAATCTCTCTCACAACCCAAGGGCAGCCTCACCACCTGTCTGAACATCTGCACCCCAGTGAGGAAACCTGGCAGCTTAAAATGTGTCAGATTTTCTGCAATACCTCAAAAGAAAGTTCAGAGTGAAGTCCAAGTATTGTGCACTGTGCAGCAAAGCACAGCAATTGAGAGGTCCTGAAGCTACTCTGCATTGAAAACATGCCCATGCCCATGAATAGCTACCATTAATACCTGTTTTTCCGCATCTTGCCTCCTAAATATAAACAATATCAAACCTGGTGATGTTCATCTTTGTTTTACAAGTCTGCTGTTTCAAATGTCTTCTTTTAAAAGTCCCCAGTTGTTGAGGGACTTCTGTTGTCAGTTATGAGTTTCTTTGCACTGACTAAACCTGGGCTGGTCAGCACAGACACAGATACATACATTCAGACACATATATTTCATTCAGTGAATCCCACCTTTTCACTTCTCTACCTTTTCTTAGGCCTTAAAACTAGCACCTACATTCTACTGTTGAGATCCTCCATCTGTATTTTTAATGGACTACTAAGGTCACTGATGGACCTGAAAAACATTCAAGCTCCTTTCGCCCGGTTTACCTCATTCCTGACTCTGTGGAGATGAGAACAGATGGACAGTTTTATAATATAAATAACATCTAAGCTACAGGAAAAGACATCATTAAAGAAGGAGGTGCTGCAGCATGACCCAAAGGTGGTCATTCTCTAGTGAGGATCTCATAACTGAAGCAGTGGGACCTCCTTTGGTGGAGAACTCTCACTTTCTGGAGTGCTTTCTATATTAAAGTATGGATTCAAGTGACTGTACAGTGGTGCCAGCAAAGTGCTGGTCTCAGTCACAGTTCTGGTACCTTTGGAATCCCACTTACCAGTGCAGATTGCCCTAAAATAATGAGAAATTTTAAATAATTTCACTATCCAGGTATGATCACCTCACACTGGTTTAAGTCTTGCTACCATGTTCTCACATTTTTTGCCTCCCCCAGCTCAAAAAGCTTGTCCTGGCCTCATTAAAGGTTTGTATATCACCCTGCATTATTATTTCTCCTTCGTTTTGCCCTGTGCACCCCTTTCACACGAATATTTCAAACCATTCCAAAGTAATTTAGTCTATGTGCCATTCCTCATATCTTCACAGAACAAGCTTCTTTCTGGTTGCATCCATTTCATGGGCAGAAATTGTCATTTGAATTCCTGGCATGTAATACCAGTGAACTCCTAAACTAAGGACTGTAGGTTCCAGTACCAAAAATGCTGTTCTTTACACATTTTACACATTTTTTCAAGACAATCAGATATTCAAGGATAGAGAAAATTATACAGTTCAAGTCTTGCTCAAGAGCATGTAGTATTTAAATTTTGGATCATTTAAGAAACATTTAATGACCTATATGAAATGAACTACTGGTTCTACACCTTAGTGGAAATGCAGCTATAAAAGCCACCCTGTACTGTATTGCAGGTGGCTGAATCCCTGCACCTACAGCATACACAGAAATCACTGTGAGTCCATTTGTATGGAGCATCTCAGAGGACCAGAGCCCATATCTAACTCCCTGCTAATTAGTGGTGTTGGGCAGGCTCACCAGAATGGTCAAAGGGGGAAAAAAAAAGGTATGAGGACCAATCTGTCATTGTTAATAAAAATGGGATTGATTTTCTGGAAGTGAAAAGAAGGGGAAAGCACTGAGGGAAGGCAGTGTGGTAACCATGCTGGGTCTGGTTTGGGAATAAACAAGTGGCTGTTATACTGCTACAGCTTCATCCTTCTTGAACACTGAATATAAGCACCACATTTGTAATGAATGACCAGCCTGGAGATAAAAGGGAGGCACTGGGAAGAAAATGAAATTTAAAAAAGATATTTCAAGGTCCTAGTGCAATAGAAATGGTAATAGGTTTTAAGAAAATTAGTTTAGAGAGAATGTTAAGAGAAACTAAACACGGGAGCTAATAAAAAATAATGCATATAATGAAAAGTAACGATGTTACGCTGATTAACACGAGTGTCAGTATTCAGAAGAAAGGCTTTCAAACAAATGTGAGTCCTCTGTGAGCTGCCTTTAAAGGATCTGCAAAGGTAAATAAATTCTTATTTTTTAAAGCCTATGATCAGGTAGACTTAAACGTGGTGTACAGAGTCCTGCATTTCCACCAGAATAATTTTCAGTTCCAAAAACCTGAAGGTTGAAAATCACTTATGTGAACATATGGAATCTGAAAGGAAGAATGGGATAAAATGGAACACTTCAACAAGGAAATCACAGATAAGGGCTGTACAGAAATGGTTGGCAGAATGTTTTGTGTGTAATGAGCAGGAGTTAGGGAACCAAAAATGAGTTTTACAAGAAAACTACAAAAAAAAAAAAGTATAAGGACATTTAGAAAATACAGTCAGCAATAACTAAGCAGCAAACTGATACTTGCAGTATATAAAAAAATACAGGCTATAATAAAGAATGTGAATTATTATTCTGTCAGCTTGCTTTTGGCAAGAGTTGCACAGGGGTCTTGGTTCAGCTCCACAGATCTAAGCTGACTCTCTTAATTGACAGCATTGCCCCCAGGCTCAAGACCCAGGACACAGCTCTTCCACTCCACACAGTGACTTACAGTACAAACAAAAAATTATTGAAAGAAGCACAGAAAGTATTATTATGCTTATTTAAACTGCCAGGCACTTTTCTGTGACACAAGGAAGACCTGTCCACTTAAAATACTTTTTCCAAACAACTTCTCAGCAATTGAGCCTAGATAAATCAGTCTCACAGTGAAAACTATTCCTTACAGGACAGATTTAAAACTGGGAGAGAAGGAAGAACACAGTTTATCTCAGATGTACAGCAGAAGCATCCATTTTCTGGAAAACTGCTACAACCCGGGCTCAGCCAAACTGCAAAATATCCAGATGTCTAGGGCAGCAAATTGTTACGAGAGATGAGGGCAAAATAACTATATCCTGAAACACCTTTTTACTTTTGCCAGGACCTCGGAAAGCCAGGCACCCACTGCTGCACCCACTGAGTGGCAGGTGGTGTGGAGAAAGAAGGCAGCTTGTGTTTGGGAGACTGGATCCTTTCAGCAGTCACAAGCTCAACTCCACTTCCCCACTCTGCGTTTCAGCACCATGACAGAGTCTCCACTGCTCTCTGGCTGTACTTTGCACCTTCCCTCTTCTTTGTATGGTGCAGCACCACCATCTTTGCCTGCCACTCACTCCTGAGAATTCCCAAGCCTCTCTGTCTCTGCATTAGAGACATGGAGGGCTAGAAACATCTTAGAAGGTCATTGAAGCTAATCTCACGCGTAGGTGGGATCAAATGCATCTAGACCATTCATAGTTAGGGTTATCTAATATATTTTTAAACCCCTCAGTGACAGATACACAACAATATACCTACAAAGCCTTTTCCAGTATTTCACCCTGATAACAAATGGAAGCTTTCCTAATGTATGATTTAAACTTTTTCACTACATATCAATTTGATCAATTCCTATCCTTTGGTAAAAACTGTGCCCTTTTCATCAGTTTCTTCGATATTTGAAGGCTGTTAAGTTTTCTCTTTTCTTCGCTGAGCAAATGTCCAACTTTTACTCAGACCCTTAAGTCTGTCCTTTTAAATCATCTTTTCTAATCCCATCCAGGGTTCTGAATGGCCTTCTCTGACCTATCGTATTTCTTGCTCTTCTAGGCTGACCATAGTCCTCCAAGTGAAGGCTTCCTTATTACTGAATAACTTGCATCAAACATCTCCCCTGTTGCCAGTATGCCATTCATAGTACCCCATTCCATGTTTTAAGAAATCACAACACATTGTTAATTAGTATGTAGTTTACAGTCTACCATAGCTTTGGGGTCTTTTTTTTTTCCCATGTTGCTTTTCCAGGCACTTACATCTTTGCATTTTTTTTCTGCTGAGGTTCATCTTGTTCATTTTGAATCCCTTATTCAGTATGTCAACATAATTTTGAATATCCTCCTTCCAAAGGCCCTCGATTGTTTCTTGTACAGAGGTATCAACAACTTCATACAAATGCATGATCAACTGGCCTTTGTCTAAAAACTTTTCATTCCAGAGAGCAGGATCAGATCAGGAAGTTTCTCTGCTGCACACAATTAAGCTTGCCACATTTAACTCCAATCCAAACCAAACCCTAAAAGCATGCTAATTTTTTACCATCACTACAGCTGAGGGAGTTTTAAGCAGAAACACTCCAAAACCTGTAAATACCTGGACTACTCCTCAGGATCTGCTTGCTGGCCACAGTCCCCAGTAATCCCTGATTTCTAGTGGCTACCTCTGTCCCACTGCAGTTTCTCACAGCCCGATCAGCCCCATCAAGCTGTCAGTAATGATCCCCTCAGACACCTGTAGAGATGACCAGGAAAGTTTGCTCTCTGCAACACCACCTGGTGCCTCCACAGAGCAGAGGGGTTTTGCTCCAGAGCAGTGTCCCAAGCATCCCACTGCTGCTTATCCCCCCAGCCAGCCACTGTCCTTAAAGCTGAAAGGGACAGGACAATGCCCTCTTTTCTTGGCAATTCTACCCCAGCACTTTTTAAATCCTTTTTTTTTTTTTCCTTTCACCAGACTCTCAAAAATCAATTGCTCAGTCATCTTTAGTGTGTTTCTGGGAAGTGAAATGAGGTTATACATTATTCCTCCAGTCTTCTTCTTCCTTTTATTATGTCAAGCCCCCGCCAACATCTTTGGAGCTAGTGGATGCGCAGAGCTGCTCAGTTCCCAAGCTTCCTCCTACCAGCACAGCATGGGCAAAAGTAGCTGGTAAAACCAGAATAATAGGTAGATCCCATTTTTGAAATGTGAGCTGACTATGAAATAAGAACCAGACTGCAGCTTATGGTCCCATTTTGACTGATTTTTCTTCTCAGAAGTGATTAGTGTGGGAGAGGAATGAATCTCTATTTAACAATGTTTCTTGTCTTGAAAAAGAAAGCCTAGAATCCACAGTGTGCCTATTAAATATAGCTTCAAAAAGCACTTATTTCTGCTAAAGTTAGCATTTGCCTTACATTCCTTATTGTGCATCAATGACTAAAAACATTTACAGACAGAGATAGCTGAGAGAGAAACTGAAATTTTTATGTGGAATCTAATTGTAATGATGTGTGGATTATATTAATAAAATTTTATTCAGATATTAAAAAAGGCATGTGATTTAGTGGTTTTTTCAATATTAGCCAATACTTCGGCACTCAGAAATAGGTTGGTTGTTGCCTTCTCTGAAATGCAGCTTCTAAACAGACATTGCAATGAATGCAAACACATAACACAAAGAAAATTACATTACATTTCTATTAAGTGAGTGTGGCATTTCGGAAAGGTGCCAAGTTTATGACACTATCCTTTAAACTTGTGTTTTATTAGTTTTTTTTATCAAAATACCTAATACAGAATGGGTGGTGTGTATTCAAAACACTAAAACAATGCGTTACAAAGAAGGCATCTGGATCAAAGCTACAATTATTTTCCTCAACTAGGAAAGGAGTCAAAGCACAATTAGGAGATTAAGATCTTGAACTGGAGGTTGACTTCAGTGGGAATTTTCCCACTCACTTTTGGTACATCTTGGCTGAAAATAGTGGTCTATCATAAAGCAGGGTGCTGCAAACCCCGCCACTTAAAAAACTCTCTAGAACTTTTTTCAATAATTGCTTCTTCTTATTATAATCACATTATTCAACGTAGAGACAAGGATTGGAACAGCTGAAACAAGTACTGCATAAACTTATTTAATGTGAATTCTGTGTTGTGAAATCTAACCCTTTAAAAAAGCTGAAACCCATAAAAATTCCTAGGGATATTTTCTTTGTAGTTTGTTTTGCTGTTATATTTTGGGCTATTTTCATTTGCCTTATGCTTTCTGAGCCAGGTCAAAAGTGGCTTATATTCTGGTTCCAGCTTTTCCTTACAATCAGGAGCTTTATTTTTAAAAAAGTCAAGAAACCCCCAGCAGATTATTTAATGAACTTTTGAGGTCCAGGAGAGATGGACTGTAACTAAACCTGCAAATTAGAAAAACACAATGAGCATAGAGTAGTTGCCAACCCTGACCTTACAGACCCAAAAGCATGACTGAATTCCCAGAGGTCTCCTGGAGGGAAACATGGTAAGGTTTTTGGGTGAAGCATTTTTCTTTCAAAAGTCTTGTCAATGAGGATAAGCAATCATGTTGTATTTTAACAATAGCTATCTGAATGTATCTAGCTGGGAAACAATAATACAGTGTAAGATTAGAGTAAACCAATCCTATAGTGCCAGAGCCTTTCCTGATACATAGAGATACATCCCCCTCCTGATACATGGAGGAGGATAAAGTTAATTGGGAGTTTCTGTAAGGTTGTCTTACTAGGCTTTTTTCATTCCTTCTCAGACAATTAGGAGTTTCTGAAAGCGCAGCAGATGGAGCTCAGCATGGGGAGTATGTGAAGTGGGGGTACAGCCACCTCTGGGTGCTGAATGTTACCATTGCTCACAGCAGTTCCTGGCATAACCAGAGGAAAAGGCAAGGGGATGCTGCTGTTTGCCTACCCTTGTTTGCTCAACTGGGCATCAAAGGATCAAGGGAGAATAGAAGAAACAGTCAAATTCTTGCCAGCATCGCACGAAATTGGGAAGAGAAATAACAGATGGTAGTTCCTTTGATGCAAGGAACCCATCTGCTACTGCTCCCCCCATGAGCTCCTGGAGATACTATGTAGAAAAGCTTCAGAAACAGTGTGAATGGCAAATGTGAATGTGGGTTGCCTGGGAGAAGATGGAAGAGAGAGTTTGTAGAAGGGGACACGACAAGAAGGGGAGCTGTACTTCTGCTCAGCTCTTGGTAAGTCCCAAAATAGGCTTGTAAAAAGCCGAAACAACTCAGCTATACAGAGCGACACGCAAAGTAACTGCTCCCTGATGTCCCCAACGAATACTTGTGAGTGATGATACATTGAAAAAACCTAGTTGCAAGCAAAGTCCACACAAAGAACATACTATACCTGTGGCACCAGACTGCACAGTCCTGCAGAACATCCCGCTTCTGCTGCTGACATCTCTCTGATCACACCTCTCATTCTTACCTGCTTTGATGAGCAAAGAGGTAATATATCTTGATATTATATAACACTGATGCCTGATGACTACCATTTATTATTCCTTTTAGAATTAATAAGTTCATGAATCTTTCTGTTTTTCAGGCTGTCTGAAAACTCAGGCAGCTGTTACTGTCACATTTATCTATAGGATATGAATGGAACAATGTCTGCAAAGACAGAGATATCAACTTATCTGAAAGAAAGATGGTACTCTGGAGCATTCAGTACAACCATGGGAAAATGAATGTGGGCACCTGATTGTCTTCCTGCTTCTGACTTCCAGCTGCTCTGATGTCAGCTGCAGATCACACAAAGCTGTTGTTGACAGGCAACTGAATAAATATGAAACACCCTTCAATAACAAAATTCACCACCATGGAGAAGAAAATACAAGTGCCCAGCTAAAAGGAGAAAACCAAATACTAACCCTTCTCTCCTCCTCACTTTTTTTTAAGAGTATTCCCTCTCCTTAATATTGTCAGAAAATGGCAGCTGCTACCTTTTAAGAGATATGGCAATTTACTGATAATGAATGCAGAGGGGAAGGTTGATTTGCAAACTTGTCACAGATTCTCTCTGCAAGGGATCTATCAGAGTAGAAACGTCTCTTGAAAACGAATTAGCAAGATGAGGGACTTGTTTTGACTATAGGAATGATCAGAGGAGTCAAGTCTCTTGGCCATTAGCTCTGTGGCCATTAGCTGGCATCTTTTGACTCCAATCCATGGAAAGCTGGAACAGACATACACACACACATATGCTTCAAGGTTATCCAAAGAAAAGGGCAAGCAGAATATCTTTTTATATTGTCTCTAAAACAAGTAGTTGAGATTTGGTGTCAAGTAAAATCAAAACAAGACCTAAACACCCTCAGACACACATTTATTTATACACTTGTTTATAAATAACATTACAGGATTATGATGACTTTGCCTTGATCAGGGGTCGAGCTAGTGAGCATAATGAGCTATGGTTGACAGGATAATACAAATGGCTAAGTGAGATGAGCCTTGGGATGGGCCATGGATCAACAAGCCTGGAGAACAGTTTCTGAAACTGCTGGGAAGGTGGTATTGTTGTAGACAGACTTGGCTGGTGGCCAAATCCATCTATCAGCCCCTGGGCACGAAAGAGTAATAGAGACTGGGGGGAGGCATTGCTCTGAATATGTCCAACATATCATGGAAGCAGATTGTTGAAGGTGGAATCATCACATGTTGACACTGAGCCGCTGCCCAGAGCCTGCCATGGGGACAGGTTGGGCAGAGTGAGTGTCACATTCCCCTGGGCTTGACTGCACCAACTCACTGTGCATGGTTAAGGTCTCAGTTAGTTCTGTGGGTGTGAGCACATACATGAGCAGCTTTTTCCTGTGCAGCCTGTCCCTTGCCAGGGGAACTAAGCAGGGGTTGTCAGGATCACGTGGTCTGGTGTTTCTCTTCTACCTGTGACAGATGGGAACTAGAAAAATAGGGAAATAGGAGAAAGAAGGATGGAATAATGACTCTGACAATATGACTATAAGACAATAATAAAATCAGAAAATGTATGGAAAGTGTGTGCAACTTCACTGACCAGCTGAAAAACGACTTGTTGGCAGATCAGAGACAGAACCAGGGGTGATAGGGATTTGTCCACGCAGTGCAACCCTCAGGGATGGCAGTCTGCCATCTGATCCTTGTCAGTAATGTCTGGGGATACGACCGGAGAGTGAAACGGGTCCTCCCTTCCTGGCCCTTCAAGAAACATGGCCAACGGTACATTGCTGCTCATGGGAAATAGATGTCAGGAAAGGAGTTGTTTGAGATGACAAGCCAGCTGCCTGCTCCAGCTCACGGCTCTACTGTGCTCCAGATTCTACTGTCTTGATAGAGAAGTCTGAACAAAAATATCAGGAGAAAACTTACTTGGATGACTAAGCACTTAAAAATGAAGTAAAAGACTTATTATAACCAGCCTGATAGATGAAACCACGTTGAAAAATGAGATTATATATGGGAAAGCTGTTGGCAGCCTAAGGGGAAAAGAAACCTCACTATTAAGCAAAGTTTCTTTTAAACTATTGCTATTAATCAGCTGTGATTGTAGTGATTGGATGCAATCAATGTAGGTAGAGGTTACATTAGCTGTTCTGAAGTTCCTGGTTTTCCTTTTAACCAGTACACTGCTTAAAGACAAAAGCAAAAAGTATTAAAGGTGACCAAAATTTCCTGGTGGATCACTTCCCTGACCCTGTTTGGTGCACAGCATCACAAACTGCCAGGCTGGCTCAGGATGCTGGGAGGATGGGGATGCTGGGATGCTGGTACTCTGGGATCAGGTACTGCCCGAGGCACAGCTCCCCAGACACCCTCCCACCTAAACTGACAGGCTGTCCCAATTTAGGATTAGTTTAAGCATGGCTAAACTGCTTCCTCTGACTGCAGTTAACCTATACACAACTAAATACTTAAATCTTTGGAGCGTGAGGTACTGACTGTCAGTGTGAATTTTTAAAAAGCCTTTTAGGATAAAGGTCTCTGCCATCTTTTGTTTCATCTTCTCCACATCACACAGATCTGATGTTTTCACTGGATGGCTCTGTATTAATGGTGTGTATTCCTCGAGTTAGGAATGAGATCTGAAATAAATCAGTACTTCTCTAGACAATACTTCATGCTGAAGGTTGCAGACCTGCCAACGTACATGAAAGATCACATTTACCTGTTTCACAGACCATGGGACACCTTGTTGTCTTTAACACTGACACAGCTCCACGCTGACCAAGGACAGCAGAACTGGGTAATGCCCAGGGTGAGCGTTTGGTTTTTCAAATGACAATGGTAGGTTTCTGTGGTAAATTACAGGTGTATTTCTACAGTTCTCACTGCATCACTTGCAGACATTCCTGAACAACAGGGAGCAGCGGGCAGGGACAGCTCATGCCTACTGCAAGCATAATTTCCCATAGGCATCGATGCTTTACATTTCTGCTCTCTGTTCTACCTCACAGGTTTACATGTCAATAGTTCCCAAGAAACTTCATTTGGTTCCCTGGGAGACAAAAAAATCTTCTTGTTTTGTCTTTGAGCAGCTTTGTTTGTTTTTTTTTTAATCCCCCTATGCAAGACTCTGTTCTGCATATTCCTCTTCTTTTTGTCCTCTCCCCTCCATTCCCCTTTATACTCCCTGCTTTCCTCAGGCTTCTCTTGCCACCCTACCACTGACATTACGTTTTGTCCAACAAAAGCTGCATTCCTTTAAATGATTTAGTTTCATATTTATACTCCATAAAAGACAAGAAACCTTTGTCCTGCAAAACCATTAATAAAGTAAAAATTCACAGCATTTCTATACATAAACTCTAATCTAAGCAATACTGTCATCGCTGCTGGGTTCAGCTGCTATGTACTGACAGGACACAGATAAAATATACATGTGATGTATCTCCCTCCTTAAAAACACATATAAAAGAGCTATATACCAATGAGACCAATTATTTTTCACTCAGTGTAATGAAATGTGCCAAAGCCAGCAAGGCTTCATTGTGAACGTATCGATCTCACGTCTAAGGCTGTTCTAGTTGCAGCATCAGAGGAGTTGTCAGATAGAGCTTTCATATGTCTCCCCCCACCCCCAGCATTATTCTGCCATTCCTTGCAGCTGTCTTTCTAGTCTATTCTTGAAAATTTTGCTCATGGAGACTCCATAGTCAGGGAACCTGCCTGTAGGTTCTGCCTTCAGTTTATAACTGAAGGAAACAGTTTGCCTGATAATTTGGAAGGCAAAGCAAGTTGAGAAAAAAAGAATTCTTGTTTTTATTATTGTCTCTTTTACTCTAGGCTGCTTAACAACTGGAAGCAACCACAAGGGAAAAACAAAAACCTTTTTCTGTGAGTTGTGGCATATAAACCGGTATCACTTTTGGGTTTGGAATTTTTTTTCCAGAAGGGCTAGTGCTTCAGAGATACAGAATTGAACTTGCTAGCCAGGAGCTACAGAAAGATCTGCCAGTACTGCACTGACAACAAAGCAGCAAGTGAAAAGCAGCACAGATTAATGCAAAGCAGTGCACATGGTGAAGAGTGACCTTAATTCTATGTTCCCGATACAAGTGCTCCTGTCAGCTTTTATCACCAAGTATTTTTCTACACCATTACATATAGTTCTTTGGAAGATGAAGCTTCATACTCCATGACCATCAGAAAGACCAGGAAGGGAATACAAACTATCATTTGGTACTCCGTAAAGCTGTGGTGTAGCCAGTCTTGTGTGAGGCTCTGGTCACTGCACAAATGAGATTCTACAAGTAGAAAGGATACAGATAAGGAGGGTCAGATTGGTCAGAAACAGGAAACAATTTCTGCTGTAGAAGAAAGTCAAAAGATTTGGTTTCCTCAGTTTGGAAAAGAGATTAACTGAGGACATGATAGAGGCCTAGAAAAACATAAATCATGTGGAGCAGGTGGCGAGGGAATGATTAGTCATTATTTTTCATGAGACAAGAACTACAGGGCAAGAAATGAAATCATCAGGCAGCAGGTCAAAGACAAATGAAAAAAAAAGCGCTTGCACATGTAGTGCCTAATTACATTGCAGGACATAACATCCTGTTTTGTTTGGATGCCCAAAGTATAATAAATTCTGAAAGCTACTAGATGGGTTCATAGAAGAAAGGTCTGTCAAGGACAGTTAGACAACATGATGTAGATACATTCTGCAGATGAGAAAGTTTCTAAACCAAAAATTGCTGGAAACTGGAGAAGCATCTTGGAAAAATTATGAGTCCAAGATTGCCCTAGGTTAATAGCTTTTTCTTTGCTGCTAGTGGCTATAGTAGAAAGAGAATATATAGGATGGGGTATATGGACCCTTGTTGTGATACAGTACAGTGGTTTATCTGTATTTCATCAGAACAACTATTTACAAATGCTATATAGTCAGAAATGGGAAATCATATTAGAGTAATTGATGCTGATTGTCTCCACGAGACCATCAAATATGTAAAAACAACACTACTTTTCCCTTATAGAAAATCTACATATCTTGAATCATAAAGAAAATTTAAAGTTGGAGGAATGGAAGTGTGATAACAATAGAAATTTGTACAAATGAGGGGGGAAAAAAGAAAAACACAATGAACTAGACCTCCTGTAAGGTTGAAATCTGCACTCCAGTGAAATCATAGGTTTTTCCATTGTTTGCAGCAAAACTAGGGTTGCATGTGGAGGATTAAACTTTGTGCACAGTCAATAGGGCAAAATGATAACAATCTCATATCTGTAACTTTTCTCCCTTACCAGGGGAAGGAGGAGAAATTAGATTTTTTTTTTTTCAAAAGCTGACTGAACTCAAAATTTGGTAGATAAATCATTTAAACTAAGGAAATGCACAGAAATTATAAGGTCAATAAAGACTGGAACACCCATGTACACCCAGTCATTTCCTTCACACTGTTTGTAAAGGTGATGCCAAGGAATTCAAGACAGACTTAAACCAAAGTAGTCCCTTATGCATCAGTATTTAATTTACCTTCCAAAGGTAAATTTACAATGGCAAAAATACATCAGGAATTCAATCAACAGGAGATCTGATTTCCATTATGATAAGGAATTATAATTACTAGGGCCACCTTGACAGATATGTACTGTAAGAAATTAGTATTACTAGAAGATAAATCTGTTTATTCAGCTAAAATAATGAACTGGTTTACCTCAGTGCCTCTATAAGAGATTTTGAGAAAACATTCTTCAAATAACACATGCCTAAGAAAGATAATATTAATCTCAATTCACAGGACAACTAGGATTAATTATTGCAATCTAAAAGCTACTTCAGATTATTCAAGTACATACTAGAGATTCTATACATCCCCACTGAGCCTTTTAACTTTAGAAAGTTATTCTTTAAAGACAGTGATGTCTTGATACAATGCAATGCCCAATTAATTTGTCCAGATACAATGAAAAGTTTTGCTTCCATTTAATTTCTGTATTTCTTTAAATTCTTTCAGAATCAAAAACTTAGGAGTAGGTGGTAGATATTTTATTTGGGTTTCTTTCAGCATACTTCAACTGAAATGTTTCAGCATATTTCCTTGGGGGGGGGGGTCATTTATACATTTTTTAGAAGGAATCCTTATAAAATCCATTTGCTTCTTTTCCTGGGATTTTCCTTCTCCCAAAGACTTGTATCCCTGGTGTCAGTGCCTGTGGAGAAGGGTGCATGTATACTTGAAAGATATGTTGGAAAAGGAAGAAGTTCTCCTCAAATAATTTTCTCCAGCTGTACTTTTCTATACTTCTGTGGTTTGCATTTTTATCAGACCTCATTCGTGTCAGAAAGGCAGCAGGAATAGTTTTTATTTTCCAACAGAAATTTCCATGTGGGTCAGCCTTTTTGATCTTAGAATATTCTGCAGTGCTGGAGAACAAACCCAGACAAATTATCATTAACACATGGAAGCTGGAGATAGACAAATGGAAGTTTTTGGCCCCATTTTCCCTCTTATTCAGCCCAAACTACTTTATTTTTAGATTACACTACTTTGTACCCCTTCCATAAATACTCCATCTTTTCACTTTGATTGCAAGTCCATAATTAATTTATATTAACACATTTAAATCCAGAACAGG
Source organism: Corapipo altera (assembly GCF_003945725.1). Taxonomy (NCBI): domain Eukaryota; kingdom Metazoa; phylum Chordata; class Aves; order Passeriformes; family Pipridae; genus Corapipo; species Corapipo altera. Next base: position 7,700,081 of record NW_020884873.1, on the reverse strand, counting down.
CACTCATATAATGATTTGCAGATCTGAATAGTTCTTTGCCATCTCCTGTCTCTTTCTCCATCTATCATCTACTCCTATGGTTTCTTACCAGAATTAATAAACTTTAATTCAACTGTTAAAGCCCTGGATAAGCTTCATCTGCAAAAGCTACAATGCTGAGCCCAAACTTTAATTTTCCTGTATCTTGTGCAAATGGGGTTGGCTGTTGATCAGCACTGTGTCCTTCAAATCCAGGCCTCTCAGTTCCTATGCCAAATAAATGCTCTATAACAACAATTTGATGTTGTTCATTTACCCAACCTAGAAAGCAAGTACTGGCTCATTCATATCTTACCTGCAGCTTGTGCAAAGCCCAAGAGTACCCCAGGCTGTGTCTGGTTTTCTTGTTCATAGGTGATGTGACAGAGCAAGTTACTCACAGAGCCTTAAGAGGAACATCTAAAGACAAGCTTTACTCTAAAGACTGATCTAGAAATTATACAAAGTTAAGGCTTGATAACAGCAAGACCTGCAAGCAATTCCTTTTCGTAAGCTTTTTTCACGCCTCCAGTCCTCACCTGCCAGGCAGGCAGCTTCTGCTTTGTTCTACCCAGTTCCAGGCCAGATCTCCACCTTCTTACTCTGTCCAGAAATGGATCATCAAAGAATTCCTTTTTAAAAATTTCCTGCCTTCTGGTACCAGATGGCTTTCCTCGAGGACTTACATGCCTTGCCAGATAATGCAAGGCTTGTTACAAGCTCCTCAGACAGGAGCCAAAGTTATTCTGATTACTTTAACTAGGTCTTTGTTTATTTGCTCTTCAGAAAATATTAAAGCAACCCAAAGACCTAAGGTTCCAGTTAAAAGTAATTCATTACGACTCTTTTTGCTTTTGCTGCTGTACATTTTTCAACAAGCACCATCAAATTGACAATTAATGTATTTCTGATTATTTTTGGCCCATTAGAGCAGCATAGTTACTACCTGCTAGTTTCCAAATCCAGCTGCATCACTTTGTTGTACCAAGCTTACTTTGATTTTTCCAGTTCACATGAGGAAGTAGCTTTTGATAACTGGGTCAATAGGAGGACAAAGTTTAATTACGGTTCTGAGTAGTCTCTATTATGTATATGTTTCCTTCTTTCTGATGAAACTCAAATAAGATCAAAGACTACAGGTCATATTTTGTGCCATACAGACCCTGTTGTACTAAACAGTGGATCACAAGGTCTTTTGGGCATTGAACAGTTTGCTCATTTACCGATATAAAAACAACAGAATCAAAATTTTCCACTAAGAAAACTTTCTGTTTACAATTAGAATAAGTAAATATTATCCTCACTGAAACCAATGCAGAATATACTTCAGTTGAAGTAGAGTTCAAGATTCTTCCCAGTTACCCAGAATGTTTCACTCTGAAGCACTTCTCCAGTAAACTGCAACCACTGATTGCAGTGCTTTGTATGATACAAATTAGAGTGTCAATCTCAATTCTTTCTTAATGGCCTGGTTACCCTGACATAATTCAGTGCATTCTTTATTTAAACAACATGGATAGTTCATTGTGGGAGTCTCAGGACTTTCACAGTGCTATGGAAAATGTGCAGAAAATTCTGCATTTTAGCGAGCATCAGATTATTCAAAAGCAACATCCAAGATGCAATGCACAATACTGGAAATGTGACAATCACTCTAAAGCATTTTTAAATCAAGAACTATTTTTCAGATAATATTACTTGGTCCTGAACTTATATGATTATTATACAGTGCAGCAGCATTTATTTGTTATAGAACCAAGTTCTGTTGTCAGTCACAACAAAGTGGGGCTGCACTACCTTATCTAAAACCAGAATTTTGTCTGTGTTACTGTAGTTTCATAAGAAGTTAGAGCAATACGTGTTTCCCTTGCAGGAATGTCAGGCTGCTTTGTTTTGATGCAAATTTTTAGCGTTTCTAGAACAAAATCTTGAAGGGAAAACATTTCATATTTGCATTCTAATTTAGGTCAAAACTAATGCTGCATTATCAGGTTTTCTTGATCTCTTTTTCACCCAGCTCTAGAAATTACCTCAGAGTCTCAAAGCCTGACACATGAGTTGAATGAGGGGGTTGCCAATATCTCCACCTGCACATTCACCTCAGAGCTTCCACTGATGAGTAAAGTACTTTTCCTGAGATCCTTGGTAGCCACCAGTCTCCCCTGCACTAAAGCATTTTATGGAACTCCTCCTCTGTCTTATAATGCTGCTTTTCTTACTCAATTTGTGTCATTATTCTTTCTCTTGTGGCTTACAAATGAAGTAATTTTCATAAATAGCAATCTAGTGGTTTTTATTTCAGCACCAAGGGAGTTAAGTACACAGTTTTACTGAACAAATCTCAACATACTTTTAAAAGAAAAAAAAAATCAATAAAAAGTGACTAAAAATTGCATAAAGATCTGATGTAGATTTAATATGAATATTTTTTCTCCAAGAAAGAAGATGCAAAATGAGATATTTCTATAAAGATAGGAATTTTTTGGATACTTATTTAACTCTTTTTCCTGCTGGCAAATTAAACATTATTTTGGCAGCATTGTGAGGTCAAGTATTCACAAGTTTATACTGCACCAGAGTGCAGTAAGCCTTGGCTTTCCCTGCAAAGTGCAAGTACCCAAATTAAGCATGTGCACATTCAGGAAGTATTTACTGTGCTAATTCTTAATCCATAAGTACCAAGAAATTTTACAATGTGGCATTTTCTTTTGTTAAAGGGTCAGATTCTGTTCCTGCCTACAGACCACTGAGGTGCACGTGAAACCAAGCCTTGGCCCAGCTGAGCTGCTCTGACTGATGGGCTGAAAAATAAAAGCAGAAAAACTTGATTATCGAGGTGATGAGGTGATTGCCTGATCCAGGGGCAGGTGAGCTTTTACCCTTGACACTAGGAACAGGCTGCCCAATTAAGTGGTTGGGTCACCATCCCTGAAGGTATTTAAAGGATGTGCAGATATGGCACTGAGATGTGTCGACTTCACCATGGGCTTGGCAGTGCTGGGTTAATGGTTGGAGTTCATGATCTTAAAGGCCTTTTCCAACACAAATGATTCTACAGTTCTGTGACTGCAGATCTGCCATGTACAAACAACCCCCAGCCCCATGTCCAGCACAGTTTTAAATGTCCCCCTCCTGGCGTGCCTGGGTGTTTGCTTCAGCATGGTAAGACCAGGCTAGCTAAGGGAAGACCAATGTTTTTCCTTAAGTATCTATCATAACCTCATCCTCTCCAAAGATGTCTTTCATCATTTCAACTGAAATATCCTGTAAAATGTCTTTTTCAGTTCAGGAAGGGTACTGAGGTGCTGGAGCAGGTCCAGAGAAGAGCAACAAGGCTGGTGAAGGGACTTGAACACAAGTCCCATGAGGAGAGGCTGAGGGAGCTGGGGTTGTTTAGCCTGGAAAAGAGGAGGCTCAGGGGAGACCTCATCACTCTCTACAACTCCCTGAAAGGAGGCTGTAGCCAGGTGGGGGTTGGTCTCTTCTCCCAGGCAACCATCAGCAAGACAAGAGGGCATGATCTCAAGCTCTGCCAGGGGAGGTTTAGGTTAGATACTAGGAAGAAATTCTTTACAGGGAGGGTAATCAGGCATTGGAATGGGCTGCCCAGGGAAGTGGTGGATTCTCCGTCCCTGGAGGTTTTTAAGATGAGAGTGGATGTGGCACTCAGTGCCATAGTCTAGTAACCACGGCGGTAGTGGATCAAGGGTTGGACTTGATGATCTCAGAGGTCTTTTCCAACCCGGCTGATTCTATGATTTATGATTCTATGATAAGATGGGCATGGCGACTCACATGCCTTGTTCACAGCACTAGCAATGGCTTTCCTGGGGCCTGACACCTTCCCTGTACACTCTACTGAAAAAATGAATTTACAGTGTGGGCGTTTGCAGACATCTCACTTGAAAATTAGGAAGAGGGAGCCTGCCACGTGATGAACGTGTCAGAGAAGCTGGCACAGTCCCAGGCTGTTCACAGCCCCTTCCACTCCAGAGGATTGTTTTTGGCTTTGTCGAGCTGGCGTCAGAAGCTCCCCGCCCTTCTGGGTTTAAGGGTTGCAGAAGTAGACCCCAAACGTTTGACAATTTAAAAAAACAACAAGGTTACTTTGTTTTCCATGCCAATTTTTCATTGCCTCGGTTGCTCTGCTGGCAGGCAATTTCATGAAGATACGGTCTGATAAACTGACTTTGAACACTGAATCAATTGTGTGACTTAAAGTAAGAGCCCAAACTCAGCCAGCAAGTCATAAAGCAAAAAATTCATTAGAAAGGGAGCCGCAGTAAGCCACTCTAATAAAGGGCATCCTAATAGTTTTATGTTCAAAGCAGCTTTTAATGATAAATAATACTGTTTGAGAAGTAAAGAGACTGAAATAATTGTTTATGAAATTGCAATATATGGTTAATTTAGAAGAAAAGGAAGATTCACAGACATGATGACTTTAAATCCTTTTCCACAGAGCTGCCTGATCCAAAGGCCATGAAAGACTGGTGGTTATTAAATGAGATCACTCACAGTATTTCTTTTCCTCTTTCTAGCTACAGAAAGGGCAGTAAGGAAAATCAGACTGACAAATCATCCCCTAGATGGAAAGAAAAAGCAGAGCAAAAGAAAATCCATCTGTTCTCACTCATGGAATTTCATGTTATCCCATATAAGGACAAGCTTCTGCAGCACATGAATCAAAAATCCTAGCATTACACACTCACTGGCCCCTGAGTGTTATAAAATTGCCAGGACAATTGCCAAGTGCCAATTTCAAGGCATCTGTATGAGGCTAAGACAAAATTCAAGGTACTTTGGGATTCCAGTGCATGGTAAGCTGCACTACAATAAATGGCACAACAGATTAATATTTCATGTCTCTCAAACTGAGGCATTTTTGTAATAGGAGAGAGACAGAGCAGAAGGGAAGGGATGATCAGCTTAGCCTCACTGCCAGCAATCAGATGGTCTAGTGCCCTCTAACCAGACAGTTTGTGCCCCCCACAACACTCCTGACCCAGGGAGGCTTCCACAAGAAGACACCACTGTAACCTCTCAGGGCTGGACTGCAGGAGAGTGACTAAAAGCCATTAATGTTGCAAAAAAAGGAACAGAGAGCAACCCATAGAACTCGTATGAAATGTAGAAAACATTGGGGTGAAAATGTGTGCTGTCCCACAAAATGAAGGTTATTTGAGAGGACCAAGCAATAAAGATCACAGATAACACTTTAATGCAAGGCTAATAACAGCAAACAAGATTTGCACACCCATTAACTTATATCTTGCCTCAATAGTAACAGTACATTTTCAAAGCACAGTTGTCATAAAAGTTACACACGTACAGCACTTTATTTACATTAATCTAATATGCACTGATTTATATTAATACACAGTCTTTGCTTCAATTTTCTTTTTGTTGTAGTGTAAATCCCATTTGGGAATTAAATATTCAGTCATAAGTTTTAGTGGTCTACATCTACAGTGGTAATATCTGTACACTTGGTCACACCATATCCCAGGAGGAAAGAGGCTGTGTGGAGAAACCAGTGTTATGAAAGAGAAGCTGCTGTGATCTCCAGGTGTTCTTACCTTGTTTTGCCCATTATCTCATACAAAACTGGAAAAGCCACAGAAGTCAAAACTGTACCAAGCATCTTATCCTTGTGAGCTTGCTGTCTGCTAGTCTTTTCCTCACAGCTTCCCCTTGCACTATCAGTTGGTTGTCCCTGGGGGATAGATGGGCCAGGCACCACACAGCAGTGGGAAGAGCTCCTGGTGTGCAAAGCGAATCATAAACTCATTGGAAGGAACCTTTAAAGGCCATCTAGCCCAGCTCCTCTGCAAGGAGCAGGGACATCTTCAGCTCTATCAGGTGGCTCAGAGCCCCACCCAACTCAGCCTTGAATGTTTCCAGGGATGGGGCATCCACCACCTCTTTGGGCAACCTGTGCAAGTGTTTCACCACCCTCATCTTTTCCTCATCTAGTCTGAACCTACCCTCTACTAGTTTAAAACCATTACCCCTTGTCCCGTCACAGCAGGCTCTCCTAAACAGTCTGTCCCCCTCCATGACTGGTTGCAAGGCACAGCACAGAGGTCGTGGGTGTCCCTGCATCCTTCAGTTCACTTTCCACCATCGCTCCCCAAATTAATCCAAGACCCCACATCTCTAGGCTTGGGAAAAAACAGCCAGTGCCAGAGAAATGACAATCAGTTCTTTCATGCCAATGTTATCCTGTTGTTAGCACCCTCACACACATGAAGCACCTGGGTACAAGCAGAGGCACATCGCAAACTTTGGTTTTATAGCAGAGAGCAGTGAAAAAATGCCAACATGCCCATAAAGAACAGACAGATGTTGCTGTCGCACTGAATGCAGTCTCCACACTGTCATCTAGTGGATTTAGTGGTAATACCCACAGCTCAGCTAACACTACACTGTAATTTCACTCAACATACTGAAGCTAAATTTTTTTTTCCTGTGCAGTTTCTGCCTTTTCTCACCCAGTTCTCTTGGGATTGCTCCTTTCTGAATGCCCTTTTTAAATTAACTTTATTCTCTCAATTTTAAACCCCTTGTACAACCATTCTTTTTTTCTGGGTCACAGCAATTCCCAGGCAGGCTAGCTCCCCACTACTAGCCAGTGACTGCAGAATGTTTTTTTACTTCCTTGTAGGAGACTGAAACTTTTCCTTACATTAAGGTAGAAATAAGTTTCTTGTCTTAGCAAGAAACAGAATAAATCCCCTTAGAGATTTACTGTCAGTGACATAGGTGCCTCTTTGATAACCCTGCAGGCTTCAAAGACAGATCTACAGGCTGAACACACTGAGTGTCTGCATCCACACACTGTCTCTGCCTCTCCAAGCCCCAGCCCAACACTGTTTGCAGCCTCCTGCTCTGAGAAATTGCCCAATAAACTCATGTACTACAGAGGTAAGGAAATTATGACACACAATTGTGCCAGTTACAGTTGCCTAAACCTAACAAGCATGTAAATGTGATAAACTGAGCAGTTTGCAGGTATGATAAATATTAGTAAAGTGGAGTTATTAGCATAACAACCACCCTCACAGTTCAAGAGGGTCAGCAAGATGCAGCTGTTGCCCTCTAGGGTCCATGCTCATGAGGGGTGTCCAACCTCAAGTGTCAAGGTGATGTGGGGAAGATATTTGCCTTTGTAGCTGAGGATTTGCAGACAGTGGGATTTTCAATGCTGATCCTATTTTGCTGAACCTACTTCTTGGTATTTGATTTTCCCTTTTATCCTCTCAGCTTCAGTGACCTGTGACCTTCTGTACTTCCTCATTTATGCAGCCAGATTGCTCATTATTCCTGGGGAGTCAGCTCTGAATCTGTCCCAGAGGCAACCCATCACTCTATTTGCATCCCACAGCTGCCTTCCTGAGGAGTCAGCTCCTCAGGCTCACCCAGAGATCACTTCTCCCTCGCTCTGCAGCTGTTTTAAGCACTGGGATTTTGCAACATCAACCCTATGGTCTACCAGATGTTAAATCAGCAATTAGCTAAATATATTATTTCCACATCAGCAATTCTGTTACTGCTTTACAGTAACAGTTACTATTAAAGTAAATCTGAGATTTGGCCAGTCTCTCTCCTATCAGAAGAAATGCTAAATATGTTTGTGCTGGTTTGGCAATTTTATCACTGGCCCATCCCAGCTCAATGGTCCCTTTTGTAGCAGGGGTCTGTGACCCTTCACTGCCTCCAGCTTTTCTCTTACAAAAAGTCAGAGAGAAGGGAAAATTACTCACCAGAAGTAGTAAAAAAAGAATATGAGGCCACTGATGTGCAGCAGAAAGGGGAAATGCAACTTTAAACATTTAGTCCAGCAGTTTACAAACCACAACTCCAGAACAGGTTTTCTTCTCCGTATCTGTGCCTCTGCATTCACATCAGAGGCTCTATCAAAAACCTCGTGCATGAGTGCATTCTGAGGTTACTTCTAATAAAAACTTCCAGTTTAATAGTAATTTTTATAAGCCTCTCATTTTGGTTGCTGTGTCCTGCTGTGCTGTTTCCAACTGGTATGATTTGGTCTAAGTAGAAGTGTCACCGCTGTAAATTATCACTAATAAAAATCACAATAGTTGAGCTTTAAGTGTCTCTGCTGTAAAGTATTATGTTTCACAGGTGTCGCTTGCATCACAATAACAACAAAAACAAACAAACCAAAAAGGAAACCTCTCTATTTTAGGCATGCTAACGAAACTTAAATGCTTAGGAGATAGGAGAATGGAATCACTGAGAAAGATGAGAAGTGGTAAACACAGCCTTGAGAAGAAAGCAGGACCTGGTATTTCTTGTGGACTCTTTGCTTGCTGGAAAAATGGACAGTCAGCTGGAGGAATAGAAGCTGCCACCCACCCGCTCCCTTGGTAGAAGTTTCTCTATGGCTACACGACCAAGAAACCCTCTAGGGTGTGCAAGTCACAGTGTGAGAACTACAGTAGATGTTATAGGGGGCTTTCTGAGCTCTGCTTGTGGAATTACTTCAAAAACACTTAAAAATATACAATCACATGATCATATTCTGTGTCCATGCTTTTGTTGTTGTTTTCCTTTCGGGGAATAAACAGCCCTTTTGCTATACTTAAAAGTAGCATTACACATTGAATACTGGTGTCACAGCTTCAGGGCATCCTGGGAACTAAAGCACACCTAGGAGTGGAGGACTGTGTGGTAATGTAACATCCTGGCCATGGGCAAGTAGATTTTATGTTCTTCACCTCCTTGTGCACTGCTCTCACAGAGAATTTTGCTGCTCCCTCAAGGCATAGTAATTTTCCCCTTTAGATTTGTGGTGCACCACTGCCTGCTCATTCATCCCTCAGTGAGATTGGAGAGCAACTAGCAAAAAAAAAAGAAAGGGAAAACTTGGGTTGAGGTAAAGACAGTGAGATCACTCACCAGTTACTGTCATGGGCAGCGTCACAGGCAGAATGGGAGCTTCTGATGAAGTTTATTAGAGAAGCCTTCTTGCTGAGTCATGAGGTGCAGAGAGGACACCCTTGCTTTCTGAACTCCTTCTCAGAGAGCAGTCTGGGCATGGCTGGATCCAATCCTAGCCCCAGACTTTATCAATGATTTATGTCTAAAGGGCTATACAGGTGTAATTGAACATTTATACAACTTTGTCCCATAGGATTAAGGATGACAAGCCAAATATATTTATATAAGTTATTTAAATGTATTGTGATCTTTAGACTAAAATATCATAATCAGGATTATTTGCTACACAGCATAAGTACCCTGTCTCCAGGTCAGCTGTCAGCTCAGCAGCTTTAGATAAGTTATCAGTAGTATCACTTGTTGGGTTTTTTTCAGGCACTTTATCAGGTCTGCCACAGATTCACCTGTGCCAGTTTCTATCAGGAGACATTGTTCTTCCTCAGGATATTTAGGAGTCAGGCTGGTTTCAGCATTCTTAAATGCCAAAAGCAGCCCGACACCCCCTTCTCCATTCACCACTGATAGCTCTGCAAATAAGGGTAGTGTTGGAGTTGTTTTACCCCCATCCCAGGCAGAGCATCCTGCTACAGGCAGAACAGACTTGCCTCAGGGAATTCACCTCAATTAATTGCCAATAAATAAAAAACATTTGAGTAGTGGGTTGGATTTTTCTTTCAAAAAAAAAAAAAGAAATAAACATTTACACATCAGGAAAACACATTTTCTCCCCCATTCCAGGCCCAGATTCACTCCATCACACCAGGCACCTCTCCTTCCCCTCTTGCTACCACTGCAGGGTGCAAATACACTCAGCCTTTTCACTGAGGCAACAGGCAGTGTAGGGGTCAGCACACAGCAGTTTCTCTCTGTTGTACTTTCCTATGGTCCAGCGTAGCTCCTCCAAGGGCTGCAGTTTCTTTTGGGTGATGGGCTCATCCATGGGCCACGGTACCTCTGAGGAAGCATCTGCTCCAGTGTGACTTCTCCATGAGCAGCACTTTGGTAACATCTGCTCCACCATGGAGCACCTTCAACTTTGGTGTTCCCTGCGCTGTTTCACTCTTGTTTCCTCCTCCTCTTTGGTGTTTGCTATCCTTTACTTAAATATGTTTTCTCAGAGCACCACCAGTCTGAGTGGTGGGCTCAGCTGTGTCTTGCAGTGGATGCACTGTGGACCCAGCTGGAGGCACCTCCTGACCTCACACAGAGGCACCTCCTGCAGCCTCTCAATGCCAAAACTCTGCCACTGACACCCAATATAAAATTATATAGCTATTATGGGGCTGGGAGGGACCAAACAAAAAACAACCCACACGTGCATCTTTATTAATCAAATAAGAAACCACTAGCCTGTCATGAACTATGTTTTCGATTCCAGATTCCCTCCCAGGCTCTTGTCTCATTAAGACATTGCCTAGAGTCAGAACAAAAGGGACATCTCCTCCAACTAAACCAAGGAGACTCCCCCTAAACATACCTATTTGTTAATTTTGAGTTTATTCATCAGGCAGTTGACACCTAAGTCATTGCTGATCTTACAGAAGAGAAGTTTCAAGAAGTAAAATGGCACATTTTCAATCCACTTTGTGCTTCCTGCAAATTGTATCCACATCAGAATTAAATGTGAATGTGTACACCAACCAAGAGTGACAAAGCAAACAGAGCTACAAAAAGAGACTTCTGAAATCCCAGGAAGACCTCTGACCAGCCATATGCAGGAAACAGCACTTGCAGCTATAGCAACATGTCTAGTCCTCACTGACTATGCATTTGACCCTTCTCCTGTTCCCAGCATACAGACCAATGGAGTAAGCGAGGTTCTTGTCACAACATTGCAGAGCAACTCTGCAGTTTCTTATGTCCTTTGCCACAAAACGTCCCAGGAGTACAGAAAAGCTGAAAGCTGCTTGCACTAACCCAGCACAGAGTGCCTCCCTACCAGACAGCAGTGGGACTTCTCATCTTACTCCACTTTTTTTCCCTGAGAGCCTTTCTTTACACTGTGTATGGAAAACCTATCATCTCAGTGTTAAATGAATATGAGTCTAAAGCATTCTGGGACTAGGGTTCACAAATAGATGCGGTACAAATACCCTCAGGATGCAGTCATTACTAAGCATCTTTTATACTGCTCATTGTATCAGGATGCAGCTTTTTAAAATATGTCTGTGAGACACAGAAGTGACTTACCCAGAATATATATTGTTATGGCAGACTATAAAGATGTCTTTCAACATTAATACTACAAAATCAGCAAAGTTTACAAAGCCACTAAACCTTTAGAACTTACCTTATTTAGATACATAGTTGCCTCCAAATACTAAGCATGTCATAATTTTGTCCTTTATTTGATCTCTCTTTCCCATACTTTCTATAAAGAGTATCTTTTTGTCATAACATTTTAAAATTTAAGGTTTAGGGACTCATGCATGTTTAAGTCTTGTCTGCAGCTGCTTAAGGTCTTACCAGGGAGAAATTTGCTTTGGATGTACTTGTACATCAGAACAGGTTTCAGCCATAGTAAGTTGCATGAGCTGCAGAGCAGAAATGCTGAGGAGCAACATATGGTTTCCCTAAGAAAAGCTTTTCTTGTTCACTCTCCTGTCAAGATGCTCATTTATATTGTAGTTGCTGGAGATGCTCACATGTGAAATAGGCAGTCATATTTGCTCCTCTGCTTTGCAGGTCTGTCAAGCCAGCAGGTCCTTAATAAGAGGTTTCATGTTAACATGTGACAATTATGGAATGTATCCAGATCGCTTATTCAAGGGAGCAGATGGTCTCCAGGCATTGTTCCTTGCAGGTACTCCTTGTAGCCATAATGCTGCTTCTTGCAGCCCTAACACCTTCTCTACTACAGGTGATTTCTTTTGAGCAGCTGTCTGAATGGATAGTGGCCAATTCACGAGTCACAGCAATTTATCAAAGAGATTCCAATATTGGCAAAATCACTATGATAGTAATACACTGGAGACTGGAACTGCACAGAGCAGTTTAGAATAACAGCAACCTGCTGAATATGGTATTATTGAAACCATTGAACCCAAATTACGTTTAAAGGATATTTGTTACGGAGCTTGACAGATTCCAGCTACATAACAGCTCCTGACATATCTTGAGGATAAATGCCACTGAACTAATTATTCCATGTTGATAATGCTTGCATGTGCCCAAAGGACTTGCTGAATCTCAGAACTAAGTGCTCCAAAGCTCCCACTGCCATGGGCATGCTCCATGCATGCAAGGAGGAGGTGTTACAGTAATGAGCATAAAAGCTGGAAGCAGGGAACCATTTTCCCCTTGGAGTCTTAATACTGATGAACAGACAGCAAACAAAGTAAAAACAAAAAGCTGCCTGGCTTAAATGCAGACTGAGGTAGGCTTTGCATGGTTAAGCTGGTAGCACTGGAGCTAAGAGGTCAGGAAAAGACTGAGCTTTGCCAGGATGAAAACAGGCTGGAGGCTTGCACACAGTAAAAGACAAGTCAGAGACCAAGAAGATGAGAAAAAGATTTAAAAAGAGAAGGTGGTAGTTGCAACCTTGCAAATTAAACAAGAAGCCTCAGGAGGTGAAGAAGTGAGTTCATGAAAGCAAGGTCTAGGAAGGCAGAAAGAAAAGGACTGAGACAGGGAGAGGTAAGTGTAGCCACTACAGCCAAATTTAAAGGAAGACTTAGCTTAAAAGATCAGATATCTAAAAAAAAGGCTGAATTGTAAATAACAACCTAGGTCTGCCACCAAGAAAATCACTCTTGACTGGAAAGCAGAGCATACACCTTTCTAGCACTCATGTTAATGACTCACTAATTCATCGGTAGGAAAAAGGATTACTTCCAACACCTGGGAAGTAAAGTACTGTTGATATCAAATGTGGTGGTAACGTTTCCAAGCCCAGCAGCTTATAATACGTTTCCCTGCATGGTTGGTTTGGTTTTTCTTTCCTTGATGCCCTGCTCTATTCATGGTTTACAGATCACTGCATGACTGGACACAGCAGGTGTGATTTACAACAGACCATGACAATTATGTGAAGTAAATGGCACTGTTACACAGACTTCCACCCTACAGACCTTCTTGAACATCACATCACTAGATGTTGGGGCAGGGGTTCCTCATCAGGCTCTGGAGCAGATGAGTCATTTTTACACAGGCATTGCTGCCTCAAGCCAAAGACAGGCATCCCCTGGACAGGACATCCTTCAGGGCTGTGGCTTCATCAGACCATTAGAAACCAGCTCTTCTGAGTATCCCTAGTTTTACCTGTTGGAAGTGAGCAAGACGAAGCAAATGTTCTTGAGAGACACACTGTGTGCCTTTCCTCAACTCCCACACTAAGTTACTCTTGAGTTTCCTGAGGACCTGTATTTCTCCATGCAAACCTGCAAAAGTTCATTACATCCCATTCTCCAATAAATTAATGAAGATGGTAATGACAGCCCCAGTATCAATTGCTTAAGAATGCAGTAGTTGCTAGCTGGACTTTTTAACAGTGACCACAGACAGTATTGCTCCAAGCCCAGCTGGTAAGCTAATTTTCCACATACTGCATGGGTCACTTATCCAAACTCTCTCTCTTCAATTTGGCTACAAGAATACTATGAGAAATCATGTCAAAAGCCTTGTTAAACAACATTTTGTACAGTCCACTTGTCCACAGAATGTGTCATCTCATCATAAGGCCATCAGGTTGGGCAGGTATGATTTACCCTTTGTAAATCCAATTTGACCATTTCAATTTTTTCTTTACTGCACTTTGGTAGTCATGACTTCAAGGATTGTTCTCTAATCTTCCCAAAGAAAGAGGTCAGGCTGGCTGACCGGTCTCCTGTAGCAATGTGGATCATCTTCTTGTCTTTGAAAATGGATAGCAAATTACATATATGCTTTTTTCACACTTAGACAGAACCTTATCCCTGACTCTCTTGGGGGACAAAGACAAGGATGATAGAAGTGGTAGCTTTTCTACTGACACAGAAATTTTCCTAGAAAGAAATGTGAAGGAGAAGACAGACACTAACAGGAGAGGATGTTGCACACCACATCCTACAGTTCTGTATCTGCCAGGGCTCAGCAGGAACCAGCAGCTCCTAAAGGCAGGGCTCAGAAGCCAAGGGAGATACCACAACTAGCAAGGCAGGGTCCTCACCAGCAAGGCCCCAAACCTGGGCCCATGAGCAGGGGGTGTGAGTGGATGACATATAAGACCATTACGATCTATTAGTGCTCTCAGAGTCATGACAGGATCCATGGTTTGTACAAAGTAACCCCACCAGAGACGTTCATACTGCAAGTGTTTAAGTACAGGCAACAACCCAACAATGGGCACACATCCCATCTGTGATGGGCACCTTCAGTGCTAGGGAATGACCTCATGCTCACATCTGTCAGTTCAAGCAACACAGCCCTAGTTTCCACAGAGCATCTTGCCTATCCAAGGCCAAGGGCTTGCTCTAGTATCGTGGCTTCAGGCAGCGCTATAAGAAGCAGGAGAAATGGCAACTGATTAAGAGCATCTGGCAGTCTCCAGTGCCAGATGCATGCAGCAATCATGCAGTAAGCGTAGCACAGGCTACAGGCCAGATCTAAGTGCAAACTAAAGGCTTTCAAGACAGCTACTGAACTGTACAATAACCAACCAACATAAGAACCAAGCAGAAAGTACATGGCCACTCTATCCCAAAGATCCTAGCCATACCAAAACAGTAGGCACAAGTCACCATGTAAAACATTGTCGCAGAGCCAAGATTCACTCCTTGGTATATGAGAGGAAGAAGATGTAGCTGTATCCACTGGGACTCAGAACTGACATTCTCACTTACTGGATGCACAAGGTCAGAAGCAAACTTCTCCGAATATTTAGAATATAAACATCATGGGTCACTGGATTCAATAATTTCCTATTGAAAAGAATTCACCCAAGCATTTAAGTCAGCTTCATGTATCATTGTGCAAAACAAAACCCAGACTAAATTCTTGACAGGAACTGTGTGTTGTTTTTACTGGGTACACTTAAGGCTGCAATGAACCTTCCCCAGTGCAGGCAGTATAATACAGGTAACTAAACTCCCATGAAAATGCAAAATAAAATCTTCTCAGAGTTGCCAACATTATTACAAAATCCTTTAGAGGCAACAATTCCCACAGACTAATAGTTTGGCATCCAGCCAGAAAAACAAACAAACAAAAGTCTAAGTTACTAGGACAGCTGTGTCAGACGGAATTAAAATCTTCTCGAATAGTTTCCCAGTGTGAGAGAATAAACATACATTTGATGGAAGGTGAGGACTTCTGTCTTCCCAAAAAGCCTATTTTTAATTGAGCATACAGAGAGAGTAGGATATTGGGATATTATGCTCCACTGGATAATTAGAGATGCCTGCACACATACCTAGTCACCAATGGAGTAGTACTGAAGGCTTGCCAGCCAATTACCAGTTCCAAGTCAGAGCAGGAATGAAAAAAAACATGCTGAAGAAGACAGAACACATTTCTGATGCTTCCTTAACATGCTGTTAAGATTTCATTAGAAAAAGCTTGGTCTTAAGTCCAGTTCTCACTTGCAGCTACTTCCCTTGAACACGGAAGATCCAGCATTTATTTCAAACCTGCTTTTGATCTAAAGGACTATTTTCAATGCCTATTTAACTGCAATGAACACAGCTTGATACTTTTGAACTAAGAAAAAAAAGACCAGGCATAGTCCTCCAAAGTTTATTTCAAGTATAAAAGTCATTCAATGAAATATCTACAGGTTTTTCTTTGAGCATAAAGGTTTAACAAGATAGAATCAAGTACCAAATTTCTGAAAAAATATTATTTGATTCAAAATTTTGAATAATAATGAAAAGGCACTTAAACAAAAGATACCCAGGGACAAATATAACTCTTCTGTCACAGTGAATGTGAAATCAAACATTATCTAACACTTTATAATAAAAGAAATTAATTACAGTCTGTGTAAATTGAGCAACATGGTCCAGACAAGAGTGAATTCAAACTCCTTGCACTTCAACAATAGCACTTTTCTTTCAAGTGTAAAGAAAGCTAGAGAAAGAAAGAAAAACAAGAGAAGTCTTCAGTCAACTAACACTTTACAGCACTGTTTACAGCACTGAGTTAAAACTAAGAACTCAATTCAATTTGTACAAGTTCCACAAAAACAAATGTAACAAAACTGGGTAGCAGCATAGATACTTCATAAATACCCCTGATCTGTATGCTTGATTTGAGGGCTTTAAAGATCTATTCCCAGTTTAAAAAAAAAAAAAAGGGTTCTACAAAACCAAAAGCCTTTATAGAAGCAAAACAATCAGACTAGCGTAAGTGGAAAATAGAAGTGTAATGCTTGGAAACCCACTGCAATCCCTTTCCAGTAGAAATATTCTTCCACTGCCAGTAATGGAAAATACCACAAGTAAAGTTTTTGAGAATCAGAAATTTAAATGAGTTTGATCTTTTTTTTGGTCAAGATTCAAAAAACTCCCCTATCTTAAAAAAAAAAAATAATTCAGACATGCCTAAAGAAACAGTACATTTAACATCAGCATCTGCAGCACCAAAGCATATTTGTGCAATAAATACAAAAGAAGATGTCAATTATTCACAAATATGAGGAAAATAGGGAGGGAAATTCCCAACACCTACCAAAAAAACTGGTTTTTTACAATTATTCAGAAATATGAAGTAAACTGAAAAAAAGCATCTTAGCACTAGCATTTTTTTCTCAGTGATACTAAGACCTCTGATACAGGAGCGCTATCAAGGCTTTTGCATCTTTTTTTCCAGATACATTTTCCTGTAGGTCTGAAACATCTCTTTTGAGTCCTTGCTTGGAATGTGAAGAGTCTCTCCATCTCCATCTCCATCCAGGATCTGTATAGCTGTATCAAGTGGAATACTGTCCTCAGCTGCAAGACAGACAAGCAGGTTAAAGCAAGAGTCTGAGTGTCAAAGGACTCTACTCCTTCTGCATGGGGTACTTAGGGCCCTCCAGTGTCAAAAAGGATGCCACAAACTTCCTTCCTAGAGCAGCAGGCGCCTCAGATTTAAATCAATCTCCAATGCATCTTTAAGCACAAAATGGCCATTTGGGTGTCTTCGCAACCGAGATTTCTGAAGAATATTAAGAAAGCTGTGACGGGAAACGTGCATTTGTGAAACTAAGAGAAGAAGCAAGAGGAAGGGCTAAAAGGATGGCAGAGACCAACAGCCAAGGACACAGGCAACAGCATTAAAAGATGCAGATGTTGCAGAATATGTTGCTTGCATCAACACCACAACACAGATATGAGCATGCAAGTCCTCTGCTGACAAGTTAAGAAGCGGATGGCAACATGGCTACAGCATGCTGAATGCACCATTTTGTTTCCTTTCAGATGTGAGTAGAAAAACAAGACTATAGCTAGAAAGATACTCATAACAAAGAAGCAAAGACAGTTGGGAGCAACCTCACCCAAGAGGTCTGCAAACAAAGGATGGAACAAGCAAGATTCTGAGATGAAAGATGCCACTATTGTAACAGTTGACTCCTAAAGAGTATAAAAGAGTATAAAAGCCCATCCAAAAAGCAATTTGCCAATCAAATGAAACGAGGAAGGTGTAGTAGTGGCCCCACTTTTCCTTTATGTGTCATACAAGTAATCTTGACCAGACTACTGGGACACAGGTCCTGGAACTTGTGAGCACAGGTGTATGCGTGGACAGCAGCAACGTACTGTGAAAGCCACATTAAAAAAAAAAAAAATCACTTTCTGTTTTTAAAGGCTCACACTGGATTTTGCTACATAACTTCCTACATTTTAAAGTGTGAAAGAGCTAGCTTGGTCTTTACCTACAATTTAAAACTGTACTTGAATATTGTTACCAGTGCTACACTCTAGTCAACAGCACACAGGTATGCAGGAAAATTTCAACTATCTCCAACAGTATATTCGTACAGCAGTAAAAAGCTCCACAGACCTTTGAAACTCATATGTCTACTCTACAGTATCCATTTAATCAGCAGAACTAGTAAAGAATAAGTTGGAATCCTTTATTAGGGTTTGCTACTGTAAATGAACACTTAATACCAAGCAAAGACTATTTAGCTTATATTTCAAACTGGATACTCAGAAGTCATTTCACCTGTAGAGATCTCTTCCAGTTTCTTTTGCTTAAGTGGTTCACATTTTAACCAATCTTCTTTTTTACTCTTGACACCTAAAAAGAAAATTTGAAAAAAAAAATTGGGGCCTTCCTATATCACAAGTTTTGGTCGCTATTCAGCATCAAGTTTTAATACATATACTAGCACATGCAAAAGGAAATTCCCTTTGGGTGTGAAAATGACTGCAAGGGCAACTTAAGATTTGGTTTTATTTAAAGATCAGATATAGAATTTGACATAAATATGCTTCACAATGCACCATGTAAGATGCTGAAAGATTTGGGACAGGAAAGAAGAGGAGGGAAAAGGGCAGCTTAAAGCAAAGGTTATGGGGACTTTGTGCAGGATATGTCAGACCTAAGCTCTCTCTCTTCCTCAGTGGCATAAAAGATCCCTCCCTCCACTGTCTGCCCAGCCAGACTTCAGGTGAACACTGAATACAGATCAGATCACCTTTGGTAACTATGCCAAGAGAATCTACTTTCTACAAACAAGCCAAGCTGTCTTCTACATGTAGGCAGAAGACAAGAAAGCCTTCTCGCAAAACTACTCGAAACTGCCATGCTCCAAAGTACTCTAACTTCATTCTGTAAGACTCAGAGAAAATTGAAGGAAAAGTCTCATGTTCTTTTTCAGCTTAACACACAGCTACGGTCTGTCAGAGAACTAGCTATGATATCTCAGCCTTCAGCTTCTAGAGTCTCATGTTTCCACTGTCTGTAGTTTCAGACAACACGAACTGAAAAAGGAGTACATACTTCTTACTTACAAATTAGTAATCAAGATAGCGTCATACCTGCTACAACGACTTTATCTCTTTCCAGGGAACTCTTCACAGCTAAGCTTTCTTCACCAGTGGTTGGATTTCTGAACAGTATGTCTGGACACAGCTTAAATTCAAGTACTTCCTGCTTGCACGGTTTCTCAACTGTTGAGGCAGACGCATCTTTTTTCGAATCACTGGTTTGTGACACTTTGGTCTTTCGATGCCAGACGGGTCTGACAGGTGATGTCTCTAATTTTGTCAGGTATATGCGTTCCTGTGCCGTACGTTTAAACGCAACCCTGTTCAGGTAGTGTTTTTTTGGTTCCTTTTGAAGATGCAACTTCAGTCTGCTATTTCTTCTGTTTATGTATAGCAGGTTTTTATCAGGAAACATTTTCTCAGAGCACTTGTCTTTGTTTTGACCATCGAGACGTCTTTCTTTGTTAGAAAAGTAGTTTTTGGACATGGGAGAAGATAGAGCCCTTTTTCTCTGTAGTTTAAGCACAGAGTGATCTGCTAAGGAACTCTTTGGTTTCCAGACATTTTCTCCATTCAATCTTTTAGCTCTGTCAGAATTTATCATGCAATTATGTGCAACTTGCTTAAAATTCTTTGCTTCAGATTGTTTCAGTCTTTCATCTTCCACCTTTGCTTTCTTAAGTTCTCTCTTCCCCATCAGGTTTTCCTTCATCTTCCGTTTGTATGGCTGCTCCTGTGAAGGATGAACTTTCACAGATTTATGTGGAGAGTATTTTGTGGTTTTTGACTTAAAGTCTACAGCGCCAAAATTTGAGAACCTTACAGCATCCGCTCGGTAACTATTCAGCTTTTTATGTTTTATTTCTTCTGGTAGTTTGTCTTTCTCTTTGACATGAATTCGTACATCTTGCCCAAGCATCTCCTTTTCTTTACTACACTTCTGTCCTTCAGCTGAATTCTCTTCACAAGTTTTAATATTTTGCCTTTGATTGACTTCAGAGTGCTTAATTTCTACAGTTTCTGATTTCACAAATTTGTGAATGTGCTTTTTAGATTTCATAGCCAAAGCTGGTTTGGTTTTATCTCTTGAAAATAACTCAGTTTTGAAAACTCTCTCCTTCTTTCCAGATGACTTTGTCATGTTGTCTGCATGTGTGTGACCAGTGTTCTTCAGCAATTCTTCTGAAACTGTCTGATGTTCTTTTTTGTCAGAATGAAATTCTTTGCTTGGCAGTGGGGTTCCTTTGTCACTCTGCAGCTCTTCCTTCTGGCTGCTGCATTTATACTTATCAGCATCTTGGTCTTCAGAACAATTAAGTGGTCCAGTATTTTCCTGTTTTATTGTAGGCAGTATGTGTTCATTATTGATGTTCAGACTAGGTTTTTTGTTCATTGCAGAGGAGTATATGCAAATATCTTCTTTATTTTTGCTAATAATGGTTGGGATTTCTTCAGAAATTGTCTGGGTTCCCACTGCACAGTGTTTTTTTATTAGGGCATCAGATTTGCTGTTGTTTTCTTGTCTCTCTACAGAGTTACTATTTTCAGCTTTTGAAAGTTGATAATCATTTTTCTCTGAATCAGATGTTCCTGATTTACTGGGACAATGTGGCATTTTACATCCTACAGACACACAAGCCGTTAATGAACAATCTTCATTTTTTTCACTGGAGTTGGAATTTTCTTGTGGTTTTTTTTCCTTCTTACACAGACTCTGACTAGGCAGAACACTGCCTTCAGGGTTCCCCTCAGCTGAAGCCTTTTCTGACTGTTGACTCACTGCTCTCTTGTTGTCACTAGAGGGACACTGTTTGTGTTCAGGAAACAGTTCTTGAACCTGATCAGAGCTTAACACTGCAATTTTTATCTGATTTAGTGGGTCCTTCAAATTAGAATTCTTGTCACAAATTTTAATCTTTCTTTGAGGTTGATTCTCCATCCCTTCAGCCACAGAATGACTTTGTGCTGGTTCTTTTCTTAGCATAACAGCACTTTCAAGGCCATATGGAAACTCTTTCACTAGTTCAGCCAGCTGATTTTTTAGGTATTTACAAGGTTTTCCTCCAAACGAGTTTATTTCTTCCTCTGTGCTATTTTTAGTGGGTATGGAATTTTGTTTACTGTGGTCTCCTGGAACAGTGGATGCATTTGTTTCAGCAGTTATGCTGATAGAAGAACCTAGTGAATGTTGAGCTAACTTCTGGTTTATATTAGCAAGATTTTCTAAGCAATTTTCAGGATGCTTGAAAGATGCCTCAGATGACACGTTTTGTTCTGAGGTAGAAATTACCTTAAGAGGATTGCCACTGCTTTCTTTCTCTAAATGACTCATTGTGCTACCATGCAAAATCTTATCCGCTTTACTCATGCAGCTTGATGATTCTCCCAACATCTTTAGCAGCAAGCTCTCTTTCTGGGGAGTGTTATTGCTCAGCCCATTTTTATGCAAGTCTGGACGTTGTTCTTTTTCCCTTGCATCAGATCCTTTTCCTTCTGATGTATGTGTCTCATACGCTGACCTGAAGATGCCTGCTATTTGTGGATTATAAAATTTATCACCTTCTACAAGAGAACATACACTAGAAATATGAAACATCTGATCTTCCAACACAGCTGTGGATGTATCTCCTGTCTCTAACATAGTTTGCTTGTCTTTATGATCTCCTACACCTTCTTGGGAGATTTGACTAGAAAAATTCATGCCCGATTCAGGAAAAGAAATCTTGTTTTGTAATTCAAGTTGCAGATTTTCTCTGGTATCTTGTGCAGATTGACTAACCTTCCTTTGGTTTTCATTATATGAATCATTTCCATTCACACTGGTTTTTACTCTTCCGTTTTCATCACCTAATTTGATCTGTTGCAAATGTGAGTCCACTTGCTGTTCCAGAATACGATCATTGGGTGATGACCAAGCATTTTCTATTGCTCCTTTGTCAGTATTTGCCACATTTAAACCATTTTCCCCCGCTTCTTGCAAGCTACATGTGCTCTCCAAATCAATCACTGGATAGGTTTTATCTTCAGATGTTGGGATTTTGTCTGCTTGCTCACTCTGTGTTCTCTGTTCAGAAAGTACTAAAGGAGAGACAACTGCAACCTGAGGTTCAAAATTTTTTATCAAACTGGAATTCAGTGTATCAAGTTTTTGTCCTACAGAGGTAGTTGTTATAGGCAACACTGCTTCATCCATACTAACCAGAACATTATTTTGTTCTCTCTTTTTTGTGTTTTGGCTGGAGGGTAAAATCTGATTTGCTGTGGGGCTTTCACTTGACTGGTTTTTTTGCACTTTTACAGATTCTGATGAATGCTTCCGCCACAAGCTCAGACATGCAGTTAGCTCTTCCATAGTGTAAGTACAATTGATCTGTTTACAGGACGTATTTTCAGTAAAAGGCATTTTTTTCTGAGCTACCTCCTTCTGGAATTTAGCTTCACCAGATTTAGTAATTTCCGATACAGGAGAGTTTGTGTGAACCACAGATGCCTGCTCACCTTTCAATCTTTCTACGTTCCTGTCACTAGGGTCTCTTTGCAAGCTTCCACCTGAGACAGATGTATCTACCATTTGTTTGTCATTACACAGGAGATTAGTCAGTATTTTATCAGCAGTAGCACCAGCTGTCTTCTCTTTCAATGCATTTGTGCTACTTAATACAAACTGAAGAAACGATGAGTTCTCGGGGTTAATTTGCACACTCTTTGATGCAATTTTGACAGAGCTACCTGCTTGACTAAAACATGAAGTATTGTTCAAGGAAACCGCAGTTTCTTGAGATGAGGCCAAGGCATGAACATCCTGTTGTTCCATGGTGGGAGTGCTCTCAGGATTATTTAACTGAGCTGGGAGTTTGCTCTGAGAGGGAATAGGAGCTAAGCTTGATGGAAGGCTTCCCTGCACCACCTGCGGGTTACTTTGAGTCCCTTCTAATCTTCTGTTATCAGTATTGGCTAGATTTTTGTCCTTTCTTTCTTCATGTGAAATCTTAAGTGTTTGACTCTCTGTCATCATTGTTTGAGTTGAAGAAGGTGGTACATTTTGTTTGGGCACCCATGGAAGACAATTAGCAGGAGTACACTGATAACCGTAGGGAGGAGGGGGAGTGCTGCTGTCATGCTTTGAAGCTGCTAAAAATTTTCTTCTAAAAAGCCTTTCAAGCAGGGGCCAGTTTTTTTTAATACGGTACAGCCTCTCAGCGTCCCAAGCTGGTCTGTCCTTTACAATTTTTCTTTCATCTGCTGATGATGAATAAAGTTGAGAATTAACAGGTCCATTCATTAAACTACTGGTCTGGCTTTCTTGAACTGAAAAAGGATCACTAGGTGGCTTTGCAGAAAGAGCCTCTATTTCTTTCACAATATCAAACAGGTCTTCGGGAACGCCAGAGGACGGCACAGTCATTTCATTAAAAGAACCATTTGCTGTCACACTTCCATTTGAACTACAGAAACTCTTAACTGATTGACTGACTTCTCCACATTGCTGCTTCTGACAGTGTTGCTGAATGCTGTTAAAACCAGAAGAATTTTTTTGATCCAGTGGGCTCCTCTGTTGGCTAAGGGTGTATCCATTAGGTATATTTTGTACTTCCTGTGGTACACCTATTGAAGATTGTGCAGCAGCTCTTGAAACACAGTTGGCAGGCAACAAAGATGGTACAGAACATCCTCTAGGAGCTTGTGATTCCATCTGACTTGGCTGAAATTGTGGGAGCTGTACACTTGTTTCAGTGTTTTGATTCACTGAGTATGAACCTTTGCACTGAGTATTGGACTGAAATATATGGTTATGGACTTGTTGCCCGGATGTACCAAAAGACACAGAATTATTCTGTGAATGAGTGCTACTTTGATATAATGCTGCAAATCTCACAGAATTTTGCTGCAGTATTTGTGGCTGCGCAGTGTAAGTGTTTGTAGCAGCATACTGAGGTCCCTGATGTACACTCCTCATACTATTTCCAGCATTCATTTGAGAAGACAGGGGAGGTACATTTCTACAGGAATAACTGTAGGCATTAGAGACTGGCCAAGAAGTCTGAACCATCTCTGCCTGAGAAGGTGACTGCTGAATGGGAGGTTTCTGAGCTGGTACATACATCTGTGGATGTTGTTTAACTGAGAATTTTGACATAAAAAAATTGTTACCAGTCACAGATGCTCCTGGTAAGGTCTGATCAGAAGTTTTGAATCCTTCACCATTCACAAGAGGGAAGGTAACCTTGACAGTTGGCAGATACAAAAACTGGTTACTTTCAGCGTAAGTGCATGCATTTGTAGAGGAGCTGGCATTTGTCTGAGGAAAGGCATGTCCATCAGAAAGCAACTGAGTGTGATAAACTCCTTCCCTTTGAAGGTTCATATTTGCATTAGCATTCTGGACTGGTCCTCCATTCCAGTCCATCTTCTCTTGATTTCTTTTTCTTCAGGTAAACCCAAAATGCTAAAAAAAAAAAAAAAAGCTTAAAAATATTACAATCTTAATCTTTTGATCAAAACCTATTTCACTTACTAAGAAGTGATTCAGAATGCATTATGAACGGAACTGTTGAACTTAAATTGCTAGGAAGGAGAGCAACCCCACTGGCACATCCCATGGACATCAATGCTGTCAATGACCAAGTTGCATAAATTATTTCCCAGAACGCTGTTAAGGTACAAAAAGAGCAGCAACTAACTACCCTATTGACTGTCTAATGACTAACAAAATCCTCACATTATCCTGCTAATTCTATTATCATTCAACTTTTTAATTTAACAATAGATGGCTATATTTACCTTCTCATCCAAAAACAATGGAAAAAACTCCCAAGATATTTGTACAACAGGGCACAATGAGCAATGCTTAAGAGCTGAGCATGAGAAGCACCAGCAGAATAAAACACAGGCCAGAGTTTTCAGATGAGAAGACCTGATTTCAGTTATACCATCAAATACAACAAAAAAAAATTAAAAAATGAACTTGGGTTTAGTAAAAACCTCTCACAACAATGTGGCCCGCTAGTTTTATTTTCATTTTGAGGAATATAACTCTGCCTCTAGTGAGCTGTAAGGAAAGCTCTCATAATTCTAATGCTGTAGCATTAACTTACATAGCTGGGAGAAGGCATGAAGCACGGAGATGACATCATCACTTCTACTATTGCAGGAGGTGACAAAGTGAAGTACTGAGGCCTGAACAACAGGCCCTGAGCCAAAGTTGACCTCTAGAGGAACCTTCTAACTAACATTATACTTATCTATGTATCTACTCATTGGCTAAAACTACATATAATTGTTAGTGAAATACATACTATGATAAGACTACACCTGTGTATCTGCCCATTAACAAAATACATGTGCTTTTTAGTAAGATATATTAGTATCTGCTCATTACTAAATAATATTTGTATCTGTTCACTAATGAAATATGTAAAACTGTTAGCAAAATATGACATTTCTCTTTCCGTATTCAGAGACTGGTCAAGGCCATGGAAGTAGATGCCTGGCCTTGTTTAGCAGCAGATGGTCAAGGCTGACTCCCTTGGTTTTCCCCTTGAGCCCTGGGCCAGGCTTTGGGCGGAATCCAGGAGAAGAAGGAAAACAGATGTTTTTCCACACGAGTAGTTATGTAAGCTTGTTTTTTCAACAGTATAAAAGCTGGACCCTCTCACAGCGAAGATGGAGACCTCACCTACGAGTGGAGGCACTGCGTAGGATTTCCCAGTTACCGGGAATGGTTCTTCAATCCCTTGCTGTGACCGGGACTCCCCAGCTGATGTGCAGATCTGGACAGTGGTAACGTATTAGGGTAACTGGTGATGTATCCTTCCTAATCACTATAGGCACTCTTTGTAATAATGACTAGGTGCATTACTGGCCTTATCCTTTTGTAATTCTTTGCTGTTTCGCACTACAGTAAAATTATACACTTGTTCCTCAGAGTTGGTGTCTGTGCGTCTTGTGCTGACCCTCATTCTCGTTTGGCAAAACACAAAGTCATGTATCTCTATGTCTTCAAGTGTTATATTCCATAATGTACATGTATTACCAACAAGCCCAACTGGGTGAGCATGTTACTCTGTAAAGTTCTTAGAGACAATGGCTTCAAAGCCAAACTTTATTTCAGTCTTCAAAATGACAACCTACAAGCATGAATGCAGCCTGCATCTCAGCAAGTTCCCCTCAGTATAGTCAAATCCAACTAGGACATAATAAACACCTCACTTTGTGCAGGGTATTAGACAGTTTCTCAACAAAATGTTTCATGCCACTTCTCCCAGATCACCCAAGGCTCCTGACTTTCCTTCATGGCCTCTTTTAGATTTTAACACTCTTCTGATTTCAAGCTTGGGAATCAGAAGTTTCACTCATATCTAGCCTATAAAAAATAAGACTCAGTGTTACAATTTTCCAGGTGTTATTTTCAAGATTCAAAGATAGCTCTATCTTTCTTCAATCTACCTTTTACCTCCTCTGCTCTAATAGGACACCAATAACAAAAGAAAAGCAGAAAACAAGGTTGCATATGAAATCAGCAAAAAACAGCAACAGCAGTGTTAAGACAATACTTACAGTGATGCAAGAATCTTAGATGAGACAACAGGCTTCTGCATCCAACGTAAAGATTTCAGACTGTTACTGTTACACTGGGTATTTCCTGCAAAAATGATCAGAGAATAAAACAACTATGTCCTTGAATTAGATAACTGTTGAAGAAATTTGAGACACATTTTCATGACTAACAGAGGCAAACAAGACTAGGATGACAACCAGTAGTAAATGTAAAATCCTTGCTAGAGAAGGAACTTTGACTACATGCAACTTCTTCAAGAGTAAAATCCAATTATTGTCACTATCAAAACAATAAAAATGACTAACCCCTTTGTTTGTCAATCATCATTATTAGCTGGATTACAAAAATAAGGTTTGCAATTCTCATCACAACCTTAAAAATTCTTTAATTAAGCTTATAAAAGCTTTAATACAATGAAACACGCTACTTTAAAAAGTGATATTTGGCAGAGAGCGCTTGTCTTAGGAAGAACATTTGAGAAGTTCAGCATCAGCACAAGACTCGGAAAGATAACAAGAACACTACTGCTCAAACATGCCTGCTTCACTCTTTCAGCTGCTATCTTCTCACCTTAACCACAAGCCTCAGAAATCATCAGCCACGACTACACAATTAACTGTCGATTTTTGATGGACAGCACATAAAAAGGAATGAAGACATCCCCACTGAATGTAGAAGTAACACCACAGCTCTTTAACAAATCTACCTGACTAAAATGCTTACCCCCCTAGACTTCTCCATCAGATAGTTTTAGGCACGTCTCTGGCCTGTGTCTTATTTAATGTCCCTAAATCTCTCTGTGAAGACACCACTCAGAGATTTGAGGGGAATTCGGGTCACCTATATAAAGACCAGCAAGTCCAACATTTATGGCTGTTCACTCCAGGGAAGAAGGAATAATACACCTATTGAAATCTGCTTAGGTATGGAGAGGTGAAGTTTCCCTTGATCCTGTGGAAAGGGATTAAGTTTGAGCATACCTGAAAGCAAGATTAAGACACAAATGAGGCCAGATGTTGGATTCCAAAATAAGTCAACTTTATTTTCTAAAACAAAAGGAGAGGAGAGGAAGGAAAGAAGGAAAACATAAAAGTAGGAAAAGCCAAGAGAAATTACTAGAAGAACAGAAAAAGGGTTACCATCACCACGGGCTCAACACTGGCTTGTAGATTTAGTTCTCCATGGTGGTGAGATCTCCTTCTGGGGAGGGCAAGGAAGACAAACCCATTGACCTGTCCCTACCATTTTTGTGTTGAATTCTCATCTCCCAGTCAGGTACAAAATCAGGGTCCTTTTATACCTCATCAACCATTATTGTGCAAAGTGCTATCAGTGGGACTGTAGTTGAAACTTCTGTTCTTAGTGATCCTGTTGTATGGAATATTTCTTGGTAGGAGGTTTACGTGGTAGTAGTTATATAAAACACTTCCTGGTATCAAGCCAAAGAATGAGACCACACAGCTTGTACCCTATTTCACATCCGTCCTTGACTCCATGGCAACACAACCCGACCTCTATCTGGCTTCCATGATCATCATGGGCCCCATCACATATTGATCTTTGCATTTTCTTCACTGTTTTATGCTTCCAACACTTCTCACATACCCCTTTCTAGGACTGTGTATGGAGATTCCTCCCTTGGGGACACCTCCAAGGTTACTCCTCGAGGTTGAGCAAAAGAGTTATGCCCACAGGCATTGGTATGAGTGAGCAATATCAATCTCTGCTCAATCATTTTGCTAGCTTTATTATTGTTGCTTCAATATATAATGCACTGTAATTATAGTTACCTATCTAGACTGTGTAGTAACTAATTCTGAGTCAGTCCTTTAATCTAACCAGTATTATCATCAATATCATCAGTATTATCACCTGTTCAATCTGTTTAGATGTAAAGAGGCAAGGTTTGCCTTGGTCCATGAATGTGGAGAGGAATTAGGTTCTAAACATTCCCACAAATGAGATTAAGGTACAAACGAGGCCAAATATTGGATTCCAAAACAATAATTCAACCTAATTTTCTAACACAAAAAGAGCAGAGGAAAAGAAGGAAAATAGAAAAGTAGGAAAAAGCCAAGAGCAACTTCTAAAAGCACAGAAAAGGAGCTACCACCACCATGGGCTCTGTGCTGGCTTGCAGGGTCAGTCCTTGGTCTCCTCACAGTCATCTTCTCTGGTCTTCTTTTGTGATTTCTTGTCCTGTAGTCTTCGACAGCAAGCAAACCAGAAGGCAAAGTGGCAGCAGCTCCCGCAGCAGCAGCCCTCCATGTCACATTAGACACTGCTCAAGTGTTCTCATATCTTGTACGAGAAATTTAACAGAAACATGAGTAACACTATTTTAATTAAAGAGCAGGTAGCCTCTGAATGCCCATTGGTTGGTTCCCCAATAAATACCTCATTTGGGAGGATGAGTCCTTGCCATGTAGCATTTCTCTGACTGCATTGGACACTTTTTATTTAAGGCAACTTTTTTGTAACAATTTTTTATTAACGGAATGGATTGCTTGATAAAAATGCCTAATTTTTAGCTGTTTCAATTAAAACTACTTTTTGATTACAGCAACCTGCCTCCAGCAGGTTTTCAACTAAAGCAACTTGCCTCCTTTAGCTTGTTTCTTGCAGTCTTTAAATTAGCTCGCCTTTTTGCAATCTTTAATTAAGGCAGCTCAGCTTTTGCAGTTTTTCAGTAAAGGCTTTTTGGTTTCATGCCTGAGACAATGACAAAAAACTTTTTACCTTTTATCAGTTCTTTACATCACCATAAAAAAAAAAAAAAGAACAATTTTTCCATATTGGTTTGCCTTCCCTGAGCCTGTGGGATGAAGTTGTATAAAGTTACAATTACACTGTATAATTTTTTAGACATAAACCTTTGACTAAGTCTGGGGCTGGAACTAGATCCAGCCACACCCAGACTCCTCTCTGAGAAGGAATTTAGAAATGAAGGGGGCATTTTCTGCACCCTGTGACTCAATAGGAGGAGCAACATGATAAACCTTGTCAAAAGCTTCCACTCTGCTCATGACAGCTATCAAGGCATAAATTCTGCCTCCTCTCCACCTCATACTGCAGTCTCAAGAGCTGCCAAAGTAATCAATACCAATTACCTTTCCTCTTAACTATGCATAGATGGTTTGGACATTGAAGACATTCTTCCAGTGTCCCAGCAACTAGGACTACCAAGATCACTTTGATTGTACTTGGAATGGCATTCCTTATACCTCTACCCATTTACCTCAAGGCTGTGGCTACAGTCCTACCATTGATACTGTAATAAGTAAGCAATGGTAAAATTTACTCGTCAAAATATATATTGTATTTTCTATATATTACAGCTAATGCTTGGTTGGGACTAGGGAGTTGTAAGATGCGGAATAGTTAATTGCTGTGTTACTATTATAAGTTGACTGTCCTGCAACTGGCAGTTCCCTACCTAGTTGGCAAAGATAAAGTATCTTGTTTTACTGAGCACGTATACCATATCCTGCTTTTCTATAAATATTGTTTAAGTGTACTTACTAGAAAAGAAGAGGAGAACGAGGATCAGAGGGTCAAGGATGAAAATGATAAAGAAGAGCCAAGGAGAACATCTGGACACCATAATTCATACCCAACTCCAAGGACATTGAGTTAATTAAAGATACTGATGTAAAGTCCCTGGCAATCAAAATGGGCCTGCAACAGAACCAACCAGAACAAAGCCTGCAAACTCAAGCCCAATCAAAAGCTAACAAGTGACTATGGGAGGGGGTTGAAAAGAGTATAAAAGTAACTGTTTATTTGTATTGCGCTTGTGGGCCGGTGGAGAGCAGGGGTCTCTCCAGGCCACCCAGCGCGCTGATTTGCTTATCTGCACTTTATATAAATCTTACAATAAATTTTGCTGCTAAATTTTGATTTGGTTCATTTACCTATAACAATACTAAGATAACATGAGCAATATTAGCTGAAATTTCTCCCACTCCTGATGTCTCTCACCACAGTATATTGATGACTTTCCTAGCAGATACAGATGGGTATCTTGCACAAGATATGATCCCAAATTTCAGCCCCCAAAGAACATCAGGAACTTTATATTCTTCCTGGTGAATGCCAGGGTCCTGACCAGAAAGTAAGGCGTTTTGGTTATTTTTAAAGGAGTCTTCTTGCATGTCAGTACCAAAGGTATTTCTTAAAGTGTCTGGGAGTCTGTTTCCTTTACCCAACCTACTTCCTCCTCCAAATGCAAATATCAAGTCTCCTAGGCTCTTTAATTGTCATAAGTCCTGGGTTTTAGTCAGATGGCCACCCTCTCTATTCCTTGCTGTGCACACATTCCACCTGGAATTGGAATACGAGAACCAACACATCCAATCTTTCTCCTAAAAGTATTGAAATAGAACAAGGCCTGAAGAGTTAACTCTGAATGCATGCTCTGAGCGAAGAAACAAAGAACCAAGATTCAAGGACTAATGGAAGATAATATTTTACCAAAGAATGCAGACACAGTGACACGAGAAAACATAAAGTAAGAGCACAGGAAAACGAAGAGCACTAAAAATGCTAACATACATATAAAAGACATATGGAAGGAACACAGAGAGAGATAAGGGGAAAGAGAAGGACCAGGGTCCAGAAACTCCTGCCAAATATCAGAAATTCCTGCCAAATATCAGAAACTCCTGCCAAATACATGTTGGAGTCAGCAGAATTAAAGAAAGTTCAAAAGTTTACCTGAGGGACAGGAGCAAAATGACGACCCCTAAGGCTGAAGTAACAGGAAGTACCACCAAGATTCTCCCTAAAATGATGACCCCGCCCCTGACTCTGCCTGCTATGAATATTATAACTAGACGTTGCAATAATATGAATATGCATCTAAAGATGATGTAGTCTCTCTCAAAAAATTGTATAGATAGTCTGACTTTTCACTGATTGCTTTGGAACTCTTTGTCCAGCGAGAGCTGGGAGTTCCCCAACATTGCCTGTGTAATAGCCAAATAGACTCGAGAATTTTAATTTGAAAATATTAAAGAATTTATTAAAGGCAAATAAGCAAATCAGCGTGCTGGGCGACCGGGGAAGTCTCCTGGCTTCACCAGAGGTCTACAAAGAACAACAGCTAAAACTCCATCTTTTATACCCTTCGCAACCACCTCCCCCTCAGTCTCACGTCATCTTGTCATTGGTCCCCGTTTCGCGGGCTTTGTCCTGCTTGGTTTCTGCTTTGCGGGTTCTACCCACATTGGTTTCCATTTCGTGGGCCTTTTCAGCATTGGTTTCCATTTTGTGGGCTTTGTCCTGTTGCTGAGGGAGGATAACCACTGATTCCATTAGATTATAGTCTTTAAGGTCAGCCATGTTGGAATTTCCTTAACGGAGACAGTAGTCTCCTTTCACAGTTCTTGTGGTTGACCTTTTTATTACTTCTTTCCCTATAAGTATACTTAAAACAGACACTTTAAAAATAACGGGATAACTTATTCAACTTATCACTATAGTAACATAGCTTTTGTGGTTTGACATTACCTATAGCCAGTCTAGCAGAATATAAGTTTGCGGTTTGACATTTCTGCAGCCTACTACCTAGCAACTCTGGTAAAATGTCATCTTAAACTTTATTAGACAAAGCCTAATATGATTAGTAAGTCATTTACCCTCACCTTTGTTAGTTATTATAGCACTTATTACAAACTTTATTTAATAGTAAACTTAATTTGATAAGCAAATTTTTAATTCAGCTTTAATCAACCATTACACCTGAAATAAATACCTCACTGCTTAAAGACTAAAAATTGTCTCTGAGCAGTTCCATTGTGCCTTTTGGGGCACAAAATTGGCATCAACTCCTGGGCTGTTTTTGCAGGGTGTACCACTGGAAGCACAGTCCTTCACATCCTTACTGGGAAAATTTGCGGCTGAATTCTTTGTGAAGAAACACAGGCTATGCCCATTCATGTAGTTTGGCTGTCAGCCAGATTCATTCCTATTCTTCTTGTCCCATGGCCAAGGCCATACCGAACGCCAAAGTAGATGTCACTGCTGTGATCAGAGTGGTGGCAAACACTGACACCTATAAATTAAGTCAACTGCAGTCCAAGAGTCCCAGATGAAAGTATAGAAAACTTTAGCCCAAGCCTTTAATTTACAGTGACTACCCCACTGCAAAATCTTCACTTTCCCTTACAGGTATCATTACTTAAGTTGGGACTAGGACAGTGGTTGACCAAAACCACTATGCTTTTATGGCAATGTCCAAAACACAGTGATTGCACGTTATCTTTTGGGATAACGCAAGGGAACATTTCCTCAGCTCTGAGTTGCCTTCAAGCAGACAAGGGCATGAGCTGCAGTATCTGGAATCTTAAGAGAAGGTGACAGAGAATCCCACCTGCTAAAACTCTTAGAAGTTGCCCAGAATAATGCCACTGACGCCAAATGACACCTGCATGCCTGGCAGCTCTTGGTAAACTTTACATGTAATGCAAACACAAGCTTAGCTGTTGCTTATGTGTTGACCTAGATTGGAGATGCTACTACTAAACAAATCTCCTCTGTCTTATCTCTGGATTTACACCAAGACAGATCTGTGATCCATCCCACAGATTGAAAAAACGCCTGGCACCAAAATTAAGAAGATTAAGAAGATAATATTGAAGTTTGCATCCCTGATATCAAATGGGGTTCATGCATGAAGAGAATTCTCCTGGGAGAGTCTGACATTTCTCAGTACACTCTGACTAACAAGTTGTTCCTTACCTCTCTGGAACATGGACTTCAGCAAACAGAAGATTCCAAGAATTGAATAGACAATAATTCAGCAGCAGGCCAGCAAAACTTGGCTCACCCATTTCTGCTTTTGGACTTGTAGCAGCTAGTCTCATTTAACCTGAAGCATTTAAAATTAATTCAGTATGCTTGACTTATGGTGTCATAGAAAGATGGCCTGAATCAACTAAACATGCCTAAAGGAAAGAGTACGTACAGACCAAGAATTCTTGTTTTCCTTTGTTCATAAATGTATTTTAGATGTCACAGCAGCACCAGCACACAGGGGTTTCTTGCCACAAGAATTCTTAGCCATTAAGTAGGAGATAATTTGTTGCAAATTACCTAAATCTCAGATTTACAATCAATCACAGAATAGTTACATTACCCTTAAGCATATAAATAGTCACTTCTCTTTGCAGATTCCCATTCTACCATTTCCAACAGCCTATTTCCCACTTTGGCCTATTGACTTCTGATGAATCCTTATGGGATTCATCCCAGAATCCTCAAAGAGCAACCTGATGTCATTGCAAAGGCTCTCTCAATGATTTTTGAGCAGTCTGGGGTATCCAGAGAGGTCCCAGATGACTAGAAGCTGTTTTCATGGGCTTCCCTTATAGGACCCAGACTCCAACTTTCACGTTGACAAGACTGGGACCATCACCATCAAGAAGACCAAAACAAGAAAACCAGTGGGACGCCATCGGAATCCACGGAGTCATGATATTTTTCTACTCAATCTCTCTCTCTCACTCTCTTCGTCTCCACCTGTCTCTCTCTTTTCCCTATTTCTTCCTCTCTCTCTCCAGCTCACATTTACTGTCAAATAAAAATCTGTGCTATTGACTTCAGCATATGGTGTCGTTTGCACCTTAATTTGGGCAGAGACATCTCTCTAATGGTTTCAATAATTGGATCATAACACTCGTCAGATGGGATGAACACCCTTAGGCCTACGTGTGAATGTCCTATGAGCATGTGACTGTGAAATACCCTTGGGAGATGGGGGGAAGGAGAGTTTTACAACTGAGGCAGTTGTGTTAGGGAAGATACTGGCATGATAAAAACCATTAACCCACCTAGCAGGATCTGCTTCTTATCAGCCTCCTCCATTATTGGGCTCAAAACCTAAACAAAGGTTGGTTTGTCACGGTCATCCTCTGGTGATGGGTGCTCACCAGCTCTGCACCTAGGCTGTTCTTATGCAGATCACATTCAAAATCTCTCCTCCCCTTCAACTGGGGGGTGCAAACCTGGCCTCAGCAAAGCATCCTGCTGCTTTTGCAAATGGCCAATTGTCTGAGTCATTAACAATTAACATTTCAGACTCTCACAGTGACCAGTGACAGGACTCGGTAAGCAACAGCATGAGGCTGAGATTGGGGAAGTTTAGGTTGGATATCAGGAAAAGATTTTTCACTCAGAGAGTGGCTGAGCACTGCAACAGGTTTCCTGAGGAATTGGTCAAAGCACCAAGCCTTCTTGGAGTGTCCTGGTCATGGCTAAGAAGTGGACTCAATTATCCTGATAGGTCCCTTTCAACTCAGCATATTCTATGATTCCATGACTTTGCTGCCCTAATGCCATCTGCTGCTACAAATACGTTTATGGGAAGGGCCTGTTTTACTCCTATAACCTTTATGCTGTATCAGACTCTCCTTCACAGCCTTCCTTTCTGTTTTTAACATTGTCTCCTCCAAACACTAGGACTTTTAATGTGATTTTATTCAGTATATCCAACAGTATTTTTCAGTTAGTTAACAGGGTTTTTTGTTTGTTTGTTTTTAACTGAACACATTTCATCCTCAAAGTCCTCAAAGACCAAACCTAGCACAGCGAGAAGAGTAATCAGAACAAACAGGACCTTTTCCAAAAAGATGAAGAAACAGGACAGAGACTTTTCAGTTCAAGAAACAGCCCTTAAAACAAAACCCAACCAAATCTTCCTCATCAAATTTTCATTAGCATAGTTTCAGTGCTTGTTAAAGCGAACACCTCCAGCAGCTCTGTGACCCGGTGGTTCCTCCTGCCCAGCCTGGAGATCCACTGTCTTCATCGCAGACTCATGGACACAGCTGCTGCTGCTGCTTTCCTGTTTGAAGGCTCAGTAAGCAGCAAGGCTGAGCATGCAGCCCAGAGACACCCAAAAGACACTGACAGACAGCCACAAATAAGGTGCTGCCTTCAACAGCACTCACATACATGATTCACATAAAACAGAGATATAGACAGACAAATCCCTTTTCCTCCTCTTTGGCTGGTTAGGATTGAATGTCTCTCTAAAACCCACATATCCCCAGTCTCTAGAGTCACAAGCACACACATGCTGACCAATTACTCAAGTACCAGTACAGCCACTCTGCTCATCCAATACTCCTACACGGATCTGAGGTACTCTTATCCACTTTGAAGGATCTCCTGCTTGCTGGCTTGTCCAGCTTGATGCTCACTAGCAAATAGACCCACAACTCACACATATGCTTCATAAACACTCCATGCTCACAGATCTCCCTAAACACCAGTATGGAGCCTCTGCCCATCCAATAACCCTGCCTGGACCCAGAAAAAGCTGTGGGACCTGTGGAGATGCTCCCTAGAGCTACAGTCCTTCCAACTACTGACACAGACATCCTCTCATTCCAGTTGCTGGTACCACAAGATGCTCTAATAACAGGTATCCCTACACTCAACACACTCCCCAATTTTATGACTGGAAACAGTGTCCTGTTGGTGTTCCATCACTGCCAACACAGGTCATTGTTTTAACTCTTGGTCTGCTATTTTTTCTGCTGCTTCCTCACTGCCGCTGATAGAATTAAAGTTTTGGACAAAGTTTGTCACGTACACCATCCCAGTGAGTCACAAGGAGCAGAAAGGACGCCCTTGCTTTCTAGACTCCTCCTCAGAGAGCGATTCAAAGGAATCTGAACACCTTCTCAGAGAGTCATTCAAAGGAATCATCTACACAGTACACACTGTAGAGTAAAGCACACCTTTATTGCTCCAGGAGCACGTAGGGGTTCGCACCTCCATGTACATGTCCGGCGAGTGACAATTTTCATGGGGTTTTTACACCCTTGAACAAACAACTTAGTTTTATCTTAAAAAGTACATTCATACAGAGTCAGTGCAGAATACAGTTTGTCGTTTCCTTATCCAGCTACACATCTGGTTACCTATTCCTATACTTTCCATTATATACTTGATATAATCACACATATCTTTTAAGGTCAATACATGACCATTCTTCTATGATTACTGCTTGCTACATGCCAAGCTCTTCTCTCGAGCTCATATCTTACCCTGTCAATAGGGCAGGTCCCCATTGGCAAGATGTTACAAACTAAACCAGTGGTTACATTTTGCAGAGTCATACTTATGCCAAGTGTAGTTAAGTACTGTAGGCCCAAAGCCTCGAGTCCTTGTTTCAAGAGGAGTCTAGGTGCTGCTGGATCCAACTTTAGTCTCAGGTTTGGACAACAGTTAATGTCTAAAGGATTATACCAGGTGTAATTGATCTTTTATAGAACCTTGCCCCGTAGGATAAAGGATGGCAAACAAAATATATTTATAGTATTTATGTTTATTTAAACTTAAAATATTTATGTCAATTGATGATAGTGATTAGACCAAAGGACTTGAATGAGAATTATCTTAATTATCTACTGTACAACATAGAATCATAGAATAATTTAGGTTGGGAGAGACTTCTAAGATGGAGTTCATCCATTAACCCAGCACTGCCAAGTGCCATGTCCCTAAGCAACACATCTACACCTCTTTAAACACCTCCAGGGTTCATGACTCAACCCTTCCCTGGGCAGCCTGTTCCAGTGCTTGACAACACCTTTAGTGAAAAAAGTTTTCATGATATTCAATTTAACTAGCCATTTTCCCCTGTCCTATCACTTGTTACCTTGGGAAAAGAGACTGGACAACCCTGGCTGCATCTCTTTCAAGTAGTTGTAGAGAGTGATAAGGTCCCTCCTGAACTTCCTTTACTCCAAGCTGAACCCCAGCTCCGTCAATCACTCCTCATCAGATTTGTGCTCCAGACCCTTCACCAACTTTGTTGTGCTCTTCTCTGGAGTGGCTGCAGCACCTCATTGTCTTTTCTGTAGTGAGGGACCCAAACCAAAACAGAGTATTTGAAGCGTGGCCTCAGCAGTGCCGAATACAGGGAGATGATCACTGCCCTGGTCCTGCTGGCCACAATATTCCTGATACAGGCCAGGATGCCATTGGCCATCTTGGCCACCTGGGCACACTGCTGGCTCACGTACAGCTGGTTGTCAACCAGCACACCCAGGTCCTTTTCCACCAGGCAGCTTTCCAGTCACTCACTTCCAAGCCCACTACATTGCATGGGGTTGTTTTGACTGAAGGGCCACATCCAGCTCTTCACCTTGCTGCACTCATTGATCTAACCCATCCAGATCCCTCTATAGATCCCTTCTACCCTCAAGCGGACAAAAACTCTCACCCAGCTTGGTGTCACCTGCAAACTTACTGAAGATGCATTTGATTCCCTCATGCAAATTGTCAATAAAGATATTAAACAGGACTGGCCCCAACACAGAGCCCTGGAGAACACCAGGTGACCACCCACCAGCTGGGTGTAACTCCGTTCCCTCTCACTCTCTTGGCCCAGCCATCAGCCAGTTTTATACCCAGCAAAGACTGCACCTGAACAAGCCATGAGTAGCCAGTTTCTCTAGGAGATGCTGTGGGAAAAGGTGTCAGTGATTTTACTGAAGTCCAGGTAGACAACATCCACAGCCTCTCCCTTATCTGCTTAGTGAGTCACACTGTCATATTGATGGCAGAAAGGCACAAAAGGAGTTAACGATGGCCTAGTTGGTATTCTTTGCCCTGCTGAGCCAGGAGAGGGTAATTGCCTAATGTTTGTTCTGCCTTGCTAGAAGAACATTATAGGAGCACTGGTTAAGTTCTTGTTCTGCTCTGTTTACTGGACCAAAATCTTATCATAGAAAGAATGCTGAAGAGTGGACCACAAGGTAATAAATTAGGTGAACTAGACGTCTGAATTAGATATAGGAGGCCCGGAGCCAGGATTTTGCTAGTTTGAAGAATCTAGGTCACTTAACAAAGAAAGTTGAAAAGTTCAACCCTGAGGAAGATGATCATGATGACCACCAGGGGGATGAAGGCTCGCTGTTGATCACTGTAGCAAAAAACTGCGCATGCACCAAAGAAAATTCTGGAAAATCTCCGTCCAGAGACCAGCCTACTTATTAATATGTATCTTAGAAGGTGTAACTGTGTACCTAAAATGTATAAAATGGCTTGTTTTGTGCTCTTGGGTCCAGCGAGTTTGTGCAGGGCGACCTGCCTCTCTCCCGACATTGCAATAGACAAATATCTTGCTGCTTAAAGATGCAAAGTCTCTGAGCAGTTCTCTTATTCCGAGGTTTTTCAGCATCAATAGAAGGAGATCAAGTTGGTCAAGCAGGATCTGCCTTTCTGCTGGCTGGTCCTGATCCCCGAGTTGTCCTGTATGTGCCATGTGATGTCACTCAAGATGGTCTGCTCCATGACCTTCCTCAGTATAGAAAGCTATTACTGCTACTAAAGTGCACGATTTATTAAATCATTATTTTCAAAGCTAGCTTAATAATTATAAAAGAGAGACTGTGTTGCTCACCCATACTTATGACCGTGGGCAAATCTCTTTCAGTCAGCCCTAAGGATAACCTTAAGAAGCATCCCCACTTAAATAAAGAATCTCTACACACACACCTAGAAGGGGTGTGCTAGAAATCCTTGCCGTAAAAAAGAGGGCTTGGGCTTTTATAGGATAAAGTGATTGACCATCAGTATTATGTTGTTAGGTTGGCCATGCTAGCTCAGCAGAATAGTTAATTTAAAATAAGTTATTAGTACTGCCACTCAGTGGTTCCTCTATGAGGAAACACCTGTCAGGAAACTGGTTTCTTCACATCCTCATATTGTTTCATTTTGTGGTGATTCAGTCAGGCTGGTCTCGGCATTCTTCAACACCAAAAGCAGTATGACCTTCATCACTGGCAATTTTTGCAAGTAGGGTGTGATGTTCAAGCTGTTTCACCCCTACTTGAAATTATGTTTCAATAAAGATGTTTGAGGCAAGACTACTGCTACAGATTTCTACTTATCACACTTCACAGCAACAACAGTGAAGTGTAGAGAAATGAGGAAACGCTTCAGTCTCTGAATGTGCCTTAAAACTTGGAGGGAGCTTGGAAGTTCTGCAGTTGAGAAATTAAAATTATGTAATTCAATTTTAAAACTTATTCAGAGACGGCACAAAAATCAAAAAACAAAGAAAGGGCCCTTCATGGCATTTGGCAACTGATCCACAGTCTTACAGCTGTAGAATTGCAGCCAGCAACAATGCCACAAGTGTCACGGAAACTGCGGTCAACAGGGCAAGAGGAAAGAGGTCATTCTTCTCACCATGAATGACATAATCCAGATAAACACCACGCCACATACCAACAACCAGAACCACTAGATACAGAAAAATCTGAATTTGTCATAAACAGCATCTAAACTGATCTCAAAGAGATTATTCTGAAAGACAAAAGTGAATTTTCTGCAAGCACTATGGACTCCAGGCCATTTGGAAGAGCCATGCTTCAAAAGGAATTTTAAAATTCTAGTTCCCCATGATACCGAGCAACATACCAACACAAGCAAATGAGATGTCACTGCTCAAAACAAAATGAAATCTCCAAGATTGTATTTGAATGCTTGATGGTATCAACCAAGCATTTATTGCTTGCACTTCTCAGGGAAAAACTTCTGTTCACTTTTGACAAACAGCTGTAAGCTTGAGAAAGTAATTTTTAACAGAAAAGCAAAATATTTCCAGGGAAAAGGCATTAATAACAGAGACAGGATTCATCACACAAATTGACCAAATATTCTGTTCAGAAATCTACACATGAAAGTTCTTCTAATATTACCATCAGACTCCTTTATACAGGAGTATCCTTGCCTCTACAGTATAGCTCGTGTATGTAATTGAAATACATACCTGTATACATCTATAACTCGTGCTTTTCTAGTTTTGAGTACCATTATGATGGAAGAGGTCAGCTAACAATGAACCAGAGTCAAAAGTTGCTTCTTCTTGGATGGAATGACTCTTTTTTAGAAAATGCCTACACCCCTCTGCTACACCTGCAAATTTTTTACTTACCATCAACACTTCACAGAAACAACAGTGAAATTTGGAGAAACCATGAAACATGCTTCAACCTCTGAAGAATTTTCAAGTTCTAAGGCAAATTTAAAGACCTGTCTTACACCTCCAGTAGTTGTAGACATCCCCTTTTAAAAGTACTGCTCCCTTATTATTCAACACCAAATGACTTTAACTGGAGAAAGGTTTACAATCGACATACAGAATACTGGCTGAACTGCACTGAATTTCAGCCATGGAGATTTCTCACATACAAGAAGAGCTCTTTGGCATATTTGCATTTTATGGAGATCATTTATACCCAGGATGAAGGTATATTACTAGCTTCAAGATCACAGAAGTGTTTATAAGAAGTATAGCTTCTCTGGTGAGTGATGAAGTATCCTGTATATGTAAGTTACATTATCAATTCTTCCATTAAATGAGCTTCCTTGCAATTCCTTTAAGTATAAAATCCTACAGCTTTTTCGCTTTACATTTCCACTGCCCATTGCAGATGCAAAACTGTTGAGAATTAAAACAGAAACACAAATGATAGTCAGAAACACCCTAGTAACATCTAGCAATCAAAC
This sequence comes from Corapipo altera, assembly GCF_003945725.1. NCBI lineage: Eukaryota > Metazoa > Chordata > Aves > Passeriformes > Pipridae > Corapipo > Corapipo altera. The sequence continues at coordinate 7,659,119 of NW_020884873.1, read as the reverse complement.
GTGTGAAAAAATAAAAATCCATTCCCTGTCAGCAAAGGGAAAGTAATAAAGTTCTGTGAAAAACTGTGGTTGTAACAGTTTTAAGTACAGCCTAGAAAGAGTTTCAGTAATAAAGACAGGTTGAGAAGCTTACATTTTCCCCAACCCTACATTCTTCCTCATTTCTACATCTTCAGTTGCACCAACCAATGCTACTGCTTGTGGTGCTTCAGATTAGACAATAAAACAATTTCACTTAAAAAAAAAAAAAAAAACTTACTTCAGCAATCTTGTTAGTGTGTTTCTTCAGACAGATGTGGAGCACTCACTCGAAGAACAGGAGGTCCTCACTGATCTTTTCTCCTAGAAGGGGCAATAATCAATAAGCTGCAAGTGCTACTTTTTCCAAAGGAGCAATGACCTGTACCAACAATACCATTGGAGAGTCTTCCATGTCCCTGATTACTATTAACACATCAGAAGATCTCCTGGCAGATTTTGAAGCCCAGTTTGCTGTGAAGCAACAGTTTCCTTTTATTAGTGCCCAGAATCAGTTCATGAAGGCAAATATTAGCAGTCACCTCATCCTAAAACCACAATAGGCATTTTCACCATTTTTCCTCGTCTTTTCTTCTTTCTCTCCTCTTCTTAAGAGTCACCAGCAGGCTCAGGTTTTTCACAAGCCCTCACAGTTAGCAAACCATGAGCTGCTCTAGGTATTAAGATAGTTGAATTGCACCTTCTTGGCCTCCTGCTCCCTCCTTTACTTTTTCTTTGCTGTCTTCAGTGACCCCTTTCAAATTAGGGGGAAGGGAGTATTGCTCTCTGATGATTATTGTCTTCAACAAAGAGGAGAGGCTCAGCATCAAACTAATAGGTTAATTATTGCGTCGATTAGGACCAAGAAAGACCACAAACTCTCTGAGGAACTCTCACATCTCCCAACCCACTGCTCATGGCTGCAGAAAATGAAACTGAGCAAGCTCAGCACACGCAGAATTTAAGAAAACACTTGAAAACACTTCCCCTGCTTGCCAGAAGCCAATAGAGCCAGTTGGTGGCTCAAAAGGTAATAGTAAGCAGCTCAAGTGGTCCATTATGGGCAAAGGAACTGCCTGAGGAGCACACCACTCTCACCTGGCCACATGCATGTTGCACCTCTACTCTATCAAAAGGGACTAAGCCAAAACAAAAGGCCCCTTTTGATTGTTTTTTGCCAAACACGCACAGGAAAAAAAAAAAAAAGAAAAAAAAGGCAAACAAATTAGCTGGGAAACACCGTTTAGTGTAATTTTTAGAAACATATAAAAATATAAAATATAAAAATACTGTACTACCAACTACTACCGTTGCCTGCAGAAAACATCTAAGTTGATAATTTGTTGGCTTTTAAAAAGTGTTTGAAAGGCAGCCTCCTGCAAATCAGAGTATTTCACTGATTTACAACTATTTTTCTTGAAGGTCATGGGGGAGGAGCAAAAAAGCATCTGTGCTGTAAGTAGAGAACAGAACTGAAATGACAAAATAAAAGTGCTTCTAAAAAGCTGGCAGACCAGTGAACTGGAGAAACAATTTTAGCTTCTGTTTAGAAGGAAACTGAAACACCCCATAACAGACTTGGTATGAATCATGCTGTAATGTTTTCTTCTGCCAAATATCAGACAATACACTACTTCCTGAAAAAAAAAAATACTGTTTAAGGTTGAACTACAAGGAGGGCTTGATTCTTTTAACACTGAAGTGCCTCCCAACTCACTGCAGTGAGATGACAGTGAACTAATGGTCCCAGGTAAACATCTTCAGAACTAGCTCAGTGAGTTTGCCAAGACTGTGCCTTGAGACTTTTAAACTGACACAACCATCGAGAGAGTACAGGACACTATTATAAAAGTGATCGCTAACCCGAGTCTGTTTTCTCTGTCAGGAATGTCTGTCTAAATGTTTTGGGAAGCTGGCTAGTTAGTTCATGGGAATTGGGTGATAAGAGCACAGCCAGGAGTTCTGATGTTAGTAGCAAGTTACTCCCATCATTCTCAGATGCCAGAGGAAGAAAATATTTACCAGGACTCACATGAGCTGGGTTTGTTTTCTAATATTTTTAAGTCTTCCCAGGAGGCTAGTTAGGAGTGGGGAAATGGCCAACGTTACCACAGAGCTCCTAGAAAGAGTTGAGTCAACCTCCTAACAACTTCTAGGAAAACAACCACCAGCATTCCTATGGGCTTCTGAAACACATCCAGTGCTCCAGGGGAAAACCTACTCACGTTCTACCTGATGCCTCTGTTTTTCATTGATGCCAAGAGCATATGAAGCATATCTCCTGAAGCACATAAAGAAAGTTGCTAAGCGTTGAGGGGGTAGTTGCATTTTTTTCTCACATTTCTACCTGCCTCGGCAGACGGAATAAGCAAGACAATTCTTTCAACTACAGTACTCAGACAGCCCAGAAGGCAGAAACACCAAACCTATACCTCTTTAAAACCATTTTTTTTTTTTTGCATTTAACATTTCATTTTACCCTTTCAACCACAATACAGGACTGCAGGTGTCCCTCTTACACAAGGCGGAGCACCAGCTCCTTACCGCACACCTTGTGATGCCTACTGGAAAGGCTGAAGCAAAAAAATCAGTGACATCGGACTTGCATCGCAGAGCTTAAACACAAGGGACTTGTCTTCCCCACACTGCGAGTCCACAATCCTGAAAGCTATCTCTTTTTTTTTTGTCGGTTTGGGGTTTTTTTCCATTTTTTTTTTTTTTTAATATTACTTCTCAATAATATCTCCCTGGACTGCCATACCCTATGCAGAGATACAGTAAATAAACTTCTGCGTCCTTAAGGCGATCGGCGATGGGGGATGTTTCTGGAGCCCGCGGATCGCATTGTCCTTGCTCAGGCACCCGCAGGACGCCTATTATATTGAGGTTAATCGGTTCTGCGATACCAGCGGGTCCCGCTACGAGACAAGCAGCAAGCTGCCAGCCGGACCCCGCCGGCCGCCGCTCCCCCCGGACCCCCCCGACCCCTGCGCCCGCCCCCGCCGGGGCCGGGGGCGGCTCCGCGCGGCCTCCCCCGCTCCCCAGGGCTCCTCCCCGGCCCGGCCGCGGCACCGGCCCCCGTGGCCGCCCCGAGCCCTCCGCAGGGCCGGCAGCTCCCGGGCAGCGGCTCCTCGCAGCCGCCGCATCCCCGGCCCCGCGGGCGGAGCGGAGCGGGGCGCGGCACGGCCCTCGCTGCCCCTCTCCGCGCTCCTTTCCCCGTCCCCCTTCCCCTCCCTACACGCCGCCGCGCACGTCCTCACCGAGCCCGCAGCCGGCGAGTCGCCCGCAGCCAGCGGCCGTCGGCCCCGGTGCAGGCGGAAGGAGACCCCGGCGCCGGGGTCGGGCGGAGGGGCGGGAGCTCCGGGGCGGAGGGGCGGGAGCTCCGGGGCGGGGCGGGCAGAGGCGGGGCCGGCGCTTCCCACCGCCTCCCCGGCCCTGCTGAGGGAGCGGCACAAAGGCAGCGGGCCAGAGCCGGGCTGCGCACGTCCTGTGCTTGTCTTGTGCCCGCGGGTAGAGCGCTGACAGCGCCGTCAGACCGCGCTTTCGTTTTCTCAGAGCCCTCCAGACCGAGCTCCTCCTCCCTGCCTCTTTCCCTGCCTCCCTTCCTGCCTTCTCAGGTCTCCAGTGGGATCTCCCAGCTCCCTGCTGCAGGCACGTCACGTTTTTTTAAGAAAAATACCGTGATTCTTTCACATCCTCCCACGAGTTGAGGCACCAGCTGAGGCTTCAGTTAGAAGAACTGGGGGCTGAACAAGGCCCTGTAGTAAAAGCTAGGTAGATGGAAAAAATATTAAAAAACATATTCAAGCAGTACAGTACTTAAAGATTATTTCACAAAACTGCTGGAAGGCTATTGTAATGAGTGAGTAATGATGAAAAAAACAATTTGCTCATCAAATTATATCTTAAATTGATATACTTTATACCAATATAATTAAAGCTTCGCTGAGGCTTAAAAATCATAAGTTGCAGAATAGTTAACCATAAGGCTGACATGACAAGTTGTTATGATTTGCTAAATGGGTATACTATATCCTGTTATTCTAAAAGTGTATTGTCCAAGTGTATGTATAAGGCAAGGAGGAGACGGATAAGGAGCAGAGGGTCAAGCACAAGGATACCAGACCTCAAGGACAGCGGACTAATCAAACTATTGGTGGGAAGTCCCTAGCAACTAGACTGAGCCCGCGAAGGAAGGACCAAACAGAATGGAGCCCGCGAACCTAAGTCAAATGAAGAGATGACAAGTGACTGTGGGAGGGGAAATTAATAAGGGTATAAATGTTGCTATTTGCTTGTTGCACTTGCGAACCGTGAGCGGAGCGAAGGTCTCCCCAACCGCCCAGAGTGCTGTTTTACTTATTTGCACTTTCAATAAATCTTATAATAAATTTTTACTACTTTTCAAATTTAAATATTTTGGTTTGATTTCACTATAACAGCTATTATCTGCTTAAAATATCTAAGTTAAAGTTTTGAACAGGTGACAACACTATACTGAATAGATCTTACCTAAAGGTCGTATCCTGAGTAGCAGTCAGGGGCACAAAGCTCATTATATAGCTGTATAGTAAGGGAAGGTAATTTTTATTAAGCTTCATAGCTAAGCTGCGTACTTACACAAGCATCAGGAAGCATGTCTCCAAGCCCGCTGGCGTGACTTGTAGGATACAGCACTGGCATGTGATGGAGGGCATGGCAGCTGCTGAACCCTCTCTGTCTTACAAGTTTCTCTTCATTGCTGACAACAAACTGCCCTTAGATAGGCCTTATGTATATAACCTCCTGGAGGCAAACAGTTGCTCTTTTGCTACCTCCATGTGAGTCTTAGGAAAGGGTTCTGAGTCATGTTCAGCTTTTGTTTTTGCTTTCTAGTTACCTTTTGGCTCCAAGCCAGTTGTCACCCAACCCTGAGGTGACAGGCACGTTCTTTCCAGGATCCTTGGTAGAGTGAGAACTGGCCACGAGTCTGTAGTTATAATTAGAGCTTTATTATTATTAGCAATCAGTGTAGCTTATCATTACACAGGTTTTCTAGCAACTGGCATGGCTTTCCTATTACATAACATTTCTGTTAACTAGATTGGGTCAAAATTTTAATAATCAGTCCAATCAGCATAATTTAGACTCTAACTTTTAAATGTACATGAACCACTCACTCAACCCTTGGAGAAAGAACAATGGAGGCCGATACTCTATCTGACCTGGTTGTCACCAAACGGGACAAAAGAAACTTACCCAACACCAATTTGATGTGAATAAGCAGACATTTCTTTATTCAGCTCATTGAGAACACGGGGGATTGCTCCTCCAAACATGTTCTCTTTAGCAACAAAATCCATTCATTTTTATACTTTTTTTTTTTTACATAAGCCCTTACTTAAATTTAACCTTTACAGGGATTGGTTCCATTAGTTATATATCTTTATTCTAAAACAATCATTGGTCAATTCTACTTAGCTCTACTGATTGGAATCCTTGATACTCAAATCAAGATGGAAAGGGTAAGGGAGTTTCCAAGCAGCATAAATGATCCGGTAACTTCTTTGTGAGGTTTCTATGGATGTATACTCCAAACACAACACTCCTAACAATCCCATACATTATGCCTTACAATTTCCTATATTTAAATCACAACTACTTCTTCTATATGATCAAATCTCGATTATTTTATCAGACTATTTGCAACATGGTGAAACAGGATGCTCTGCCTAAGTGAGGGTGAAGCAACTCAGACTTTACCCTATTTGCAAAAGGTGATGGATGAAGAAGGGGAATCATACTGGCTTTGGTGTTGAATGCCAAGCCAGCCTGACTCAACAATCCCAAAGTTAAACATGCTGAGGATGTGAAGAACAGTGATTCTTGGCAGAAACTGGTACAGGTAAGGAAGTGGCATACAAATTTCCTGATAAAGGAACCAACAAGTGAAAGTACAGATAACCTATCTAAAGCTGCTGAGCTGACACAGCTGGCCAGGAAACATATGAATGACAGTCAATCACTTTATATTATAAAAGCCCAGTCCCACTGGGTTTTTTTGTTTGGGGTTTATGTGTTTGGGTTTTTGGTTTTTTGTGTTTGTTTTTTTTTTTTTCCCCAGGTAGAAAACAACCACAGCCTTTCCCTCATCCACTAAGTCAGTCACCTTGTCATAGAATGAGACCAGGACCTGTCTTTTATAAACTCATGCTGGCTAGGCCTGTGCAGAAGTTGGAAAAGGATGTGGCTGGAGAGGGGGCCTGTATGGAGGCAAAGCAGCACCTTTCTGGGGCCCACTTCCCTGTTCTGGTCCGTGGAGACTGAACAACACAAACCACAGCACAAACACAAACACAAAACACAACT